>NC_079193.1:322539555-322899355 GCF_029499605.1 Hyla sarda
AGCGAGATCATTAATTTGTAGTGACCGGAGTCAATGAATGAGATCGATATTCTGCTTTAAGTGCATTCTTATATTCCTAAAAGCAATCCTTAATTGGGAAACACTTTTAATATCGCCGACACTGCGTTATAGATAAATTGTCTAATTTTTTATGGCAAAATCAGAGATTATTAGAGAAGGTAAGTGTTTTTTGTTGTCAGATTGTGTTGCCAAGTTATTATGATATTATGTAATATTTATATTCCCTCTCCTTCTAAAAATTCTCTTTTATCTAATGGTTCTCTTTTATGAAATGGTTTCTGAGCCTTAATAGACAATTAGACACAGTTTTTGTATAAGGCTGAGTTATCATTCTGCCCTATGCAGATAAAGGCAAAAGGTTGGTCAATGGACACACCATTATGCCAGTAAAACTGTGGTATTACCAGGAAATAATGCAGCCTTTGGTTACTGTACTTGGCTGTAGCAGGAAATAAAAATAAAAAAAACTACTTACATACCTAGTCCCATTCCCCTGCAGCTCCTGTTCACCTCGATCCAGTCCTCAGATCTTCTCTCATCTTTCTGCTTCCGCTTGGTGCAAGACATGAAGGCTCAGCCAATTACTGGCTGCAGTGGTGTCCAATCTCGGCTACTGATTGGCTGAGACGGTAGGTCCTGCTCCAAGCATTTGTCTCCAAAACAGGAAGAAGAGAGATCGGGGGTGGAGGTGAACAAGAGCTGTGGGGGAACAGGGGTAGGTAAGTATGTTTTTTTTTTTCTTAATCCCCACTGCAGCAGCATATTATTTAAAAAAAAAAAAAAAAAAAAAAGGCTAGAATACCCCTATAATGGTTTGAATCCATAAGAGACACTGTCCCATATGGCAACGCAATGATGATTTACACTGGAGTTTATGACTTGAACCCTCATCTGCATACATGTGACATGGTGCAGCAGAGTTCCTAGATTCATTGTGTCTGTTTTTTCTGGTTTATCTTAAGCCATAGTCTCTAGGGATAGCAATGTACCGATAATGGTCCCAATAATTACATTTTCTGCATAAGCACTAGGGATGAGAGATACATTAGGAGAAGGTCCTGAATATAATGTGATACTGTTAAAGGCTAAATCATGGAAGATTTAGGCCAAATTGTTATGATATGTACAGTACAGAGATAATAACATGCATATAGTCTCTTCATAGCAGAAAATTATTCTTCATCCTCCTCCTGTTAGTATACTGTAAGTTACCACCACCAATTTGTAACATAATCCTTCTCTTCCTCTTCTAAGCAGGGACAGAAAGATTTGCCACAATGCAGCAGTAATTTCCCACAATGCAGCACCTCATCCATTCCAAGAGTCCAGGATTATTGGGATTTTACTCCTACTGTCTAGCTGTCACTTAAGTTTCATTTTAGATCCCATCAGATATATAGAAAATAGTTTTATGTAATTATTCTTTTCTGTTACATGAATACTTATATATATATTTGGAAGTACATTTTGTCTTAAACTGATTTGGGCAGAACCAGCTGATCAACTAATGTATATGGTGACCTCTCAACCCTCCCCCAATGGTAGGGAGAAAGAAGGATTGGGCATTTTGGATGTCACCTCTCCAATCTTTTTGTTCTCAGGTAGACAAGCCACTGCCAGATTCCTCCACATATTCAGCAATGGGGTTGGGGATTGATGAGGATAGATACCCAATGGCTACCTTATGCATATGGGCAGCATTAGGGAACTAGGAGGTGGAGACCCAGAGTGGTGGCTGCCTCTAGGTAACAGCCCAACTAGCAAAAATACCTACTCAGGAGGACCAAAACAATTATTGACATCTTCAATTGTACAAGGAAGTCCTGCAATTCTTAATCTGACTACTGGGCATCGGGGTAGCTCACTGGGCAGCATTGTTGCCTTGTAGCACTGCAGTCTTGGTAAATTTGAGTAATGGGTACACTTCCACTCTCTATTGGTTTCCTATAAAAATTGACCCTAGCATTTGTGTCTGCAATATACGGATATTGGATAATGAGTGATTGTATTGGACTGATGAGAATACTGAAAATCTCTGTACAGCACTTTTGAATATGTTGGCGCTATTTTAAGCAAAGGGACATAAATGATAAATGCAATTACAAAGTCCTTCAAATGAAGTCATTGTCTAAATAAGGTACTATGATCTTGACCTATTCCTCCATTGTTGAAGACAAAGTATCTCTAAAAAAAAAAATTAAAAAAAAAAACAATCAGGGACAAAATTTACTCTTAAATAGGCACTCTCATTAAAGGTAATTTTTGCTATTGCACTCTTTATGGTAAATAAAAAAATCTTTCTAATGTACTTTGATTTAAAAAAAAATGTTTTCTATGCCTTATTTGTGTTTAAAAAAGCTGCCACTAGGTGTCTCCCTACTTGTCCAAAGCACATTTCCCCCCATCCCTTGCACAGACTTTGGAATCCTGCTGGCCTGGCAGAAGTCCAAAATCAGGAAATGCAGTCTGGAGTGCTGAGGGTGTATGTGCAGCCTTAGCCAATCATAGCTCATCTCACACTGGACTGCTCTGGGCTGTGTGTAGCCGAGTGAGGAACGAAGTTCTCCCCTGTATGGCTTCAGATGATGTCACGTCTGCTGGGGAACGCCCCTTCCCAGTCTGTGAATCTGACTGAGACTGAGCAGAAAATACAGAGCAATATCAAGGTAGAAAACTAAAAAATTATACAAATAAAGGCAGGGGATGGTTTATCATGATGGGGGCAGGGAACTGGGAGGATAATAACATGTGTCAAGATCATGAGAGGTACCGTTTAAGTGATTTCTCCGGCTCATCACCCGTTTACATGGACTATTGGACTGACCCTTTAAAAGGCAGTATCAATATAAAGCCAGGGCGGACAAAAGATCTCTGGATCATTAGTGCCTTCCTTTAAATTCATCATTATTGAGCGGACATGCCTTGTTGATTTTATCATATAATCAGCTGATCATCGGCTGTTCGCTTACTTTTTTACAGGGGCGGTTTGTCAAAAACAATAAATAATTGCCACCATGTAGGGCCTTTAGGATGAAGTCACAGCACAGTTTCCCTGCAGCATTTTTCAGCCTTTGAGCTGCCCATTGATACAGCGCTGCGCCCTATTTCAACCCATGGATGATAAACGCATCCAGGTTGTTGCACCCAGCGTTCCCATCCAGAGTGGCTTTTGGTCCCTGGACACATGAACACAAATAGGGAAATCTACAAAATATAAAGAAAGTCGGGTGACGAAACGTACGTTGGGACGGTGGTGACAGGTTTCCATTATGGTTAAAGGGGTAGTCCAGTGGTGAAAAACTTATCCTCTATCCTAAGGATAGGGGATAAGTTTGAGATCGCGGGGGGTCCGACCGCTGGGGCCCCCTGTGATCTCTCTGTACAGGGCCCCGGCTCTCCAGCCAGATAGCGGGTGTCGACCCCCGCACGCCCCCTCAATACATCTCAATGGCAGAGCTGGAGATTGCCGAATGCAGCGCTTCGGGTCTGCCATAGAGTTGTATTGAGGGGGCGTGTCGGCCGCCGCTTCGTGCGGAGGTCGACACGCCCCCTTCCCGCGGGCTGTCGGGGCTCCGTACAGGAGATCGCAGGGGGCCCCAGCAGTCAGACCCCCGCGATCTGCAACTTATCCCCTATCCTTAAGATAGGGGATAAGTTGTTCACCACTGAGACACCACTGGACTACTCCTTTAAGTTAGGATATTTACCAACTTTGGGCATGTTAATCATATGCATTAGTTCACATGTGATAGAGCAGATAGCTCCTATACAAACATAGTGGGGCCATTAGACGCCTGTTTACTTCTGTTTGCATATCATATAGAGCCTCCATATCAGTGGACCCAAAACTGTGGCCCTCCAGATGTTGCAAAACTACAATTCCCAGCATGCCTGGACAGCCGTTGGCTGTCCAGGCATGCTGGGAGTTGTAGTTTTGCAACATCTGTAGGGCCACAGTTTGGGAACCACTGCTCCCTATCATTCTCTTGACCTCACTGAATGCATAGAGATCCATTGTGCTTTAAATGATTATTTTACCTGTCTCACCTACGTTTTATGGTGGAATCTGATCACATCTCATTTTGTATTGCATTATAAACATAGATTCGGTATTCTATCTTTATTGTCTATAGTCACAAGTGGTGACTTTTTTGGATATCATATTAATAAAATTTGTATATTATTCAGTAGCAATTGCTCTTAGTCTCAGTTCTTTTTTTGTAAAAATATCAAAAATAACCTGAAAAACAACACCGTTGTAACCTCAGGTTATTGTATTTGCCATTTTCTAGGAGCAAACACTTTAGTCTGTTTTTGAGAGCTGCTCGTATACCGCAATGTTATTGATGCTGTCAGACCTGCTTTAAACCGTGCTCATCTGAGAGGAGATAATCAATAGTCGTCCCATCTAGGATGCGCTTTGTCATTACAATTGTCTATCCCATTCATATCCCAATAAGTCTTTACAACAGTTTTCTGGAGCGTCTAATATTGCAAATGAAAACACCATAAAACACTCCATAGACCGCGGCGTAGAGTCCGGCTAGTTTTATGCCTCAGGGTAGAGCGGGATGAGATAACAACCTCCTAAGCATTTCTAGCTTCTTCCAATGACCGCAGACAGACAACATGTCACCCCACCGCCCATAAACGGAGAGAGGTTTATGTCACACCTATGATTCTCGCACAATTTTCACAAAAGACGGAGTTTAACAATTTAACTATAAGTAGCCGTATCAGGAGACCTCTTCTATTTGTAGCATTGCGGTTGATGGAACAACAACCTATTTTATGTTCAGTTTTCTCCATTTATGTACAATTTTATGAACTGCAGCACCATATCAAATACTCTTCTGTTTGGCTGGGAATCTATAGGACTGTTCATCCTAATCCTCCTGGTACATATATATAGATTGCCATAACTGCCATCACATCAAGAGTTCTGCATTAAAGGGGTACTCCGGTGGAAAAACTGTTTTTTCTTTCTTTTTTAAATCAACTGGTGCCAGAAAGTTAAACATATTTGTAAATGACTTCTATTAAAAAAAATCTTAATCCTTCCTGTATTTATTAGCTGCTGAATACTACAGAGGAAATTCTTTTCTTTTTGGAATGCTCTCTGATGACATCACGAACACACTGCTCTCTGCTGACGTTATTATAATAATAATGTCTTTATTTATTGTTGTCCTTAGTGGGATTTGAACCCAAGGCCCCAGCACTGCAAGGCAGCAGTGCTAACCACTAAGCCACCATGCTGCCCTTAGCATACAGCTGCTATGCACGGTTGCTAAAATGGACAGAGATGTCAGCAGAGAGCACTGTGTTCGTGATGTCATCAGTGTTCCAAAAAGAAAGGAATTTCCTCTGTAGAATTCAGCAGCTAATAAGTACTGGAAGGATCAAGATTTTTTAATAGAAGTAATTTACAAAAATGTTTAACTTTCTGGCACCAGTTGATTTAAAAATAAATAAATAATGTTTTTCCACCGGAGTACCCCTTTAACTATAAGTAGCCGTATCAGGAGGCCTCTTCTATTTGTAGCATTGCGGTTGATGGAACAACAACCTATTTTATGTTCAGTTTTCTCCATTTATTTACAATTTTATGCACTGCAGCACCATATCAAATACTCTTCTGTTTGGCTGGGAATCTATAGGACTGTTCATCCTAATCCTCCTGGTACATATATATAGATTGCCATAACTGCCATTGCATCAAGAGTTCTGCATTAAAGGGGTACTCCGGTGGAAAAACTATTTTTTTTTTCTTTTTTAAATCAACTGGTGCCAGAAAGTTAAACATATTTGTAAATTACTTCTATTAAAAAATCTTAATCCTTCCTGTATTTATTAGCTGCTGAATACTACAGAGGAAATTCTTTTCTTTTTGGAATGCTCTCTGATGACATCACGAACACACTGCTCTCTGCTGATGTTATTATAATAATAATGTCTTTATTTATTGTTGTCCTTAGTGGGATTTGAACCCAAGGCCCCAGCACTGCAAGGCAGCAGTGCTAACCACTGAGCCACCATGCTGCCCTAAGCATACATCTGCTATGCACGGTTGCTAAAATGGACAGAGATGTCAGCAGAGAGCACTGTGTTCGTGATGTCATCAGTGTTCCAAAAAGAAAGGAATTTCCTCTGTAGAATTCAGCAGCTAATAAGTACTGGAAGGATCAAGATTTTTTAATAGAAGTAATTTACAAAAATGTTTAACTTTCTGGCACCAGTTGATTTAAAAAAAAAAAAAATAATGTTTTTCCACCGGAGTACCCCTTTAACTATAAGTAGCCGTATCAGGAGGCCTCTTCTATTTGTAGCATTGCGGTTGATGGAACAACAACCTATTTTATGTTCAGTTTTCTCCATTTATTTACAATTTTATGCACTGCAGCACCATATCAAATACTCTTCTGTTTGGCTGGGAATCTATAGGACTGTTCATCCTAATCCTCCTGGTACATATATATAGATTGCCATAACTGCCATTGCATCAAGAGTTCTGCATTAAAGGGGTACTCCGGTGGAAAAACTATTTTTTTTTTCTTTTTTAAATCAACTGGTGCCAGAAAGTTAAACATATTTGTAAATTACTTCTATTAAAAAATCTTAATCCTTCCTGTATTTATTAGCTGCTGAATACTACAGAGGAAATTCTTTTCTTTTTGGAATGCTCTCTGATGACATCACGAACACACTGCTCTCTGCTGATGTTATTATAATAATAATGTCTTTATTTATTGTTGTCCTTAGTGGGATTTGAACCCAAGGCCCCAGCACTGCAAGGCAGCAGTGCTAACCACTGAGCCACCATGCTGCCCTAAGCATACATCTGCTATGCACGGTTGCTAAAATGGACAGAGATGTCAGCAGAGAGCACTGTGTTCGTGATGTCATCAGTGTTCCAAAAAGAAAGGAATTTCCTCTGTAGAATTCAGCAGCTAATAAGTACTGGAAGGATCAAGATTTTTTAATAGAAGTAATTTACAAAAATGTTTAACTTTCTGGCACCAGTTGATTTAAAAAAAAAAAAAATAATGTTTTTCCACCGGAGTACCCCTTTAACTATAAGTAGCCGTATCAGGAGGCCTCTTCTATTTGTAGCATTGCGGTTGATGGAACAACAACCTATTTTATGTTCAGTTTTCTCCATTTATTTACAATTTTATGCACTGCAGCACCATATCAAATACTCTTCTGTTTGGCTGGGAATATATAGGACTGTTCATCCTAATCCTCCTGGTACATATATATAGATTGCCATAACTGCCATCGCATCAAGAGTTCTGCATTAAAGAGACAGTCTAGTGAATAGGAATACAAAAAAGGTAGGTCTATGCACATTTAGGGTACATTCACACGGTACGGATCTGCTGCAGATTTTTGGCACCTGATCTGCAGCAAATCTGCAACTGATTTTAAATACATTGATTTTAATATAGAAACGCTGCACATTTTCTGCAACTGATGAACGGCAGATCTGCAGTATGTGAACAAATCTGCAGTGCTTCCTCTACATGTGTCCATAGCCTCAGATTAAAGGGATATAAAATAGATGGAGTAGTAACTAATGAGAAACTTATTTGAAAAGATCACCCAAAATTGCATTGAAAGGGAGGTGGCCGTCTCATATGCATAATGTATAGTGGACTAAAAACAGTCAGACAAAATCCAGTCTGTAGAAAGGAGTGGTCTTCTCAAACAGGTGGTCTTTTGTATTTATAAGCATACGGATAAAGTTGAACCTATACTATTAGGATTCGATACATTCTCTAGATATATATGGCCAAGACGAAGTGGAAAACCACACTCCAATGTATCTACGTGATCAACGTGAATTGTATTCACCCGTCCATAGACTGCAATGTTACATCCTCACAATGAGGTCTCCTTCAAGACCGCATAGCAAGGTTAAAGGGGTACTCTGCCCTATACAAAGGATAGGGGATAAGATGCCTGATCGCGGGAGTCCTGCCGCTGGGGACCCCCATGATCTTGCACATGGCACCCCGTTTGTAATCAGTCCCCGGAGCGTGTTCGCTCCAGGATGATTACCGGGGACCACAGGGCGGGCGGCATGTGACGTCACGCCGCCGCCCCCGTGTGATGTAACGCTCTGCCCCTCAATGCAAGCCTACGGGAGGGGGCGTGACAGTATCACACCCCCTCCTGTAGGCTTGCATTGAGGGGCGGATAGTGATGTCCCACGGGGGCGGAGGCGTGACGTCACACGCCGTCGGCCCTGTGGTCACCGGTAATCATCCTGGAGCGAACACGCTCCGGGGACTGATTACAAACGGGGTGCCGCGTGCAAGATCACGGGGGTCCTCAGCGGCGGGACTCCCGCGATCTGGCATCTTATCCCCTATCCTTTAAAGGGGCACTCTGCCCTATACATCTTATCCCCTATCTCAAGGATCATATCGTTTAGAGCGAAGAGTGAAGTGAAGATAGGGGATAAGATGTCTAGTGGCGGAGTACCCCTGTAAAATTCCTCATTGTGAGGTTGGAACATTGCTATCTATGGACAGGTGGATACAGTTCACATTGATCACTTGAATCTATTGGATTGCCCTTTTCCACTTGTGGTCAGGTCGTATGAGAAATGAGCACCCACATAGAAATAAAAGTCCCAGCACTGTATCTTTTCAACATTCTTCTTCAATGGACATTATACCGTATTTTTCGCCATATAAGACGCACTTTTTCTTCCCCAAAACTGGGGGGGGGGGAAAGTTGGTGCGTCTTATACGGCAAATACACATTAAAACCCTGTCCCATCGCGGCGGTCCCTGCGGCCATCAACGGCCGGGACCCGCGGCTAATACAAGACATCACCGATTGCGGTGATGCCCTGTATTAACCCTTCAGACGCGGCGATCAAAGCTGACTGCCGCGACTGAAGTGAAAGTGACACTAACTCGGCTGCTCAGTCGGGCTGTTCGGGACCGCCGCGGTGAAATCGCGGCGTCCCGAACAGCTTACAGGACACCGAGAGGGACCTTACCAGCCTCCTCGGTGTCTGCTCCATTCCGGGATCCCCTGCATGGCCGGTGCTCTCATTCATCATCGCGCACGACATCCAGTCATCCAATAGGAGCGATGTGCGTAGCAACGTGATGGCGGCGACGGAGAGCGAGGATACCAGGCAGCAGAGATGTTCCGGAGCGACGGGGACACCCCGGGGACGTGGCGACAGCGATGGAGGGCGACATCCAGGGCAGCGGTGACGGGTCCGGAGCGGCGGGGACAGGTGAGTACAACTTCCTATACCAGTGGTCTTCAACCTGTGCGCCTCCAGATGTTGCAAAACTACAACTCCCAGCACGCCCGGACAGCCAACATTGTATTTGGTTCAGAATCTTTTTTTTCTAGATTTTCATCCTTTAAAATTGGGTGCTTCTTATATGACGAAAAATACAGTATATTGGGCATGCTATGGTGACCACTAGAGATGAGTGAACTTACAGTAAATTCGATTTGTCACAAACTTCTCGGCTCGGCAGTTGATGACTTTTCCTGCATAAATTAGTTCAGCTTTCAGGTGCTCCCGTGGGCTGGAAAAGGTGGATACAGTCCTAGGAGACTCTTTCCTAGGACTGTATCCACCTTTTCCAGCCCACCGGAGCACCGGAAAGCTGAACTAATTTATGCAGGATAAGTCATCAACTGCCGAGAAGTTTGTGACGAATCGAATTTACTGTAAATTCGCTCATCTCTAGTGACCATATTGGACCACATTCAATACAGGGGAATACCCTAAATAAAGTCAGAAGCAAACGGCTTTAGGTCTCATTTAGGGTTTTTGGAAAGCCAGGCGAAAATCTTTATGGGCATTTTATTGTTACCATCGGATCCCCACATAGAAGACCAAGATGTTTCAATGTTAAAAGCATTAATGCAAAATCTACAGTCTTCATGGACAAAAAAAATATGAAAATGTTGACAGGACACCCGGTATACACAGAACAGCTGCCATGGTATGAACATGTCCTAACAAGCTCCTACTGCATTGACGTTAATGAGGATTTCTTCTAATTAGGGCCTCCAGCTCCCCCCTCCTCCAGCTGACGGATGGTATTGTCTACTCGCCGCCACTTCCTCTGTCTATACGTCTATATCTCCATAGCCGCGTAGGGGGGGGGGGCCGCGTATGGTTACCGAATTACAGATCATTCGCCAGGCAAAGGAAAAGCTACAGGTGACAGAAGGATTAACAGGCGATGGAAAGACATGTGAGCATAGCACAGTGTAATCGGATATTGACTACATCATAAACTCTGTTCACTTCCACAACAAGGCCATAAATATAAATAATTACAACTTTCCGCCTGTCTGGGCTTCTCCAATACATTTTAATATAATGCAATGAAATAGGAGAAGACTGGATTTATGCTCTGATATAAAACAAAATAAATGGTCTAACACAGCAAAACTAAAAGTTATGATACTGTAATATATAATAGCCTAAATGTAATAAAATCAATTATTATCTGGTTGTTGGAATTTCTCATGTATTTTGCTATCAGTCCTCAATCACCCAGTGACTTGTAGTTAGAGGTGATCCTAGAAGGTGTAAATATTACAGAGTACTGCTTAAAATTAGATTCCTGGGCCACCTATTGGATATAGTTATTTTGTAACTCAGGGGGTTCCCAAACTGTGGTCACGGTGTAGCCTTGGGATACCATAGATGGTTTCTAAGAGCGTCACAGCAGCCAGGGGAAAACAGGAAGAGATGCCAAGTCAGCACTAATAAACTGCATTTTATAAGTGCCCACCCACCAGAAAGTAGGGATACTGCTGGGTACGGAGGTCAACCCAGTGACCCCACAGCTTCGCTACTGTAACTTCCCAGCGCAAGCAGGGCCACTATACCAGACTGCCTGCTGAGAGAGGAGAGACGCTGTGGTGACAACCCGGGAGGATAGAGCATTTTTAAATGGGGGCTTTATACTATGGGGGGGGTGTAATACTACAGGGTGGCTTATACTACAAGTGTACCTAATAATAATACAGGGGCTAATAATAATACAGGTGGCCTAAAATACTACAGTGGGGCCTAATACTACTGAGGGCCTAATGCGAGGGGTTCTTAAAGTACTTCAGGGGGCCTAATAATACAGGAGAGCCTACTACAAGGGGTCTAATAATACTGCACAGGGGCCTCGTACTACAGGAGGTCTAATAATACTACAAGGGGGCCTAATACTACAGGGGGCCCTAATAATACTACTACAAGGGGGCTAATACTACAGGAGAGCCCAATAATACTACAGGAGGGCCTAATACTACATGGGTGCCTTGTACTAAATGGCACCTAATATAAGGTGGCCTAATAATACTACAAGGTAACCTAATTCCTCAGGAGGGATCAATACTTGGGAGGCCTAATACTGCAGGGGGCACAGAAGTGGCCCCCAACTACTATATGGGGGCATAGTGTGAGGCCTAACTGCTCTATCTACACCACGATGGTTGCATCAGAAAATCCTGATACATTAAGGGCGTTGTGAACCGAATGTCTAACCCTATCAGAAGACTTGAAGCGTGACTTGGGATGTTACCCGAGCCATAAACACATCTGTAGTTCAGAGTAGGGATTGTATGTACAGAGTAGGAATTGTATGTACAGAGTAGGGGTTGTATGTACAGATTAGGGGTTGTATGTACAGAGTAGGGATTGTATGTACAGAGTAGGGGTTGTATGTACAGAGTAGGGATTGTATGTACAGAGTAGGGGTTGTATGTACAGAGTAGGGGTTGTATGTACAGAGTAGAGGTTGTATGTACAGAGTAGGGATTGTATGTACAGAGTAAGAATTGTATGTACAGAGTAGGGGTTGTATGTACAGATTAGGGGTTGTATGTACAGAGTAGGGATTGTATGTACAGAGTAGGGGTTGTATGTACAGAGTAGGGGTTGTATGTACAGAGTAGGGGTTGTATGTACAGAGTAGGGGTTGTATGTACAGAGTAGAGGTTGTACGTACAGAGTAGGGGTTGTGCGTACAGAGTAGGGGTTGTATGTACAGAGTAGGGGTTGTATGTACAGAGTAGGGGTTTTATGTACAGAGTAGGGATTGTATGTACAGAGTAGGGGTTGTATGTACAGAGTAGGGGTTGTATGTACAGAGTAGGGGTTGAAATTCCTCAGACGTTGACACACTAAGTCGTTCCCTACAATAGGTGGCACTAGAGAGACAGTTGTTCCTTCTTCTGTAAGAGAACTAATTTGCATACTCTATAGAATCCAAAAAGCGGAGATGTGGATTATGGGAAATCTTTGATCCATCACACCTGCTCCGCAGTTGAGCAGCCCTCCTGTTTACTGTATTAATAAGCAATACCTTTCTATGCATAACATTCTCCAAGCTTTATTGACTACTTTGTATACCTTAATAGACACAATGGGATATTTAGCATGAAAAACTCCTGATTCCATGCCCGGTGTACAGTAAACCCTCCACTAATATCATTAATCATTCCTTATTACAATGCAGACAAAGACCTTTAAAAATCTAATTTAGTCGCCGGGAATACGATATCTTAAAATTTTAAACGGCAACCGCTAGTTATTAGATTAAAATGACAATTTATAATGTGCGGGCGCAAATGGTTCCCCGCCGGCACTTCAATGCCTCGTTTTATAAGACCTGTTCCTTTATTCATGATAAGTAGTGTTTTTAGCCTTCTACACTTGTTCCATTTAATAAAAAAAGAATTTCATGCATTCCACTCTCGACCTGAGCGAGATGCGAAAAGTCCATTTATAATAATCTCATTGAATTAATTATTCATATAGAGTGAGAATTCTTAGTATAAGGTGCATTTTTTGCATAATCCGCTCCAAGACTTCCACCTCTGTCACTTAAAGGGGTACTCCCACACTCCCCTCAATGCAAGTCTATGGGAGGGGGCGTGACGGCCGTCACGCCCCCTCCCATAGACTTGCATTGAGGGGACGGGCGTGACGTCACACGGGGGCGGAGTCCTGACGTCACGGACTTCCGTTCCTGTAGTCGCGACTCAGACCCTCCAACGGTTACGGTTAAAAAACAGGTGGGTGCCGCATGCAATAATGCGGGGGTCCCCAGTGGCGGGACCCCCACGATCAGACATCTTATCCCCTATACTTTGGCTAGTGGATAAGATGTCTAGGGTGGGAGTACCCCTTTAAAGAAGCACACCAGGGTTTTTTCTGCCCATGTAATGCACATTCACCATCCCTAGTCCTACAGCGCCATTTGTTTTATTCCAACACAGCTACATCTATGTGTTTTATTACTCTAACCTGGTCACATGATCACCAGTCTGACTCTCCAAAACTTCCCGTGCCTAATGGTTACAACAGGATGTCAGACTCCTCCCCAGACCCCTCCCCATCCCTCTGATTTTCCACAAATCGTGGCAAAAATTAAGATTGTACCACTATCGTGCAAAATATGATAAAAGCATGTCATTTTAACACCGATTTTGGAAAAATTGCTGCAAAAAGAGCTATAATGCAGTAAAAAAAATTTAAAAAATTAAGTAAAAATTCAGTGTGTGAACACAGTGTAAAGACGTCAACTCTTCATAAAACACCTCAATTGTGATAATAGGTCAAATCACTTTCACCTCCTGGCAATCTTTCTTTAAAAAAAAAAATGCAACTTGAGTAAGAAAAAGGTTCAGGACTTCACTGTGTGAACTGACACCAACCCAGGTGATCTCCAGCACTAGCAGTCTAGTAAGATGACCAGCTGGAGTGATCAACCACCTGATCATTATCCAAAGGATTCATGGGAATTGTAGGCTGCATTAGTCCTCGTTCACATGGTGGAATTTCTGAGTGGAATATGTCAGAAAAATTCAGCTCAGAAATTCCATTGTAGCAGAGCTCCATTCAATGGGATTCTACTGCACCGCGCACACGACAGAATTTCTGCGTTGGAAACATCTGGTGGAAATGTTAAATCCGGTCTCCACTTCATCACAATCTGCTTGAAAATGAAATGCATTTCTGAGCGGTCCGGCGCTTGAGGAGAACGAAGTGTTCTGCCTGAAAAATTCTACAAAAATTAAATAGACTGACAACCTACATCATTGTGCATTTGTTAACCAAAATGGAGCCTATCCCATGCCTGCCACATCAGCAAAAAGAGTTAAGTAAAAGGTATACATATAAAGCTATAGATTATTCGCTAATAATGTCCTGTGCTGCACTATATAAGAAAATGTCTGGTTTCTGCAGGTAGGACAGAGCAAAGTTCCGTCACCAAAACTCTAAACTCTACACTAAAATGACAGGCTCGTTGCAAATGAATTAGTGCCAGGTCACTGACGTCACATGGCCGCCCTGCTCAGTTACCCTCCTGGAGCCTGTTGCTATATTCTTCTTAACTGCTCCTAAATAATTCATGAGGCCAGAGTGTTTAGTGAACAACCCAAGCAGCAGGCGCTGGGCCAAAACCAAGGTCGCTATGGAGATTTACGTGCACCTTGAGACTTCATCCTTCTGACTTGGATAAACAGAATGAAGCAACAGTGTTTAAGCGGATGTAAAAATAGATATACCATAGCCATGCTTCTACAGACTTCATCAGGCCAGTGACCTGTCACAGTATAGGTATATGATATGTACGCCATACAGGGAATAGAACATGAGGAAACTTTATTTTAAAGGGCTTTTCCGCCACTAGACATCTTATCCCCTATCCAATGGATAGGGGATAAGATGTCTGATGGCAGGGGTCCCTCCGCTGGGGACCCCCGCGATCTCAGCTACCGCACCCCAGACATCCAGTGCACGGAGGAAATGTGGGATGGAGGCTCCGATGTGGGATGGAGGCTCGTGACATGACGATCACGCCTCGCTCCTGACGTCCCGTCCCATAGACTTGCATTGAGGGGGCGCGGCCGTGACTTCATGAGCCTCTGGCAATGCACCCGACGCTCTAAAGGAACACCGGATGCAGCAGGGAGATTGCCTTTGGATAGGGGATAAGATGTCTAGGGGTGGAGTACCCCTTTAAGGCTAATCCTGGAGCCTACACCAGTCTTCAGAAAACGTCATACAGGTAATTTACACTCACCAGCCACTTAATTATCATCAATTGATTGTTCACACAACTAGCTAATCAGCCAATCACATGGCAGCAAGACATTTAGGCATGAAGACCTGGTCAAGACAACTTGCTGAAGTTTAATCTAATTTATTATTATAAGGGAGCCTGTCTGTTTTCCATTCTGCCTATGCTTCGGGCAGGGTGACATTCCTAACAGCTTTCTATTGAGAGCTAAAATTTCCTTGTATTCCCTACTAAAGGATGTTTACACAACGTTTTGTCACCAGGATATTGATGCTTATTCCGTAATGAAATCCATATACTGTATAATCTGATATATCTGTATATACTGTATAGTCCTCATATGACGCATGTGAATGGGGTTTTACTCCATCGTGTGTACATATGGTAGCTTTTGCTTGGCAATCTGAACTCTGTATACATCAAGCAATATACAGTAAAAAGATAAAAAGATACACATTACACCAATGCTTAAAAAAGCTTCTGCTGTTTGCCATTTATCAAAACCTGGCAGGGGTGAAGTTGACCAATAGCAACCAATCAAAGAGATCTGATTGGTTGCTATTGGCAACTGAACCGCTTTTGATAAATATCCCCCAATGTGAACCCAGCCTGATCTGTATCTATCCTATTACGTTGCAGGAGATAAATACATGGAACAAGATAGCCAGCACTTTGTTTTGTAGCAGCCTATTATAATAACAAAATTGTCTTAAAATATATTATGGACTTTTCCTGGCTGCAGATAAGTAAATTAATATATAAGGGGAGATTTACTAAAACCTGTGCAGAGGAAAAGTTGACCAGTTGCCCATAGCAACCAGTCAGATCTCTACTTTCATTTTTCACAGGCCTTTTAAAAAATGAAAGAAGCGATCTGATTGGTTCCTATGGGCAACTGGTCAACTTTTCCTCTGGACAGAGTTTGATAAATCCACCCATAGTCCATACTTTCACTTTCCTATCTTGCTAGAAGCCCTTCTGGTTTTGCTTTGATAGAATGTCCTCCCGAGTGGACGTCTACTATCTACTGCTGCTTCAGGCAAGGGAATGTGCGGACATTTCGGAGAGTGCGGGGGCGTTGGCATAATATGCCGGTGCTAGGACCACACGGGAATACACAATCTTATAGCGGGAATACACGATCTTATAGATGACTATGCATTCTGTGCGCTGTCCGCAGAAAAACTGAACACATTAATTCTTTATGTGGACAAGGAAAACGGAATTTCCATGCCAGACACATCTGGCATGAAAATTCCGGACGTGTGCACAGCGCAGCAGAATCCCATTGAAATCAACTGGACTCTGCAGCTCCAGAATCTCTGGCAGAATTCCAATGCGGAATTCCGTCCGTAAATTCCGGACATGTGAACATGGCCTAACCAGGATCCATAATGACTATATATAAATGTGAGATTTCCAATTAGCTTGTACATACAGATGTCTTTGTTGCATTCCAAAAAAATGAGTTTCCCTTCCACCAATATGACCACCATTTGAACTCCCGCAGTGTTGTCCATCAGCTTTTCCAGACATTGAAATGTCATTCCTGCAAAGCCATGTCTGGTTATGGGAGCTGTACTGATGGCCCAACTAAACATTTTCATAGAAGAGGACGATTCAGAAACTTTACAGGTAATTCTGAAGAAAATGCACTTTAGGTTTGGCCGAAAACCAACCACTTCACAGCCAAAAGTTAATATAATAAAATTCTTATACTAAAAGAAGTAAAGTTTCCTGCACAGAACAAGGTAGAATATGTCAAAGCGTTTTACAGAGCAAACAACATGGTTTGTGGTTGAGCATGGCCTCGATCCAACCACTAATGACCCAATCTCCAGATGTAAGAGGCCATAACCAGCCAGGTGTTTCCCAAACTGAGAATACAATGTGCATATATGAATGGGCTTGTCTCTGTGTATACTCATCTATCCTCATCTCTACACTCCGATCCCTTATTACTGACTCTATTGACTGGCCAACAGGACTAAGCAGGAAGAATAACCTTCACTCGTGCTCAATTTCCTGTAGGAACTGTGTCCTGAATATATCATCTAAAAAATCAGTTTATTATGTAAGAAATCAGATAAGAGTGAGCATTAAATATTGATTCCCAATGCCGAGCCACGTGCGCTGTGGGACATTGCATGATTACATTAAGGAGCAGAAGGAATATGAATGGATTGCAGCCGACCATGAATGTTACTGCATTCCATAAAACATGCAGGCGAAATGCTAAAGGTTAAACAACTGTTGGGAAGACTAAATGAGTGAACATTTAATGTTGTGCGTAATGGATCATTGCGTTTATCCCATATTTCATTCTAGCCTGTGAACAAATATCTATGAAATGCACAAACAAGAGGTAAATAAACATTTATGACCCTCAAACATCTAGAGCATTAAAGGCCCTCATACACAAAAGTCAGGACCACATGGATTGCTAACGTCTTTGGAGAGCCGGGGCTCCATACAGAAGATCTAAAAGTTATCCCTTATCCTATGGATAGGGGATACGTTTTTCTGTAATTTTAAGTATGAGACATCTCTTTTAAAGAAAATTTCCATCTCAAAAATTGATAGCAAGCTGATCAGTATGGGTCCGACCACTTTTTATATAATGTAGATAATAACATTATATGTATATTTGTAATATCCATTGGTTAAAAAATGGGTATATTTTGGGGAGAAAAAAAATGCTGTCTCTGCATGTTTGTCTCTATGATGAGTCCAAATGCAGGAAGGGAGGACAGGACAAGCAGAGCTCTGTGCAGGCTCCTGGCTTGTCAATTATCCTCATGTGTGAGCCCATAGCATGTTACAGAGCCTCAGTGTACAGAGCCCTGCGTGTCCTCAGTGTACAGAGCCCTGCTTGTCCTCAGTGTACAGAGCCCTGCTTGTCCTCAATGCACAGAACCTTGCTTGTCCTCAGTGTACAGAGCCCTGCTTGTCCTCAGTGTACAGAGCCCTGCTTGTCCTCAATGCACAGAACCTTGCTTGTCCTCAGTGTACAGAGCCCTGCTTGTCCTCAATGCACAGAGCCTTGCTTGTCCTCACTGCACAGAGCCCCGCTTGTCCTCAGTGCATAGAGCCCTGCTTTTCCTCAGTGTACAGAGCCCTGCTTGTCCTCAGTGTACAGAGCCCTGCTTGTCCTGAGTGCACAGAGCCCTGCTTGTCCTCAGTGTACAGAGCCCTGCTTGTCCTGAGTGTATAGAGCCCTGCTTGTCCTCAGTGTACAGAGCCCTGCTTGTCCTCAATGCACAGAGCCCTGCTTGTCCTCAGTGCACAGAGCCCTGCTTGTCCTCAGTGTACAGAACCCTGCATGTCTTCAGTGTACAGAGCCCTGCTTGTCCTCAGTGTACAGAGCTCTGCTTGTCCTCAGTGTACAGAGCCCTGCTTGTCCTCAGTGTACAGAGCCCTGCTTGTCCTCAGTGTACAGAGCCCTGCTTGTCCTGAGTGCACAGAGCCCTGCTTGTCCTCAGTGTACAGAGCCCTGCTTGCCCTCAGTGTACAGAGCCCATCTTGCCCTCACTGAGCCCTGCTTGTCCTCAGTGCACAGAGCCCTGCTTGTCCACCCTCACTTCCTGTATTTGGACTCCTCATAGAGACACACAGGCAATAGCTGCAGGGACAAATATATACATATTTTTTAACCAATGTATATTAAAAATATACATATAATGGTATTATCTACATGATACAAAAAGTTTTTGTTGATGATAGGTACATTTTAAGCTTTTTTTTAAATAACAATTTTATTGTTTTAAGGCAGAAGGCAATAGAAACATTGACAATAATTATTGAAGTCATGTGTTACATCAGAAGCTTTGGCACTTAGGAATTACGTTATCCCTTATATACATACAAATACATACAAATGCAAGAACTGAACCGAAAAACTGAAATAAAACACAATGATAAACCCAAACCGTATAACAGTGTGCTTTATATAAAATGTATCCCTTTAAGACTTCTTAAAGGAATGCTAAACCATAAGTAGAAAGCTTACTATACCGCTCACAGAATATTTATATCAATCCTTATCAGAACTGGAAATATGTGACATAAAGTAGTGATCAATGAGGTGCGGGCAAATTACTGAAGCACATAATCCGCCATCTGCCACCGCCACCCAAGGCAAAAAATCTATCTATTGATTATATTAATACTGCGAAACATGAGAGTGGAGTAACCTGCTGTAGTAACAGACCTCAGCTTTCTTTTTTTGACCCATAGTACTGCTGAGCAAGTTATTGGGCCTCATTTACTAAGCTGAAACTGACCAGTTTTTGTCAGGTTACTTTGGCGCAGAGTGTCTGCGACATTTCTATGTCAGTGTGCGACAGTGTGCACCAGGAGAATCTGACAAACCCGAAATTGCAATGTGGAAGGCCAAAAAATGGGCGAGGTCTGTTGCAAAGGGGGTGTGGCCAGCCCAAAATGGGGTGTGGTTATTTACTATTGAATTCACGGAAAATCCTGTGGGTAAATGGCTTGAAATTTCTACCTAGAAAAAAAAGCTGGTCAAAAAATTTTCCCGACTTGTAAATCTGTGATCCCCATAGTAAATAAGGTGGAAACCTGCAAGTCCGAAACAACATTTCTCACGCGTAAAAACCCAATTCTCTTAGTAAATGAGGCCCAATGTGTTCAGAGCTGATTTAGCCGTCCTGGTGTAGTCCTTGCTGACTTGGGCTATCCCATAATTATCCTAAGTTCATAGTATACATCCGCAAAATAAAATTATGTGCTTGGAAATGGATCGAACATAGTCCACGTAGACACAATGGGGGGTATGTATGAAGCTTTTTACCCTGTTTTTTTTTGTCTGTGATTTGTAGCAATTTTTCCTTTATGTCATTTTTTGCGACAAACAATTGCGCCAAATGGTTTAGAAGAAAATCACTGATTTCACTTTGTTAGTCGTGATTTCAGTTACAATCATTCTTTGGTCTGGAATTCATTAATTGTGACTTTTCGATTTGGCACAAGTTTAGGTGCAAATACCTTCATTTAGGTGCAAATCTACACCATGAATAAAGTGACAGAGAAAATAGCTACAACAATAGAACGTCCCAAAGTCAGATTTACTGCCTGGAATTCTGGGGTCTGAGCATTTTGTAGGGCTACATTTATGCCAAAATTACAAACTTGTGTACGACAATTGATAATTTTGGCGCAAATATGCTCCATTTGATGCAAAAAAACATACATAAAATCACACATTGCTACACCATTATTGATACATGTCCCCCAATGGACTTAACCCAAATGTGTGGGGGTATACATCGGCACACCATATTGCTGGCACGCTGGCGTATACTACGAACACAAAATAATTTCAAGATTTGAAAATATCCTCAATATGAGAATTATCCCTGCAGAGCCAAAAAAAGAAAAAACTAAAATGAAAACCAGTGAAATGTACACAATAGGGACGAATTATCAAAACCTGGGCAGAGGGTAAGTTGCCCAGTTGCTCATAGCAACCAATCAGATCGCTTCTTTTATTTCTTAGAGGCCTTTTTTAAAAAATAAAGAAGAGATATGATTATTTGCTATGTGCAACTGAACAGATTTTGATAAACCTCCCCCAATGTGAACCCAGCCTGATCTGTATCTATCCTATTACATTGCATGTGCTTGGAAATGGACGGAACATAGTCCATGTAGACATAATGGACCTGACCTAGATGTGCGGTGGTATACATTGGCACACCATATTGCTGGCATGCTGACATATACTAGGAACCCAGGAAAATGTCAGAAGTGAAAATACCCTCAATATGAGAACTATCCCTGCAGAGCCACTAATGGAAAGAAAAACACAAGTTAACCACCTTGTAATTTCCAATTCAGTCCTGAAGAAATTGCAGATATGAAGAAATGATATGGTAAACTATGAGGAACCTGACAAACCCCACCCCAGATCTTAGTTTCCTTGATGCATGTGAGAATTATTTTGGGGGTGAGATATTACTGTTACGCCGAGCGCTCCGGGTCCCCGTTCCTCCCCGGAGCGCTCGCCTCATCCTCGTTGCTGCAGCGCCCCGGTCAGATCCACTGACCGGGTGCGCTGCGGTCCCGCCTCCAGCCGGGATGCGATTCGCGATGCGGGTGGCGCCCGCTCGCGATGCGCACCCCGGTCCCCGTACCTGACTCGCTCTCCGTCGGTCCTGTCCCGGCGCGCGCGGCCCCGCTCCCTAGGGCGCGCGCGCGCCGGGTCTCTGCAATTTAAAGGGCCAGTGCACCAATGTTGGTGCCTGGCCCAATCTTCCCAATTACCAATTAGTGTGATCACCTGTGTACTTCCCTATATTACCTCACTTCCCCTGCACTCCCTTGCCGGATCTTGTTGCCTTAGTGCCTAGTGTAAGCGTTCCCTTGTCTGTTCCTAGCCCATGTTCCTGACCTCCTGCCGTTGCCCCTGACTACGATCCTTGCTGCCTGCCTCGACCTTCTGCTACGTCCGACCTTGCTTCTGCCTACTCCCTTGTACCTCGCCTATCTTCAGCATCTTCAGTAGCCAGAGAGGTGAGCCGTTGCTAGTGGATACGACCTGGTCACTACCGCCGCAGCAAGACCATCCCGCTTTGCGGCGGGCTCTGGTGAAAACCTGTAGTGGCTTAGAACCGGTCCACTAGCGCGGCCCTCGCCATCCCTCTCTGGCACAGAGGATCCACTACCTGCCAGCCGGCATCGTGACAGTAGATCCGGCCATGGATCCCGCTGAAGATCCTACACTGGGCGCCACACTGGTCGCCCAGCTAGCCCTAAAGATCGCCCAACGAGATCAACAGCTGGCATACTTGACCTCCGAGGCACTGCGTATTCAGTCACAGATACAGCAGCTGCAGCCGCAGATACAGCAACAGCTACAGCTGCAACTACCATCTCCTCCGCCGGCTCCTGCAACTCCTCCGCAGCAACCGGCCCTTCCTAACCCCTGCTTGTCCCTGCCGGACAAATTTGGCGTAAAGATCGCCCAACAAGATCAACAGCTGGCATACTTGATCTCCGAGACACAGCGTCTTCAGTCACAGTTACAGCAGCTGCTGCCGCAGATACAGCAACTTCAGTCACAGCAGCTGCTGCCGCAGATACAGCAACTTCAGTCACAGCTACAGCTGCAACAACCATCTCCTCCGCCGGCTCCTGCAACTCCTCCGCAGCAACCGGCCGTTCTTAACCCCTGCTTGTCCCTGCCGGACAAGTTTGATGGGGACCGCAATGATTCTGCCACAGCCACAGTCCAGTCCTTCTTCGCTGAGGTCCGTGGTGTCTTCGAGGAGCCTGCCCGAGCTTCTTCTGCCGAGATTGCCCTGCTGAACCTGGAACAGGGTGTTTCTTCCGTTGGCGAGTACGCCATTCAGTTCCGTGCTCTTGCTTACGAGTTGTCCTGGAATAGTGAGGTTCTCTGCGCGACCTTTAAAAAAGGCCTATCCAGCAACATTAAAGATGTTCTGGCCGCACGAGAGACTCCTGCTGACCTACATGAACTCATTCATCTTGCCACTCGCATTGACATGCGTTCTTCCGGATGGCGTCTGGAGCTCCGCCTGGATATGGACTTTGTTCGCACGAAGCGTTTTTTCTCCCCGGCTCCTCTCTCCTCTGGTCCTCTGCAATCCGTTCCTGTGCTTCCCGCCACGGAGGCTATGCAAGTTGACCGGTCTCGCTTGACACCTCAAGAGAGGACACGACGCCGCATGGAGAATCTTTGCCTGTACTATGCCGGTACCGAACACTTCCTGAAGGATTGTCCTATCCGTCCTCCCCGCCTGGAAAGACGTACGCTGACTCCGCACAAAGGTGACACAGTTCTTGATGTCAACTCTGCTTCTCCACGCCTTACTGTGCCTGTGCGGATATCTGCCTCTACCTTCTCCTTCTCTACTATGGTCTTCTTGGATTCCGGATCTGCAGGAAAAATTTTTTTGGCCTCTCTCATCAACAGGTTCTACGTCCCCGTGACCAGTCTCGCCAGACCCCTCTACATCTATTGTATTAACAATGAAAGATTGGACTGTCTCATGCGTTTCCGCACAGAACCCCTCCTAATGTGCATCGGACCTCATCACGGAAAAATTGACTTTTTTTTCCTCAGGTTCTTTGGCCCCAAGAAGAGGGGGAGACCCAAGGGGGGGGGTACTGTTACGCCGAGCGCTCCGGGTCCCCGTTCCTCCCCGGAGCGCTCGCCTCATCCTCGTTGCTGCAGCGCCCCGGTCAGATCCACTGACCGGGTGCGCTGCGGTCCCGCCTCCAGCCGGGATGCGATTCGCGATGCGGGTGGCGCCCGCTCGCGATGCGCACCCCGGTCCCCGTACCTGACTCGCTCTCCGTCGGTCCTGTCCCGGCGCGCGCGGCCCCGCTCCCTAGGGCGCGCGCGCGCCGGGTCTCTGCAATTTAAAGGGCCAGTGCACCAATGTTGGTGCCTGGCCCAATCTTCCCAATTACCAATTAGTGTGATCACCTGTGTACTTCCCTATATTACCTCACTTCCCCTGCACTCCCTTGCCGGATCTTGTTGCCTTAGTGCCTAGTGTAAGCGTTCCCTTGTCTGTTCCTAGCCCGTGTTCCTGACCTCCTGCCGTTGCCCCTGACTACGATCCTTGCTGCCTGCCTCGACCTTCTGCTACGTCCGACCTTGCTTCTGCCTACTCCCTTGTACCTCGCCTATCTTCAGCATCTTCAGTAGCCAGAGAGGTGAGCCGTTGCTAGTGGATACGACCTGGTCACTACCGCCGCAGCAAGACCATCCCGCTTTGCGGCGGGCTCTGGTGAAAACCTGTAGTGGCTTAGAACCGGTCCACTAGCGCGGCCCTCGCCATCCCTCTCTGGCACAGAGGATCCACTACCTGCCAGCCGGCATCGTGACAATTACAATACTCTACTCAAGGACCTTAAAGGGGGCAACCAGCTAATAGCACTCAACCCCTATGCAAAGGATAAGTAATACGTGTCTGACTGCACAAGGTCCTTAAAGGGGTCAACCAACTATTAACACTTATCCCCTATCCACAGGATAGGGATAAGTGTCTGATCACGGGGGATCCGATTGCTTGAAAATCCCACGATCTCCAGATCATGGTCCGCCTCATACCTCTAAGCGCTCCACATCCCCACACCCCACCTTCTGAGATGTACTGGTTTTGGCAGTGAATTGGCCTGTCATTGCCAAGAGAAGATAGTTTTGGAAAGTGGGGGTCGGAGTGCTCAAAGGTAAGAGACAGGCCACGTTCTGAAGATTGTGGGTGGACCCAGTGGTCGGACCCCCCACGATCAGGAACTTTCCCCTATTCTGCAAATAGGAGAAAAGTGTTATGAACTGGATAACCCCTTTAATGTCTATATGTTGATCTATTAGAAAATTAGAATGAAAAAACGTATCAACAGTGTGAAAAAAATAGCAAGTAGAGGCTGGGAACAAATCAATGACCCCCTTGTAGTAACCCCAGCTAAATAGTAATATGGATATACTCTGCCTAATGCAATAAACAAACAAAATAACCTATAAAGACAGATTACAGCAGAACTGGGTGCAATATAAAAATATATCTTTATTAATAACAATTTAAAGTACAAATACATGGGCCAAAAGACCAAAACACATACATAAATGAAAAGGAATAACATGAGGAGGGAAAACTGAAAAAACAGGGGCAGTCCTGTGTGGCAGATAGTAAAAAGACAATGGAAAACACTGGGCATATGCCGGTCATATAGTGGAAAAGGTACTGCAAGGTATCAGCACGCTATGTAAACAAGTAGCAATGTGTACTATAGCCCTAATGGGGGTGAATACATCACACAAGTATTGCATAGTGAACAAAAGCTGAAGCTGATACCCACATAAGCAATGAGCCACTGCACAGGACGCCCGTCCCCATTAGGGCTATAGTACACATTACTACTTGTTTACGTGCCGGCATATGCCCAGTGTTTTCCATTGTCTTTTTACTATCTTCCACACAGGACAGTCCCTGTTTTTCAGTTTTCCCTCCTCGTGTTACTCCTTTTCATTTATGTATGTGTTTTTTGGTATTTTGTCCCATGTATTTGTACTTTTAATTGTTATTAATAAAGATATATTATTATACTGCACCCCGTCCTGCTGTAATCTGTCTTAATAGGTTATTTAAAAAAATGAGGCTGTAGTAGCTGTTTAAATCTTCAATAGCAGTTTAATGGTAGTATTAACAAAATAATAATGGGGGAGATTTATCAAAACCTGTGCAGAGGAAGAGTGGTGCAGTTGCCCATAGCAACCAATCAGATTGCTTCTTTCATTTTCCACAGGCCTCTAAAGAGGCCTGTGGAAAATGAAAGAAGCAATCTGATTGGTTGCTATGGGCAACTGAACCACTCTTCCTCTGCACAGGTTTTGATAAATCTCCCCCAATATTATTATTTATTTATTAATTTGTTTATTTTTATAGTGCTCTTGGTTTCAGGGCAGTGTAGATATTAAAATGCTAACCACACATGACTGGAGGTGAAATAGGACACAATAGGGCAGTGTAGCACAGGAAGCAATATTTATGGGTCACCCTTGACTCTTTTAACCTCCTAGGGATTACCTATTTACTGTGTCATTATTTGTATGCCATTTTTTAAGAATAAGAAGCACGTGAAGCATGACTTTTTCTACGCCTGCTCACGCGACTGTGGCAAGGTCTTGTGACAGAACCTTCTCACAATGATGTGAATGCAACTCCTCGAGTAAATGACCCTATTGCACTTTGATGTGATATTCGATCTGGGAATATGGCAATTACGAGGCGCATTTCCAGTATAACTATAGGCTAAAATGGGGTAATCAGTCCTAATATGTGCTGTTCTCGGTGTCTAGAATGAATGCCGCTTACCGGGGAACTGTAAAACATGGAGTAGTGATAGAATGCCACTTCAGAGTTCTATGCCACCCTGTGGAAAACCTTGTCTGGGAATGAAGCCGAGCAGAAATCTCATCATCATAAATATCTCATTGTTTCCTTCTCTGCAATGAATTCTTAGCTGATTATTTTATATATGCGGCATTAGCATCATCTGAAAAACAGCTCATTGCAATTTAGCGTTAAATACTGTAAAGTAATAATTGCCTCCGACCTGCAATATTTTTGGACGATCCAGCCCATTACACTAAACCTTAATTTCACCCATAAAATGAGGCTTGTGCTTCTCATAACTGTGGATCCATCTATTGATGGCCAATTTTATGGCTTATTAAGATACAGCCCAGAAATTAAATTTGTTCTTCATGTCACAGCAATGTCTCGGTCACTTATTCAAAGGGACTGTCCCCCAATTAAGCATTACATCACTAGATGATCATGACACGTCCATTTTAAGGAACAGGACTAGTTTACAATTCCATACTGCATATAGGCTGAGGAATAGCTGGTACTACTACACTACTACACCTCCCATACATAGCACCTAGGGCACAACATAAATACCCATGCATAGGCTGTTGGGGCTCTGTCCAAAGCAGTACATCACATGAAATGCAGCAGAAGAGAGAATAGAATAGATTGCAGCTCACTCAGTAAAGTCCATTGCTGCTTTATTTCCAGGGGACATGGGGACAGGAATACCCAAACAGGTGCGTTCCAGTGAACAGAGCAACATTTCACAATCTCCACTTCTTCCGCCTCAAGAAGCAGATGTTGCAAAACGTTGCTCTGTTTACTGGAACGCACATGTTTGTGCCTGTCCCCATGTCCCCTGGAAAGAAAGTTGTTGGAAACTTTGCTAGTCAATGACATGACTCTTGTATTCTGACTCACAAAAAAAAAAAAGTATCTTCTGAAACTTGGGCACAATCTACAACTAGGCTGCCATAAATTTTTGTCTGATAACTCCACTGATGAAACTAGTATTTTGACTTGAGGAAATATGTAGGAAGTACTAGGTATCAATAGGGGCAGTCTTCAGGGTCACTCTTTTTTAAGGCGAGTGCTCTGATAAGGAAGGGCATAGAAGCGCAACTAGGGACAGAATAATCACAGTGCTTTCAATTTTTCTCAGCTCTGTACACTGAGGACAAGCAGGGCTCTGTACACTGAGGACAAGCAGGGCTTTGTACACTGAGGACATGCAGGGCTCTGTACACTGAGGACAAGCAGGGCTCTGTATACTGAGGACAAGCAGGGCTCTGTACACTGAGGACAAGCAGGGCTCTGTACACTGAGGACAAGCAGGGCTCTGTACACTGAGGACATGCAGGGCTCTGTACACTGAGGACAAGCAGGGCTCTGTTCACTGAGGACAAGCAGGGCTCTGTACACAGAGGACAAGACTCTGTACACTGAGGAAAAGCAGGACTCTGCACACTGAGGACAAGCAGGGCTCTGTACACTCAGGACAAGCAGGGCTCTGTACACTGAGGACAAACATGGCTCTGTACACTGAGGACAAGCAGGGCTCTGTACACTGAGGACAAGCAGGGCTCTGTACACTGAGGACAAGCAGGGATCTATACACTGAGGACAAATAGAGCTCTATACACTGAGGACAAGCAGGGCTCTGTACA
Source organism: Hyla sarda (assembly GCF_029499605.1). Lineage (NCBI taxonomy): Eukaryota > Metazoa > Chordata > Amphibia > Anura > Hylidae > Hyla > Hyla sarda. The sequence continues at coordinate 322,567,195 of NC_079193.1, forward strand.
CTGAGGACAAGCAGGGCTCTGTAAACTGAGGACAAGCAGGGCTCTGTGCACTGAGGACAAGCAGGTATCTGTAGACTAAAGATAAGCAGGGCTCTGTACACTGAGGACAAGCAGGGCTCTGTACACTGAGGACAAGCAGGGCTCTGTACACTGAGGACAAGCAGGGCTCTGTACACTGAGGACAAGCAGGGCTCTGTACACTGAGGACAAGCAGGGCTCTGTACACTGAGGACAAGCAGGGCTCTGTACACTGAGGACAAACAGGGCTCTGAGCACTGAGGACAACCAGGGCTCTGAGCACTGAGGACAAGCAGGGCTCTGTACACTGAGGACAAGCAGAGCTCTGTACACTGAGGACAAGCAGGGCTCTGTACACTGAGGACAAGCAGGGCTCTGTACACTGAGGACAAGCAGGGCTCTGTACACTGAGGACAAGCAGGACTCTGTACACTGAGGCCTCATTTCCTGTATTTAGTCTCCTCTTAGAGACACACATGCAATAGCTGCAGGGACAGCATTTTTTCACCCAAAAATATACATATTTTTTTTAACCAATGTATATTACAAATATACATATAATGGTATTATCTACATTAAATTAAACATTTTTGTTGATGACAGGTTCACTTTAAGCTGAAGATTCACACATATTTTTCTTTACACTTTCCATCTGCTCCACAATTTCACAGTATCTGAACATCAGAACTTACAATGATATACCTTAAACATTTCGCATCCATATCCCACTGAACTATGATAAAAATGTATGGCACCATAATACATGTGTAAATCTTAAGTATATAAAGTAATCCTTGGCCATTTAATAATAACAATGCAATCTACTCTATGAAATGGACTGCTTTCTCCTATGACCTCTTCTATTTTGAAGGGTATGCTTAATTTTCAATGACTGGAGCCAATATTTATCCCATTGTGTTGATTCACTGGAGTGGAGAAAGGGTGTATATGTCAATTTTATTATGCCTTGGTGACAACCCGGTCTATTTCACTACACACTTTACTGCCCAGGCGTACAGGGACTGAATACTGAAAAGATGACTCTCGAAAGTGGAACATGAGGCATCCATTATTTATCCTTCGCTTCGTGGAAGTCTACCTATTATCTATCTATCTCTATCTTTCTATTTCTATCTATCTCATTATCAATCCATCTATCTATCTACCGTATTTTTTCGTCATATAAGACACTCCGGCATATAAGACGCACCTAATTTTATAAGACAAAAATCTAGAAAATAAAGATTCTGAACCAAATACAATCTAAAGTATAGGACAGTGATCTTCAACCTGCGGACCATCAGATGTTGCAAAACTTCAACTCCCAGCATGCTGGGAGTTGTAGTTTTGCAACATCTGGAGGTCCGCAGGTTGAAGACCACTGGTATAGGAGGTAACACTCACGTGTCCCCGCCGCTCCGGACCCGTCACCGCTGCCCTGGATGTCGCCCTCCATCGCTGTAGCCGCGTCCCCGGGGTATCCCTGTCGCTCCGGAACGTCTCTGCTGCTCGGTATCCTCCCTCTCCGTTGCCGCCATGACGTCGCAACGCACGCCGCTCCTATTGGATGATGGGACGGTGTGCACGACGACGTGATGACGACGAAGGTGAGCACCGGCCATGCAGAGGATCCCGGCACGGAGCAGACACCGAGGAGGCAGGTAAGGTCCCTCCCGGTGTCCTGTAAGCTGTTCGGGATGCCGCGATTCCACCGCGGCGGTCCCGAACAGCCCGACTGAACAGCAGGGTTAGTGTTATTTTCGTTTCAGATGCGGTGGTCAGCTTTGATCACCGCATCTGAAGGGTTAATACAGAGCATCACCGCCATCGGTGATGTCCTGTATTAGCCACGGGTCCCGGCCATTGATGGCCGCAGGGACCGCCGCGATAGGTGTGTATTCGCCTTATAAGACGCACCAACTTTTCCCCCCAGTTTTGGAGAAGAAAAAGTGTGTCTTATACGGCAAAAAATACGATATCTATCTATCTGCAAAAAAAAAAAAAGATGTTCTGCAGCACTCCGGTTGTGAAAATATCTGTGTTGCTTATTCACCCATGTCTCTAACACAATGTTTCTCCATCCTCACACCAGCTTTCTCAAGTTACTTGTGTATTTCATGCTGCAGATGCGCCGGTGACCATCACTAGAGTAAACTCCTTGCTGCGCCTATGTGACCTGCGCGTCATGTGCAGTTTACTCTCAGGCATCGTGGCCACTCTCGGCCTAGCTCAGGGAGCATGCGCGTGCAGTTTACTACAGACTCGCTGATCCGTGAGGGTCTGCTCATAGCAGCGTATTGCTGCTACGAGCAGACACGCATGTCACATGGGCGCAGCATGGAGCACACTCTAGTGACGGTCAGCGGCGCATCTGCATCTTGAAATATGCTGCGGATGCGTTACGTGTGACCCAACCAATATACAGCAATAAAATCACACACATAGACAAAATCAATCTAATTGTGAAAGAAAAATATAAAAAGGTTATTGACAAAACCTTTAAAGCTACTTATTCTACCAGCATCATTTTTTTTCATCACACTAGACTTTCTCAAACCAAATTCCAAAAAATTACAGGATCTCAGGGATTCCTCAAGGTTAAAATGGGTAAATGGGAAGGAGTGACATGGTACTGATGCCCACCTGGCAGGTATGCCACAGAAGGATATACAATGCAGCCAGATAATTTTCCACATTATCATTTGTTAGCTAGGTAGACAATGGGATGCCACTCTGAATATATGTTCACACAGTAAAACACAACCTTTTTTTTTTTTTTTTGTATAAAAAACTGTGACACTATAAAACTGACAGGGCCTTGTAGTGACATTGTAAACTGAGTTGCACAGTGTGCCCAATGTGTTGTTACCAGGTCAGAGCTTGAAGGCAACAAACACCATTGTATTATTATTATTTTTAATTTGTGTCCTGGCCAAATTAGTCAACTTTCTAAATATATGCCATTACAAATGCCATTTATTTAGCCATTTCACATTGAGATTTAAGAAACATCTGTAAAATTGGCTCGCTGCTCTCATCCCTCGTTTGTATCAGTGTCAGAGATAGCAACAAGGAGAGGAAGGGAGTTGTACAGAGTAGACTTGTGCATGACCAAAATTTTCGATTTGTTTCTTTTTTTTTCGGATACATTTTTTTTTTGGTTCTGTTAAACCTTCGGGATACAGTAATTCATTTTATTCTGTTTTCGGACGCATTTGTTATTTCAGATCTATTCATTATATATATCATTTGTTTCACTTTCGTTTTCAGACGATTACGTTATTCGTTTTAATGCTTATTTCTAACACAGGCCTTGCTGATCCTCTCTTGTAAAAAATAGCAGGTGTTACCTTTGCTTGTTTTGCAGTTGTCTCTGTGCCAGAAGCCAAGTTTTCCTCAGGTAAACTGTCCATTTCTGCAAATCCAGTGACTCCACACTCCAGTACCACCAGGCAAACCCTCACAGGACGACCTCACAACTAATTAAACAGCCTCACTGTCTGTGATACAGTAGGGATCGACTGGAATAAGCTAATTGGCTAAAAGGTATCATGTAACAATGAACTCAGATCATGTGACCTCCCAAGGACCAATTGAAAAAACAAATCAAATTAATAATTTACTTTCGTTTTACGGTTAAAGAATGCATTTGTTATTTTACGAATGCATTCGTTATTTTACGAATGTATTCGTTAATCTGATGTTCATATTATTGTGGTTATTCGAAAATGTTCCAAATATGTTTTTGTGCGTTCGGATCAATCCGAACGCCCAAAAACGGTAAAATTCGCATAAATTAGCATTCATGATTAAATGAATTGCACATGTCTAGTACAGCGCAATGCACAGTGTGGATAGCTGGGAGAACATACGTAGAGAGCCCCACACAGACTGTAAATAGGATGGAAGTGACACACAAGGCAGCTTGCAGGGGAGAATCACATAGGCTGTGTGTAAATATAGAGTAGAGTAATCACAGCAAACTCTAGACTCCTGAACACACAGTGCTCATATATAGCACTTACCGCTGGAAGGACACAACCAGAAGAATCAAAGCCTAGAAGCAGGCTGTGAACTAAATATCAGGGGACTTGACAAGGATGCAAAAATGTAACAGTAATAAGCCCATGTGTGAGGGCCCCCTTAGATAGAGGACAGTCAGGTTTTGTGTGTTTGTGTAGTGCGTATATATTTACAGTGAAAGGGTAAAATGTGATATTAAAGTTCTATTGAGGGAAATTTGTGACCAGTGTCACCTGCACTAACCTGTCAGTACAGACAGGTAGTGCAGGTGACAATGATGACAACGGTACTTACCTTTTCCCGTTCTGTGCAGTCTTTCTTTGGTAATCTTCTCCGGTATCTTCAGCTGGTGATTGGAGCTTAGTGATGTCACCGCTGCTGTTCTCTAGCAGCGGGACCCAGCAAAGAATAGCAGCGGTGATGTCACTAAGCTCCGCCCATGCTCCAAGTCGGGGCCGGAGCTCAACCGGAGAAGGATACCGAAGAATGACTGCACAGAACAGGACAAGGTAAGTACCGTTGTCATCAGTGTCACCTGCACTACCTGTCGGTACAGACAGGTTAGTGCAGGTGACACTGCTGACAGATTTCCTTTAAGAATTGCATATTTGGATACCCATAAAAAAATCAATATGACTTTAACATGCACCATGCATACATACAATAGAGAAGTTTCAAAAAGTACTAGAGGTCCTCTGGTGGGCCCAGCACAATAATGGGTCACAAAGGTCCTACTGAAGGTCCATTGAAGGTGACTTACAAGAGGCTATTTATTATGATCAATTCACAGAAAAACACTAAAATATATCCCCAATGGGGATTTTAGTGTATATAAAATAAAAGTTATATTTTAGTGTTTACTGTGAATAGTTTTTTTGGCAACACTATTGATGTATATGATTTCTTCAGTGACTCTTTTTATTATGATCTATCCTATGTGTAATGATAACAACAATATTTATTTTGAAAGCATTGACTCTGTGTTTCTTCAGTCTTTTGTGTGCCTTTCCTTTAAGAGTGCAAAATGTAACAGTGGTTGTCTGGTGGCGTTCTGTATGCCGAGGCGTATTTGTGATGAGTTACTGAACCTTTTCCCAGCTTGGCATCTGACACTCAGATCTCTCTTAAAGGGAACATCAAACTGACTGCTCAAGCCGGACGCCTTTTTCTCTCCCTTAACTGCTAGGATCATAGTTGCTAAACTTCTAACATCTTCCTCCCGTCATTCAGCGATCAAGTAGAAATCAAATAAAGGCACGGCCGCGTCTCTTCCTTAAGCTGAGCCATTGTGTTCACTAAATTCATTTAGAAAATAGAAGAGTGTGCCGAGGAGAGTCTCGGCTTGTCGGAGCAGTCTGTCAGCGTGACAAATGTCTCACCATTTTATTACATTGAAAAAATAAACACAATTCACACTCATTAAAACTTTATTCCTGACTCTTAGAATTAAATACACTGTGAAGAGGTTCCAGTAGGATCTATTGCAAGGGGAAAGCTACCATTAAAAAAGGCAATTGTTATAGTGTCCTGTAATTTCCTGCTCCTATACAGAGTAGAGGAATTTTTGTGAAGTTAACCCCATGCAGGAATTGAGGTTGGGACGAATGGCTTTATTCTAAACTAGTAAGTACCAATGCCCAAATAATTCAGCTCAAACATATATGTTACTTCAATGGATCAGTACAGAGGTGCCTCTAGCAGACCATTCTGGTGCACTGTAGTTAATTGTGCTTAACCTGTAAGGGTAAATGTAAGTGGAAGGGTCTGTCAGGCTTCTTTGACTTCTTTGCTTTATTTATCCCTGACAGGAAATTGTTTGGTCCTATTATTGTCAGTGCGTTGTTGTCTCAGCATCTGCTTGGCTCCTCCCTCTCTCAGGAAGACGCATCATGCTCTGCTGTGACAGGAGGTGTGTCTAGATATATTTAGTTATAGCCCCACCCCCTGAGTGATGCCTACAGCCTGCATTACCATCTCACCGTTATATATATATATATATATATATATATATATATATATATATATATATGTATAGATAGATATTGTGGTAAAGTGTACGGGGGTGTAAGTGGTGGATGGGGTGTATATTTCATCTGGGTTTCTAAGCAAGTCATGATAAAGGAAATCCAGAAGGATATGTTGCTTTAGAAGAGCATAGTCTGCTACTGCTCTCTTGTTAAATTTCATGGGCTGGATTTCCTGGACTGGAGGACAGGTTGGATGTGGGAGTTCTCCAGTCCACACCCTTAGTCCACTATGGGTTTCCTTATTTCAAGGTGTCCTCAGGGGAGGTTTGGTGCCTGCTGATTGCTGAAAAGACAGAGGGGAAAATAGCCACAGTCAGATCTGCAGCTAAAACCTACCAGGTCTGAACCTACCTCTATGGACATTTGTGTGAGGTTGCCTGGGGCCAGACATTAGGCCCACAGTAGGATAGTGAGGTATCCTGATGCTTAGTTAGAGCCGGACAGGCTTAGGTCTTGTTGTTTTGTTTGCACTCTGCTCTGTGCTTAAAATTACTTAAATAAACATCCTCTTGGACGTTTGAAACCTGCTGCCTATGTGAATACTGTCATTGCCGACCCCACAGTCTGAGCTTTTCCCTATATATATATATATATATATATATATATATATATATATATATATATATAATGTACTGTGACGTTTAAGAAACAATGAAGTGTATTTATATGTTTATACTAGGAATGTCTTGATACCATTTAATACCGAGTACGAGTATCAATACTTTTTTAAAGTACTCACCGATAACAATTACCAATACTTTTTTCTAAATGTCATGTGACAGGGTTTTTTTTTAATGAGTCTTGGAGGATCGTGGGTTTGGTCAGGAACCTAGCTCTCTTGGAACTCTTTCCTATACTGATGGCAGTAGAGATTTGGGGGGAGCAACTCAGGGATCGGAAGGTGTGCTTCCGATGTGACAACATATGGGTGGTGCAGGCTATCAATGCACAGACGTGGTATTGTGGGGTTTGCGCCTTAATGCTCAATTTGTGGCGTTGCATGTGCCCGGGGTGCAAAATGAGATCGCTGACTCTCTTTCTCATTTCCAGTGGGACCGGTTTCGAGAGTTGGCACCAGAAGCGGAAGTCTGGGGGATCCCTTGCCCGGAGGAGTTGTGGAGAGTGGTTTGACGGCTGCCTTTGCTCTTGTCCACATGTCGGTCAGTGGGAGAACATGGGCTGGCTTTGTTGGGGGGTTTGGGGGCTTTACATTCTTAGCGTGATTGGGAGGCTGCGGTTTTGTTCTTTGTGGGTAGGCTGTTTAGGGATGGGGTGTCTGCGGCTTGGCTCAGGTTGGCAGCGTTAGCTTTCTGGTTTCAGGTTTGGGGGCTGCGTTAGCTTTCTGGGCAGGTTGGCAGCGTTAGCTTTCTGGTTTCAGGTTTGGGGGCTGACACCACTAAGTCTTTCCTGGTGAAGCAGGCAGCCAGGGGTTTCCGGAGGGGGTCGGTGGTGCGGGACTTTCGGAGGCCTGTGTTCTTTTCCTTGCTTGAGGAGTTGTGTGGTGTTTTGCAGAGGGTCTGTGTCTCAGGGTTTGAGGAGGGTTTGTTCCAATTTGCTGCTGGCATTATTCGGGGCATTCAGGGTGTCAGAGCTAGTCTCGCCTAGTAAGGTCTCAGTGGGCGTCTTGTTGCTGAGGACAGTGTTGGGTTGGCGTGTGTGGTGCGCCTTTCGAAGACGGACCAGTTGGGGTGGGGGTTTGTGGTTAGGTTGGCCTCTTTGGGAGCTAAAGCGGTGTATACTGTGAGCTGTTTTCAGGCTTATATGGCACTTCACCCTGCGGTGGGCGGGCCTTTGTTGGTGCACAAACGAGGAGAGTTTTTGGCCAGGTTTCATTTTGTTTGTGTTTTTCAGCTGGGACTGGGGATTTTAGGTTGGGCTGCGGGGGAGTTCATACGTTCAGGATTTGAGCGGCGACAGAGGCTTCCAGGTGGGGGCTGGTCCCTGATGTGATCCACAGAATTCGGTGGTTGGAATCCAATAGGTTTAGGCTTTATGTGCGTCCTCATTTGTTGTGAATGGTTTGGGGTTTTACTTCTCTTTTGCTGTGACGTTTGTGTTGTGTTTTGTTTTTCAGGTGCGGCTCCGTGTCCTGTGTGGATCCTGTGACATTCGTACGTGAGGCAGGGTACCGTGTGGGATGGGCGGCAGTTAGGTTGGGAAAAGGGGTTTGTTTGGGGCTGGGGTACTCCCTTTTCTGCAGTCGTATGTCACTTTGGATCTGGCCCCTGATGTGTTAGTGCTCCATGCCAGGGGCAATGACCTTGGGGGCCGCATGGCTCGGTCTTTGATGAGGGATGTGAAGCTCGATTTACTTTGGATTTGGGCATACTAGTGATTTGGTCCGACATTGTGGCATGGTTGCTCTGGCGGAACGCTCGGTCAGTGGCTAGTTTGAACAGGGCCAGGGCAAAGGTGAATCGGGTGGTGGGACGTTTTGTAGCTAGGAATGGAGGTCTGGTCGTTAAGCATCAGGAATCGGAGGTGGCTTCCACTGAGTTCTTGGGGCCATTTAAATCCCATAGGAATGGACTTGTGGACCTGGGAAATTGGGGATGTGGTGGAGCATGCAGTTCAGTTGTGGGTGGACCGCCGCTTGTAAGGGGTCACAAGCGGTCGTTTTTGTCAGGAGCTAGAAGGGGACTTGGAGACACTTGGAGAGAGTTTGGCGGTGAATCGGATGGTGATGCTGGGGGCGGTACCCAGCATCGTGTGGTGAACCCCTGCAGGAGAGGCCCAAAGGGGCAGTGGTCTCTGAAAGTGGTGCTCTGGGGTCAGGTGAGGGACGACCCAGGGCAAAATAGAAGACCTGAGGAAGAAATTGGGATGCCTCCAAGTCCCCCTCCGGCTAGGTGGTAGAGTTGCACTGGGAAATAATGTTTGGCACTATTTTTTTATTTATTTTTTCCCGCAATAAAGTTTTTATTAAGGTTATTATTTTTTTTTTTTTTACATGTAACATACAACATACAATCAGAGTGGCAAAGAGGTTTTGCACTATTTTTGCATTTGTTAACTTTTTAGACAGGTAATGTTTACCTGAACTATTCATAAATGGTATAATATTTTGGTTTTGTTATTCAATAAAGTAGCCGTTGTGGCCTTTCTACCCAAGTTCTGTGTCAGTGTGGTGTTTACTGGCATAGGGGTAGTGGGGGCCCAGCGCATGCAGATGATACCCTAATCATGATACCAATACCAATATCAGTATCGGGACATACCTAGTTTATTCCATGCTGAGCAATGATACAGCCAAAGGATCAGACACGCAAAGAATGCAGCAGGTGTGGACATACCCACAAAACAAATGGATTTTTGGTAATTCAAGACAGGTAAGTAAAGCATAAAATGCACATGGGAAGACTGTATGCATGGAGTTGTACACAAAGGGGGGGATTTATCAAAACCTGTCCAGAGGAAAAGTTGCTGAGTTGCCCATAGCAACCAATCAGTTTTCTTCTTTCATTTTTGAAAAGGCCTCTGAAAAATGAAAGAAGCAATCTGATTGATTGCTATGGGCAACTCAGCAACTTTTCCTCTAGACAGGTTTTGGTAAATCTCCCCCAAATTTCTACTTGTTTATATTTTTGACCCATAGGAATTCTGGTGTCGCCATGTGGCGCCTCTAAGACGCAACTTATTTTCCCCAGTGGAAGTTCTTTTGGTGGAGAACAGCTATGTTACATGAGGAATAGTACAGCATGTCAGAGGTATCTCCTTTGTAGAATATAAAGTATACATAAGTCGGGCCCCGTAGTCGTCACATGGCAGATTCTGAGCTGGCAGCGCGGCGTGCAGCTCCCCGAGGTGGGTGCTGAATGCAAGATTGTGGGGGTCCCCAGAGATGGGACCCCCGCGGTCAGAAATCTTATCCCCTATGCTTTGGATAGGGGATAAGATGTCTTAGGGCTGGAGAACACCTTTAATGTCTAAGAGCCTATCTTACCAATTTACAGGTAAAGTTTATGGTGAATCCAACATTAAGTTGGACAGATGTAAAGTTTTTTCACCAGTATGGTGCATAGTCATTTTAGTCATTTGGTCAAAAGGGACACTCAATGAAAAATAGAATACACAGATGGATACTTCCCACAATATGAACAATAGTTACCAGCGCTACTGTAGCTTTTACCACTACCCACTATAAAAACTAAAATACGTTTTTCATCTGATGAAGGAAACTGCAGAATCAACCGTGTACCAAGTAGGCCAAAGCTATTTGTTCATATTCTTTAATGCTTATAAAACAAAATAATAGATGCATCTCTGGGAAAGGTTCTATATAATACACTGCATCTTCATGACATTGCCATTATAGATGTATGGCTGAATTAGGCTTCCTCTTCATTGTGTAAAGTCTCTACACTGATACAATATGGCAGGAGGCTTACAGACAGTCGGAGAACCAGATAACAAATGTTACTATCATGAGTAACACCAAAACTCAGCCCAGCTTTGCTCCCCCTAAGGAATAGAATAGTCTGTTCTTCTGCTACAGATCACATTCCCTCCAGCTGTAAAGTTCTCCTATCTCATTAGTATTACAAAGACTCGGCCCATGTTTTCAGCTTCTGCAGACATATGGCGAATTCTACCATCTTGGGTTACAAACAGTATTGTATCTTACCTTCAGCTGAGGATTTCTATAATGGAACAGCCCGGTGAAGGGGTGTGAGAATGCATAAGGCTAGAAATAAACTACAGGTTCCTAGGCTTCTGAACATACAGTGGGGATCAAAAGTTTGGGCACCCCAGGTAAAAATTTGTATTAATGTGCATAAAGAAGCCAAGGAAAGATGGAAAAATCTCCAAAATGCATCAAATTACAGATTAGACATTCTTATAATATGTCAACAAAAGTTAGATTTTATTTCCATCATTTACACTTTCAAAATAACAGAAAACAAAAAAATGGCGTCTGCAAAAATGTGGGTACCCTGCAGAATTTATAGCATGTACTGCCCCCTTTGCAAAGCTGAGACCTGCCAGTGTAATGGATTGTTCTCAATCATCATCTGGGAAGACCAGGTGATGTCAATCTCAAAGGTTTTAACCCAGACTCATCTGACCTTGCCCCAACAATCAGCACCATGGGTTCTTCTAAGCAGTTGTCTAGAAATCTGAAACTGAAAATAGTTGACGCTCACAAAGCTGGAGAAGGCTATAAGAAGATAGCAAAATGTTTTCAGATGTCAATATCCTCTATTCGGAATGTAATTAAGAAATGGCAGTCATCAGGAACAGTGGAAGTTAAAGCAAGATCTGGAAGACCAAGAAAAATATCAGACAGAACAGCTCGCAGGATTGTGAGAAAAACAATTCAAAACCGACGCTAAAAGAACTGAAACTTGGAAGTGTCAAATGAGAGGGCGGTTTGTTGTCGCAGTTTTTATTTATTTTTCAGGAAAAAAAAGAAAATGCCAAGGAGTTTTCAAGGCAAAACAATTATTAATGCCATATCCACAGGAGGGCCAGCGATTGCTGATTGGCAGGGTGCCGAAACCCGAAATCTAGCTGTTGCAAAACTACAACTCCCAGCATGCAGGACAGCCTTCATCTGTCCGGGCATTCTTGGAGTTGTATTTTTGCAACAACTGGAGACATACTAGATGGAAAAAAAACTGACTGCTCTATATGAGAACAGGTCCCGGGCAGAACAGGTCCTGGGTTTTGGCACCCTACCAATCAGCAATCAATGGTCTTTCCGATGGATATGCCATCAATGGTGCACTGGTTAGTAAACACTTTCACAGAGAATGAAAGGAGTCCTGGCTGGGCATTTGCAGTGAGATTGCTTCTTTTTAGAGGGATAGTTCTTAGTTTTCAACTTTGGTTGAGGTCATGGTGGTTGGACAAACATCGATCAGCTGGATAGGGAATAGATTTTTAGAAATGCCAATACCTCTATTATGGACAATATTTTCATACCCCTTTAATAGCCAATGCTGGATTTTATCTCACATGTATAGCCAGCTGCAAAATCAAAGGCATAAGATCTGCTCCATATGTATATAAACTGCAATGTCTTGATAATAATCTATAGGATTGGCATGAACTAACTCATAACATTCACTAGAAGCCATGTATTAACACTATTTCTCGCACAATTTGAAGCATTGTATAAAATGATATGTGTTACCAGGAATGGGCAAGCAGCGTACACTATAGGAGCTAATTTGAGTTTTGTGCCAACAGTACATTTTACGGCGCAGCTACCCGGCACCTGAGTTTTCTTCATTCCTGCATTTTATTTCACAAAATTTGGAAATAGTGCACGAGAGGTGAAAGAAAAATGGCCCATGAAATGAAAATGAAATATTTTTAGCGATGGAAACCTGTAAAACTGACTTCAGTTACCTGAGAAAAATTTAATAAATTTATTTTAAAAAAAACTTCCAAAAATATAAAAATATTTTAAAAAATTCAGGCTGGAATAAAATACAATGTTTCCCACTGGGTACAGGAAAGCGAAGCAAATGCAGAAAACCTTACATAACAACTGCGGCCCAGATGAAGCATATATATCCCAATTATACACGGATGAGGCAGCAGCGCGCATATGTTGTCCAGAGGGATTAGCCGTCGCACTCTGTAGTATATTCCATATCTTAAGACTCAAGCTCTGCTTCTAAAGGCAGCTGTTCATATATACTACATACATAATGACTCCCACTCACTTACTTTCCCATGGCAGTTAGTCAGTTCTTGAGACTGCTGCTATATTAATCTACTTCTCTACACTGTTTAACCTCTTTAGGACCAGGCACGTATGAGTACGTCCCTGCACCCTGGTACTTAAGGACCAGGCACATACTCATACGTCCGTGGGAATTTCGGTCCCCGCCGCGCGCAAATGCCATCAGACCCCCCCATGTCGGCGATCGGTTCAAAAACTTGCGATTTGCGCGATTCCGGGTCATTACGGGTCTATGGTGACCCGGAATATAAGGGGGATCGCGGGTGTCTAAGACACCCACAATCCCCCTGAAGAGATAGGAGTGAGGTGGCCGGGGTGCCACCCCTCCTATCCCTGCTATTGGTGGTCTAGACGCGACCACCAATAGCAGATCGGGGGAGGGGGGGTTAACTTTCGTTTTCCCAGTCCTGCCCACCCACAATAGGCGGGGCAGGACGGGGAAACGACTGAGGACCGGCGCCGGAGTCCACTTACCGATCAGCGGAGGCTGCGGGCGACGATCGGCGTCGGAGATCGGCGGGCGGCGATGTCGTGCAGCAGGCTCCCTGGATCCGACGGAAGCCGGTAAGTTGCCTAGCAACATCTGGAGGGCTGCAGTCCAAGACCATTATACAGTGGTCTCTATACTGTAGCACTCCAGATGTTGCAAAACTACAACTCCCAGCATGCCCAGACAGCTGTCTGGGCATGCTGGGAGTTTTAGTTTTGCAACAGCTGGAGGGCTACAGTTTGAGACCACTATATGGTAGTCTCTGAACTATAGCCCTCCAGATCTTACAAAACTACAACTCCTAGCATGCCCACACAACTGTTTGCTGTCTGGGAAAGCTGGGATTTGTAGTTTTGCAGCATCTGGAGGGCCACAGTTTGCAGTGGTCTCTATACTGTAGCTCTCCAGATGTTGCAAAACTGCAAATCCCAGCATGCTGGGAGTTGTAGTTGCGATCTCTCCAGCTGTTGCATAACTAAATCTCCCAGCATGCCCTTCGGTGATCAGTACATGCTGGGAGTTGTGGTTTTACAACAGCTGGAGGCACACTGGTGGGAAAATATTGAGTTAGATAACAGAACCTAACTGAAGGTTTTCCAACCAGTGTGCCTCCAGCTGTTGCAAAAGTACAACTCCCAGTCTGCACGGTCTGTCAGTACATGCTGGGAGTTGTAGTTTTGAAATAGCTGAAGGTTTCCCCCCCCCCCCCCATGTGAACGTACAGGGTACATTCACACGGGCAGGCTTACAGTAAGTTTTCTGCTTCAAGTATGAGCTGCGGCAAATTTTTCGCCGCAGCGCAAACTCCTAGCAGGGAACTCACTGTAAACCTAGGCCAGTGTGAACGTACCCTAAAAACACTACACTACACTAACACATAATAAAGGGTAAAACACTACATATACAAACCTTACACTGTCCCCCCCCCCCCCCCAATAAAAATTAAAAACGTATTGTACGGCAGTGTTTCCAAAACGGAGCCTCCAGCTGTTGCAAAACAACAACTCCCAGGATTTCTGGACAGCCACGGACTGTCCAGGCATGCTGGGAGTTTATCAACAGCTGGAGGCACCCTGTTTGGGAATCACTGGCGTAGAATACCCCTATGTCCACCCCTATGCAATCCCTAATTTAGTCCTCAAATGCGCATGGCGCTCTCTCACTTTGGAGCCCTGTTGTATTTCAAGGAAACAGTTTAGGGCCACATATGGGGTATTTCCGAACTCGGGACAAATTACACTACAAATGTTGGGGGGCTTTTTCTCCTTTTATCCCTTATGAAAAGGAAAAGTTGGGGTCTACACCAGCCTGTTAGTGTAAAAAAAAAAAATTTTTTTACACTAACATGCTGGTGTTGCCCTTTACTTTTTATTTTCACAAGATGTAAAAGGAAAAAAAGACCCCCAAAATTTGTAACGCAATTTCTCCTGAGTACGGAGATACCCCAGATGTGGGCGTAAAATGATCTGCGGGCGCATAACAAGGCTCAAGAGTGAGAGCGCACTATGTACATTTGAAGCCTAAATTGTGATTTGCACAGGGGTGGCTAATTTTACAGTGGTTCTGACATAAACGGGAAAAAAAAATACCGACATGTGACCCCATTTTGGAAACTACACCCCTCACAGAATGTAACAAGGGGTATAGTGAGCCTTAACACCCCACACAGGTGTTTTTTTTCATTTTCCCATCCAACTTTAACGAAAATTTGTCAAATGATTTTTTTTTTTGCTAAAATGCTGGTTACCCTAATTTTTTCATTTTCACAAGGGAAAATAGGAAAAAAGCCCTCCAAAATTTGTAACCCCATTTCTTCTGAGTAAGAAAAATACCCAAATGTGGATGTAAAGTGCACGGCGGGCGAACTACAATGCTCAGAAGAGAGGGAGCGCCATTGGGATTTTGAAGAGAAATGTGTCCAGAGTTGAAGGCCATGTGTGTTTACAAAGCCCCCATAGTGCCAGAACAATGGACCCCCAAACATGTGACCCCATTTTGGAAACTACACCCCTCACGTAATGTAATAAGGGGTACAGTGAGCATTTACGCCCCATAGGTGTCCGGCAGATTTTTGGAACAGTGGTCCGTGAAAATGAAAAATTTAATTTTTCATTTGCTCAGCCACTGTTCCAAAGATCTGTCAAATGCCAGTGGGGTGTAAATACTCACTGCACCCTTATTAAATTCTGTGAGGGGTGTATAGTTTCCAAAATGGAGTCACGTGGGGGGGGGGGGTCCACTGTTCTGGCACAACGGGGGGCCCCTGACTACCATTCCAAACAAATTCACTTTTCAAAAGCTCAATGGCGCTCCTCCTCTTCTGAGCATTGTAGTTCGAACCGCAGGGCACTTGACGTCCACACATTGGGTATTTCCACACTCAGAAGAAATGGGCGTTACAAATTTTGGGGGGTATTTTCTGCTATTAACCCTTGCAAAAATTTTAAATTTGGGGGGAAACACACATTTTAGTGATTTTTTTTTTTTTTTTAATGCAAAAGTTGTGAAACCCCTGTGGGGTATTAAGGCTCCCTTTATTCCTTGTTACGTTCCTTCAAGGGGTCTAGTTTCCAAAATGGTATGCCATGTGGGTTTTTTTTTGCTGTTCTGGCACCATAGGGGCTTCCTAAATGCAACATGCCCCCCAAAAACCATTTCAGAAAAACATACTCTCCAAATCCCCTTGTCGCTCCTTTGCTTCTGAGCCCTCTACTGCGCCCGCCGAACACTTTACATAGACATATGAGGTATGTGCTTACTCGAGGGAAATTGGGCTACAAATTCAAGTATACATTTTCTCCTTGTAAAAATTCAAAAATTGGGTCTACAAGAACATGCAAGTGTAAAAAATGAAGATTGTGAATTTTCTAATTCACTTTGCTGCTATTCCTGTGAAACACCTAAAGGGTTAAAACGCTGACTGAATGTCCTTTTGAATACTTTGGGGGAGTGCAGTTTTTATAATGGGGTCTTTTATGGGGTATTTCTAATATGAAGACCTTTCAAATCCACTTCAAACCTGAACTGGTCCCTGAAAAATAGTGAGTTTGAAAATTTTGTCAAAAATTGGAAAATTTCTGCTGAAATTTGAAGCCCTCTGGTGTCTTCCAAAAGTAAAAACTTGTCAATTTTATGATGCAAACATAAAGTAGACATATTGTATATGTGAATCAAAAAAAAATATTTGGAATATCCATTTTCCTTACAAGCAGAGAGCTTCAAAGTTAGAAAAATGCAAAATTTTCTATTTTTTCATCAAATTTTGGGATTTTTTACCAAGAAAGGATGCAAGTTACCACAAAAATTTACCACCATGTTAAAGTAGAATTTGTCACGAAAAAACTATCTCGGAATCAGAATGATAACTAAAAGCATTCCAGAGTTATTAATGTTTAAAATGACAGTGGTCAGATGTTCAAAAAACGCTCTGGTCCTAAGGTGTAAAATGGCCTGGTCCTTAAGGGGTTAAAATCACAATATATAGTCACAATAAAAAGCAAAACCGATATAGAGAAAAAAGAAAATGGTCAAAGCACATGGACATGGTGTTAGACTAGCGTATTATAAGTGCTAAGCTTCCCTGTTAATTTAACCAAAGATAAGAAAAATATATTATTATTATTATTATTATTATTATTATTAATAATAATAATAATTTATTTTTATTATAAAATATAGATAACAAAATGAAAAAAAAAAAAAAAAACTTCACCAAAAAATTCTTTAAAAATAGGGTTGATATAAAGACTTGATTTAATTAGGCACTCTCAGTTTCAAAAACTTTTTGTATATTGTACATCTCAGCAAAACATTTCTTTACCTTTCTAGTATACCTTATAAGAAAATTGTATTCCTTTTTAAAGAAATCATAGCTTATAAAAGTAATAGGGGCCGAATTAGCACTCTTCTGTGCTCACGCCTGTCCTATCAGACTCCTGTCTGAAAACAGAGAGAAGAGACCCAACACAGCACAGCAGACACAGGGGTGAAGATTACTTAATAATTTTTTTAATAGACCTCTGAAAAATGAAAGAAGTGATCTGATTGGTTGCTATGGGCAACTGGGCAACTTTTCCTCTGGACAGGTTTTGATAAATCTCCCCCTATATGTACATGATCAGGATTAGGTATTGAGTCACAATTAACATTTTATTTTTATTTTTTGTGGGCTATGACAGGTACTCTTTAAACAATAGGTCATTTTTTGATGAGACATTCACTTTCAGGTCATCCAACTTATGGAATATAAATAAATGCAAAACTAGAAAACTTCACCAATGTCATTATCCCAAGTAGACATTTTTGACCACATTTACATTCCGCAATCCTGCAATTCCATGGCTATCTTCAGCCTGTGCATTTTCCAGTGATCTGGCCTTTTTTTTTGGTGTGAGTCTGCTGAGCGTGCACAATGGTAGAATCTTGCATTTGTCAAGCAGCAGGCAGTCTGTAATTCATCCAGAATGTTCCACTCAAAAAATAAAGCGGATGATACTTTGAAGGTTACAGAGAATACAAACACCTTGTTTTGGCTTTTAAAGAAGCTCTGTAGGATACTTCACTTTCCATAGCCCTCTTCTCTCAGCACCTCTTACTTCCACTGTTCTCACTCATCGCCTGCTATCTGTGCTGCGCCTCCCGCTGAATGGATATCAGATAAGTTGTATTACTAGCTGGACTTAAAGGTTCAATGCGAAATGAAGGTTAGTCATCTACCAGACAGCAAAAATAACTGGGACTTCACTTAAAGAGTCATATGAGATCTATGGATCACAGCAACCATTAAAAAATAACAGTAACTAATAAGAAATTCAGGTGACCATGTACTTTATATTATAATAAAAATACTTCAGAAGCATATAATATTCCTTAGCTGCCTGCTTCAGTTTTGAAACAACCAAAATTTATTTGTTTTAGGGGTCTGGTTGCACTTCCTGGTTGAGCAATTGCTTAGTATTTCAATTCCCAAAATGCATTGCTCTTCCTCAGCTTTTCATCACAGTCCTTCCGATCTGCCTAGTCCACTCCCACAGCACTCCTGCCAGTTCCTCATCAAGAGTGGTTGCAGAATATCTAATTTAACAGCAGGCTATCACACAATTAGTGAGGTTGCTGCATTCATTCCCTGTCTGCTCCTCGGTTTGTGGAATTGTTCAGCACAAGGCTGCATGTTGTAAATATCCCAATAAAGATATATATGTATATGACAGGAAGATGTAGGCTGTAAAAGCGTGTGAGAGGTGGTAAAATCACTCAGGGGTGGGGCTTGATCTCAGCGACAAAATCCAGCCACACCTCCTGAGAAAGCAGAGGATGATGTGTTTTATTGGGATAAATGATAAAAATATCAATAACCACCCCATGTAATAGGACTCAAGAATATACCAGATTTATCAAAGTGGCCCAGGCTGTTTGATAAATTTGTCATATTCTTAGACTGTCCAGTCTAAGTTTAGACCAACTATATGTATGTCTAAACTGCATCACAATAATACAGCAGAATTCGGGTCCATTTGCCATATTAAATCTGCCCCAGTGTTGCATACGCTTACTTGCCAACATTTCTTAGTTTAGAAAGAAAATCCTGCAAACTGGCTAAGGCATAATTGACTTGAACCTGACCCAAAATCCCATTGACTGGCCGCCCGCTACTGTACCATAATGAATATGACTCTCTGTGAGTGATGCGCCAACATGGAGTCGTATGGGTGGCGGCCCTACTTTTCTCCATTATACACAGCCTACAGCCAAAATACTATGTGTTCCTGTTATTATTAAAACATTATTATAATATCTTGCGTTTGTGCTAGTGGTACTCCACTATCTACTTGAATAAATGCCCTACCAGCCCACCCAAGATGTGACGGCTCATGTGCCAATTTTGTCAGCTGTTTATACACTGTCTGCGTATTGAGATGGCATTATATAATGGCCAAATGTAACATTAAATTAATCTATGGTTATTTATAATAAATATCACAATATACAGAAACTACTAAATTTGCCAAAGTGCAGGTCCCGCCAAAAATACTTAACAATTGCAGATAATCTACTTCTACCCTAATGGTATATCTTAGGTGTATCTGGGTGGTGTGCTCCGTCTGCTGCTATGTTACCATGTGTTACATTCGTCCTAATTCGTCAGGCAGCTGTAACTGATCGTTGTCACACAAAGGGTATAAGGTGAACCTACCGAATCGGGTTTCTTTTGATAAATTATGTATTTCTGCTTCATATTTAGAAGTCATTGTGACTCAAATTAAAACCACATGATACGAAGAGCGTTCAGCCGTGTACTAGAGAATTCCCTCATCTGGACCATGGAAGCACTGGCTGTATAGACAACAAGTTCACTATAGGTAACAGACAGATTTTTATTGTTTTACAGCCTTCTGGCTAAGGGTTTACACATCAAATTCACACATCAAATGACATTTTTTGCTGTATTTTCACTGAATGTATGAAAATCATTGCAAAAGAAAAATGATAGAATTATTTGACTAAGCCATCTGACTGTACCATAAAGTTAGTCAAATACATTGGATAGTTGTTGGCAGAACATTAACACTTATGTCACCATCCTCCATGATATGATATTCATTTAAATAAGGGAATAAGCTGCTGTCACAATTCGCAGATTCTATCCCTTAGCAAACACCCTGTGGAGGAAACCTCTAGAAAACCATGGCTGGAGAGTTTCCCCTCCCTCGGGCTTAGATGGTAATGCTAATATGTGACTTAGCATAGATTAAGAATTTGTACATTTTGACTCATTTACAGACAAGAACATAACAAAATTAGACAATAAGTATATTATGCCGGATGTTAGAGAGATTTGGCTGCGATATCTATCACCTTATTTATGCCTATGAGATTCAGGTGCCTCTCTCTAGAAGGTGAATATATTTTAAAGGGGTTCTCCGCTGCTCAGCGTTCAGAACTAAATGTTCAGAAAGCTTAGAGCCAGCATCGGGGCTCCTGATATCATGGCCCCATCCCCTCGTGACATCACGCCCCATCTCCTCAATGCAAGTCTATGGGATGTGGCGTGACTCCCACTGTGAGGTGCAGACTTGCATCCCATGCAAGTCTGCACCCCCTCCTCCCCTCAGCTCTCCGAAACTGGAGCTGGGGGAAGTCTAGAGCTGGGTGAGGGCAGAGCAGAGGGAGAGAGGATGTACATGCCTCCCTCATCTCCCCCTGCGTTGGGGCTGGTTTCTTTTTTCACAGCGTGCTTAGTTTCACGGGCTGGACAGGGGGAGGACGTAGACTTCCACAGGGTGCTGTGTTTAGTGACAGCCCGAAGAAGCAGGCTTGCACAGGCTGATTTCGTCCTCCCCCTGTTCATCAAACACCCTGTGTAAGTCTACGTCCTTCAGTAAAAACCCTGCATAAACTAAACCATCCCATGCAAGCTTGATTCCTAAACACAGCACCTTGTGCAGGTCATGCAAACCTTCTCCAAATACAGGCGGTGCTGAGGGAGGGGAGATGAGGGAGGCGTGTACGTCCTCTCTCCCCCAGCTCTAGCTTCGGAAAGCTTCAGAGAGCTGATGGGAGGAGCGGACACAGACTTGCATGGGACGCAAATCTGCACCTCACTTGTATTAAGGGTGCGGGGCGTGACGTCACGAGCCCCCGACACCGTCTCTAAGCGTTCGGAACATTTTGTTCCGAACGCTGAGCAGCGGAGTACCCCTTTAAGGACAATTGTCAATTCTGTTATAAATATATGAAGCAGTAAATCATACAATAAGGAATGATACAAAGATTAGGAAATGTCCATGCTATCCATCTCATTACCGTCCATTATATGTTTCCCTTGCATTCATATTAATTCAAGGGCTTTTCCTATGCTAGACATTAATAGTATTTCAACAGGATATGCCATAAATGTCTGACAGTTGGGCGTGCCATTTGAGGTGGCATCAAGTTGCCACACCCAGGACAGTGAATATAGATGGTCATTTGTATAGCGCAAATAGCCAAGCCTCCACATATGGTGAACAGCGGTCAGAGGAAACCAGTGGGTTCTCCAGTTAAGTAAGGGGTCCTAAATGTTACCCTGGTGGGTTGGGATTCTTATAACTACAGGTAAATGAACAATCAGCTGTATGCATACAGTATATAGTAGCTATAATAGCATACAATATACACTGCAATTTATATAGCACCTCATTAGATAAATGAAGATTACGTGAATTAGGATTTATGACATGCCAGGCGTGATTGAACTCCTCAGGTCATCTAATCTGACAGCTAATTCTCAGTCTTGACAGTAATTAAATCCTATTATTTCAACATAGTTTGAAAAATACATAAATGACCTTTGTAATGACGTGCCTGTCACATGTGCCCCCCCGTACATGTATGCCAGGGAAGATGCCAAGAAACAGAAATGAAGAACATGCAAGGAATAATGACTAAGCCTTAAAGGGGTACTCCGGCACTTAGACATCCTATTCCCTATGACAAAGTGGGCAGAAATTAGTTGGAGAGTTGTAGCATGTCAGATTTACTATGATTTATTTGGCACAAATTATAGCACAAAGTTACATTACTTAAAAGTTGGCAAATATCTCTGATTGTCCAGAAAGCCTAAGATGTACCAAATTTATTTAGATTTGTGTCTCCTAATTTGGTGGACCTTATGCCAACACATCTTTGCATAACTGATTCCGTTTTGGTGATTTTTTTTTATATCTAAACCCAAAAGTGGATGCTTGAGGCTAAGTTTCCAGTTGTTTTTTTTTTTCCGGCAGTTTTTGGATATCTGCCACTGCAGTTTTTTAGCCAAAGCCAGAAGTGTATTCAAAAGAAATAGGACATATAAAGGAAGGACTTACACGTCTCCTCCCTTATGGATCCACTTCTGACTTTGGCTCAAAAACTGCAAGAAAAAAACCCAAGTAGAAACTTAGCCTAAAGAAGTACAAAGGAAAGACTGACATTTATTTATTTTGAATCCACAACTGTGCACCAAACCTGAATGTAAGAATGCAGCTTAAGGGTACGTTCACACATGCGGATTTACAGCGTATTTTATGCTGCAAATCCGCTGGTGAAGGCCCGCTCTATGCTGGTTTTACATGTGCCTGCTCGTAGTGGCAATACGCCGCTACCAGCAGACACCCTGCGATGTGCGAGTCGCAGTATACTCGCACATCGCGGGAGCTCTCTGCCTAGCTCAGAGCAGGGGGAGAGTGGCAGCGATGTGCAAGTACGCCGCGCACATCGCTGCACTGTGTCTGCTGGTAGCAGCGTATTGCCGCTACGAGCAGGCACATGTAAAGACAGCATAGAGCGGGGCTTTCACCAGCGGATCCGCAGCTAAATATGCTGCGAAAATCCACGAAAAAAACGGGTCACGCCGTGACCCCGCATCACACCGGGTCGGTCCCGGCTGCTAACGATAGCCGGGACCCTGGGCTAACAGCATGCGGCACCGATCGTTGTGCCGCGCGCTGTTAACCCTTCAGACGCGGCGATCAAAGTTGACCGCAGCGTCTGAAAACGAAAGTAAACGCTTCCCGACAGCTCAGTCAGGCTGATCGGGACATCGCGATAAAATCGCGATGTTCCGATCAGCTGGGAAGCAGGCGGAGGTCTCCTTACCTGTCTCCGCCGCGTCCGATCAGGGTTTGATTGCTCCAAGCCTGAGCTACAGGCTTGAGTAATTGAGCCTCTATCTCGCTGATCCGTGCAAAGCTATGGCTTTGCAGGGATCAGCATAGGAGATCAGTGTGTGCAGTGTTATAGGTCCCTATGGGAGCTATAGCACTGCAAAAAAATAAGTGAAAATAAAAAAGTTAACAAAGGTCATTTAACCCCTTCCCTAATAAAAGTTTGAATCACCCCCCTTTTCCCATAAAAAAAAAAGTGTAAATAAAAATAAAAATAAAAATTAACTTATGTGGTATCGCCACGTGTGGAAATGTCCGAACTATAAAATTATATCATTAATTAAACCGCACAGTCAATGGCGTACGTGCAAAAAAATTCCAAAGTTCAAAATAGCGTATTTTTGGTCACTTTTTATATTATAAAAAAAATGAATAAAAAGCGATCAAAAAGTCCCATCAACACAAACATAGTACTGGTTAAAACTTCAGAACAGGGCGCAAAAAATGAGCCCTCATACCGGCCCGTACGCGGAAAAATAAAAAGTTATAGGGTTCAGAAGATGACAATTTTAAACGTATACATTTTCCTGCATGTAGTTATGATTTTTTCCAGAAGTGCCACAAAATCAAACCTATATATGTAGGGTATCATTTTAATCGTATGGACCTACAGAATAATGATAAGGTGTAATTTTGACCAAAAAATGCACTGCGTAGAAACGGAAGCCCCCAAAAGTTACAAAAAAATGTTTCTTCAATTTTGTCGCACAATGATTTTTTTTTCCATTTCGCCGTGGATTTTTTTGTAAAATGACTAATGTCACTGCAAAGTAGAATTGGTGGCACAAAAAATAAGCCATCATATGGATTCTTAGGTGCAAAATTTAAAGCGTTATGATTTTTAGAAGATGATGAGGAAAAAATGAAACAGTCCCGGGCCAGTGTTACATGACCAAGATAGATTTTTCTATCTTGGTCATAATCCATACTTATAGGCAAATTGCACACTTTTTTCTAAATTTTGCAAACAATAACCTATTTAACTGGACTATCCCCTTAATATGTTCATCTTTTAGTCTGTATTTCACTTCCGTCTTGTACCGGCGGCCATAGAACAGAAAAACACTTTATAGCTAGATTTTTAATGGCAGAGCAGAACATTATTAGTATTCTGTACATTTGTTACAAGTGCTCCTACATTTAACGCTGGCGGTAAGGACCTGAAAATATATTAAAATCATTGATTTTGTCCATATGGCAAACAGGAGCCTTTCATAACATAAATTCTGAGCTGAAGATTTTAATCTCATCAGCCATGCAGTAAAAAATATGGCACGGGATCATTGGAGTACAGCTGTGTATTAAACCATTATTCTTGATATCTTGTGAAAGGTCCGAGGCTAGGTACATTTATGAGAACAATATTAAAAGCGAGCGGAGAATAATCGTTCTGAAACATCGCAGTCTTCATTCTGCAAGTCACGGATATATAAATCTATGAAGTATGTCATTGAAAAAGGTAGCCAAATCTATTAATAATGTGAAAGTAAAACGGGGCACATACAGAGAGACCTACAGTGGGGATCAAAAGTTTGGGCACCCTAGGTAAAAATTTGTATTGATGTGTATAAAGAAGCCAAGGAAAGATGGAAAAATGTCCAAAAAGGCATCAAATTACAGATTAGACATTCTTATAATATGTCAACAAAAGTTAGATTTTATTTCCATCATTTACACTTTCAAAATAACAGAAAACAAAAAATGGTGTCTACAAAAGTTTGGGCACCCTGCAGAGTTAATATCTTGAACTGCCCCCTTTGGCAAGTATCACAGCTTGTAAACGCTTTTTGTAGCCAGCCAAGAGTCTTTCAATTCTTGTTTGAGGTGTCTTTGCCCATTCTTCCTAACAAAAGTCTTCCAGTTCTTTGAGATTTCTGGGCTGTCTGTCACACACTGCTCTTTTAAGGTCTATCCATAGATTTTCAATTATGTTGAGGTCAGGAGATTGTGAAGGCCATGGCAAAACCTTCAGTTTACGCCTCTTGATGTAATCCCATGTGGATTTCGAGGTGTGGTTAGGATCATTATCCATTCTTAGAAACCATCCTTTCTTTCTGCAATACAACCCTAAAGCATGATTGATCCACCCCCAAAAAATTGGTCAAAACTGGAAATAAATGCCAGCACTAACACCAGATTGGAAGAAAACAAGATCAAAGTGCATTAAAGAAAAACAATCATGGAGTGTGGAGGATTGTATGAAAGTGATATTTAAAGGAGATATATCATGGGGAAAACGTATCCCCTATCCAAAGGATAGGGGATAAGTTTAAGTTTTTTTTAATGAGTTTTATTTCTGTAGGGGAAAGCCATTCGGCTATCTTCAGCTCTCTCTTAGCGATATATGGACGAGGCGTGTCAGCAGCCGATTCATGCGGGGGTTGTGACGCACCACTCCCAAGGAGAGACGATCAGGGTCCCAGCGGTTGGACTGCCACAATCTAAAACATATGCTCTATCCTTTGGATAGGGGATAGGTTTTCCTGATGATACTTCTTATTTAATGATGAATGACCAGTCTGCATTGGCCAAGGAGATTATGCTAAAAAGTGAAACATATAAAGATGGTGTCCTGAAAAAAATTACATTTCCCCATCCTTTATGATATGGGGCTGCATATTACGTAAAAAACCAGGGGAGATGGTGATCATTATCTCAACAGTCAATGCACCGGTGTACAAGTTTTGGACACTTTTCTTATTTTATGGATATAAAATTGCTTTGGTGGTAATTTTTCAGGATGATAAAGCCCCTTGCCACAGATCAAAGAGTATGAAAACTTTTCTTCAGGAAAGGCATATCAAACAATCCGGATCTAAATCCATATGGAAATTTACAATGGAATTTTTTTTTTTTTAATTGGTCCTCGACAAAGCTTCATCCTGCAAAGATGATCTATTACCACTATTTGAAGCAGATCCAAGGAAAAAAAAGAAGAAAGACAAAGAGGCACTATATGTACCGTTAGTTCCTTAAAGAGTACCAGAGTATATCAAAAATAGTATATATTGTGCTCACCTGGCGGAGTTGCGCTCTGGCACCACAGCAGAACGCACTTTATGAGCATATAACCGGAAGCTGACCATGGCCCAGGGACTGGAAGTATCAGGATCAAATTCAGATATACAAATGCCTTCTGATGCTAACCCACACTTTAACCATTAGGAATAAAACTTTTTATTTTGTTATTCCTGTCCGGAAGAGTTTATTCTTTATGGTTAAAGTGCATGGTTAGTGCCAGGAGGCATCAGCTTTCTCTGGTATGTCTGGATTTTCTCCTCGCTCTTAGAAGTAGGTTTATATAAAGCAGTGGTCTCAAACAGGGGCCCACTAGATGTTGCAAAACTTCAACTCCCAGCATGCACGGACAGCCGTTGTCCGGGCGTGCTGGGAGTTGAAGTTGTTCAACATCTAAAGGGAAACAGTTTGAGACTACTGATATAGAGTATTGTTTATTATTACTTAAAGGGTTACTCTGCCTATAGACATCTTATCCCCTATCCAAAGGAAAGGGGATAAGATGTCTGATCATGGGGATCCTGCCACTGGGACCCGCCGCAATCTGTTGCCACCGGGTGCTGCTCCAGTATCGAAATCGATGGGTTTCTGGGACGGGACATCATGCCACACCCCCTCGCGATGTTATGCAACGCTCCCTCCATTCATGTCTAAGGATAGGGGATAAGATGTCTATGGGCAGAATACCCCTTTAATTCCAGTTCAGAATTCACAAGCCAGCAAGGACAACAAAGTACCAACTGGGATTTTTGTTGTTGATGCTGATTCTATATTTGTTTACTTTACTTGTCATTGAATCAAATAATCTTCTTTTATGTGTTTTTGGCCAGAACATACAGCTATAAAACAAACAATGTTGTCTTATTTGTGATTTGTTTGTTTGGGACAGAGTTAAAAACCTGACAGAGCCAGTCGTAATTTCATAATTTTTGCCAGGGGGGTATAAAAGTAAATGTGGTGCTACTGTCGGTTATATCGCTGTATGTTGGGTTCTATGGACCATGACAGTCTCATGACTGTTGTCAAATAAATCATAAAATTAAGTAGTGTATGGAAGGTTATAGAGTAACACTTTAGGTGGTAAAATGTGTGATTTTTTGTATTGCTTTTTGTAGAGCGACAAGGAAAGTGGGCATGATTTAGGCCAGATTTTTTTAAACCAAAATAGCATTCATAGCAGACCTAGGTCTCATGTAAAGACTGTTAAAGGGGATATCCAATATAAGGTTGCTTTAGTACTTACCTGCCAGACAGTAATGGACATGCTTGCCTTGGTCCATATATAGTCCACAATAACACTGCTGCTTTATTTATGTGAAATGGCCTGTTGTAGTTCCCTCCCTCCAACTAGAAGTCCCAGGATCCCTTGTTTGTAAGTGTCTCCCTCCCAAACATCAGCCACCCCACCCATTGCAGCACAGGTGAGCTGCCTTGCATGCTGTGCTGTGATTGAAACAAAAATTCCCTGCAGCCCTCTGTAGAATGATCTTCCACCCAGCAGTTGCTCCACCCATTGAAACACAGACACGCTCCCTTTCAACACTTGACTAGTGATGTAATGTCTCGGGCCGCACTGCATCTTGGGGAAAGCACTCATTTTAAATGGTGCTTAAAATGAACATTGGGGCAAAGATCACACAAGAGTTACATGACAAGCCATCAAACACAAGTAGAGACACTATTTACAAACTACACTAGCTATACAGCCCCTGTAGCATAGGCAAATTGAAAAAAATCCGGAATTTTCCTTTAAATGGGCACTGTCACCAACTTTATTTTTTGATATGTTGTAGTACTTATGTACTACAACATATCTCTAATATACTTTTATTATAATTTTTTTTTAATTAAAATTTTTAATGTACATTTGAAAACCGGCCACTAGGGGTCTCCCTCCTAGTGGCCGGCTGCAGCCTGGCGTGACGTCACGCCTAAAAAAGGACCGATGCGGCCGGGCATCGGTCCTTTTTCATTCAGCCTGCGCTCGCTCCCTGTCTGTCAATCAGACAGGAAGGGAGCGAGCGCATTGGCTCCCCGGCCACTGGCTGGGAGGCCACTCCTCCCGCACATCGCCACCGCCGCCTCCACCTCCGCCGCCTCATCGCCGCCGCTGTCCCTGCACGCCCGCTGCCGGACTCTGCAGTAAGTGTAATGGGGGGGGGGGTGTTGTAATGGAGGGAACGGGGTATGGCGCGCGGGGGGGAGGGCGCCGCATGTAACTAATAGTTTATCTACACAGGGTGCCTCCAGCTGTTTCAATACTACAACTCCCAGCATGCCCTGACAGCCAATAGATGTCAGGGCAAGCTGGGAGTTGTAGTGATGAAACAGCTGGAGGCACCCTGTGTAGATGAACTAAGGGCGGAAGTCCCCCCCAGCAGGCATCAGTGACATGGTGCCTGCTGGGGAAGTCTGCCTGGTAGTGAGCACACTGCCAGGCAGACAAAAAGCATTTTTAATATAGTAAAAATAAAAATTAAAAGCAGGGAGGGGGTTAGGGATAGATTGGCAATAGGCAGGGACAGAAAAAAAAAAATAGGATGGTGGGAGCTACCCTTTAACCCGATAACGACCATGGACGTCTATACTCGTCCAATGGCCGTTACCGGGGTATGACGCGGGCTCCCGACTCGAGCCCGCATCATACCGGCCAGCCCCCAGCTGATTCCTGTAGCTGGGGGCCGGCGTTAATAGCCGACATGCGGCGATCGCCGCGGCTGGCTATTAACCCTTTAGATCGCCGCTGTCAAAGTTGACAGCGGCGTCTAAAGGTGCCTGTATACAGTCCCTGGTGGTCCAGTGGGGTGGATCGCTCCCCCGCAGTGCGATCGCGGGGGAGCGATCCACTGCTGAGGTAGCCTGAGGGCTTACCTCTCCTCCTGTGTCGGCTCCGGCTCTCTGAATGATAAAGCCTGGCAGGACCAGGCTTTATCAATCGAGCGCAGAGCACACAGATGAATGGGATTGTATGCAATCCCATTCATCTGTATGAGGAATCAAATGATTCCTCCTAAAAGTCCCCTAAGGGGACTAAAAGTGTAAAAAAAAAAGTTTAAAAAAAGTTTAAAAACACACACATTAACCCCTTCTTTATTAAAAGTTTAAATCACCCCCCTTTTCCCAAATTCCATATTAAAAATATGTAACCATAATAAAAATAAACATATGTAGTATCGTCGCGTGCGTAAATGTCTGAACTATAAAAATATATCCTTAATTAAACCGCACGGTCAATGGCGTACACGCAAAAAAATTTCAAAGTCCAAAATAGCGTATTTTTGGTCACTTTTCATACCATAAAAAAAGGAATAAAAAGCGATCAAGAAGTCCAATCAAAATAAAAATGGTACCTATTAAAACTTAAGATCACGGCGCAAAAAATGAGCCCTCAAACCGCCCTGTACGTGGAAAAATAAAAAAGTTATAGGGGTCAGAAAAGGACAATTTTAAATGTATAAATTTTCCTGCATGTAGTTATGATTTTTTCCAGAAGTGCGACAAAATCAAACCTATATAAGTAGGGTATCATTTTAATCGAATGGACCTACAGAATAAAGATAAAGTGTAATTTTTACGGAAAAATGTACTGCCTAGAAACAGAAGCCCCCAAAATTTACAAAATGGTGTTTTTTCTTCAATTTTGTCGCACAATGATTTTTTTTTCCGTTTCGCCATAAATGTTTGTGTAAAATGACTCATGTCATTCCAAAGTAGAATTGGTGGCGCAAAAAATAAGCCCTCATATGGATTTTTAGGTGCAAAATTGAAAGGGTTATGATTTTTAAAAGGTGAGGAGGAAAAACGAAAGTGTAAAAACTGAAAAATGCTTGGTCCTTAACCCCTACAGGACGGAGCCCATTTTGGCCTTAAGGACCGGAGAGTTTTTTGCACATCTGACCACTGTCACTTTAAACATTAATAACTCTGGAATGCTTTTAGTTATCATTCTGATTCTGAGATGGTTTTTTCGTGACATATTCTACTTTAACATAGTGGTAAATTTTTGTCGATACTTGCATCCTTTCTTGGTGAAAAATCCGTAAATTTGATGAAAAATTTGAAAATTTTGAATTTTTCTAACTTTGAAGCTCTCTGCTTGTAAGGAAAATGGATATTACTAATACATTTTTTTTGGTTCACATATACAATATGTCTACTTTATGTTTGCATCATAAAATTGACGTGTTTTTACTTTTGGAAGACACCAGAGGGCTTCAACGGTCAGCAGCAATTTTCCGATTTTTCACAAAATTTTCAAACTCAGTATTTTTCAGGGACCAGTTCAGGTTTGAAGTGGATTTGAAGGGTCTTCATATTAGAAATACCCCATAAATGACCCCATTATAAAAACTACACCCCCCAAAGTATTCAAAATGACATTCAGTAAGCGTTTTAACCCTTTAGGTGTTTCACACGAATAGCAGCAAAGTGAAGGAGAAAATTCACAATCTTCATTTTTTACACTTACATGTTCTTGTAGACCCAATTTTTGAATTTTTACAAGGGGTAAAAGGACAAAATTTTTACTTGTATTTGTAGCCCAATTTCTCTCGAGTAAGCACATACCTCATATGTCTATGTAAAGTGTTCGGTGGGTGCAGTAGAGGGCTCAGAAGGGAAGGAGCGACAAGGGGATTTTGGAGAGTACGTTTTTCTGAAATGGTTATTGGGGGGCATGTTACCTTTAGGAAGCCCTTATGGTGCCAGAACAGCAAAAAAAAAACACATGGCATACCATTTTGGAAACTAGACCCCTCGGGGAATGTAACATGGGATAAAGTGAACCTTAATACCCCACAGGTGTTTCACGACTTTTGCAAATGTAAAAAAAAAAAAAAAAAAATTAACCTAAAATGCTTGTTTTCCCAAAAATTTTTTATTTTTAAAAAGGGTAATAGCAGAAAATACCCCTAAAAATTTGAAGCCCAATTTCTCCCGATTCAGAAAACACCCCATATGGGGGTGAAAAGTGCTCTGCTGGCGCACTACAGGTCTCGGAAGAGAAGGAGTCACATTTGGCTTTTTGAAAGCAAATTTTGCTCTGGGGGCATGCCGCATTTAGGAAGCCCCTATGGTGCCAGGACAGCAAAAAAAAACCCACATGGCATACCATTTTGGAAACTAGACCCCTCGGGGAACGTAACAAGGGGTTAAGTGAACCTTTATACCCCACAGGTGTTTCACGACTTTTGCATATGTAAAAAAATTTTTTTTTTTACCTAAAATGCTTGTTTTCCCAAAAATTTTACATTTTTAAAAAGGGTAAAAGCAGAAAATACCCACCAAAATTTGTAACACAATTTCTCCCGAGTACGGCGATACCCCATATGTGGCCCTAAACTGTTGCCTTGAAATACGACAGGGCTCCAAAGTGAGAGCGCCATGCGCATTTGAGGCCTAAATTAGGGACTTGCATAGGGGTGGACATAGGGGTATTCTACGCCAGTGATTCCCAAACAGGGTGCCTCCAGCTGTTGCAAAACTCCCAGCATGCCTGGACAGTCAATGGCTGTCTGACAATACTGGGAGTTGTTTTGCAACAGCTGGAGGCTCCGTTTTGGAAACAGTGGCGTACCAGACGTTTTTCATTTTTATTGGGGAGGGGAGGGGGGCTGTGTAGGGGTATGTGTATACGTAGTGTTTTTTATTTTTTATTTTATTTTTTGTTAGTGTAGTGTAGTGTTTTTAGGGTACAGTCGCACGGGCGGGGGTTTACAGTAGTTTCTCGCTGGCAATTTGAGCTGCAGCAGAAAGTTTGCAGCAGCTCAAATTTGCAGCCAGATACTTACTGTAATCCTCCGCCCATGTGAGTGTACCCTGTACGTTCACATTGGGGGGGACATCCAGCTGTTGCATAACTACAACTCCCAGCATGCCCGTTGGCTGTCGGTGACTGCTGAGAGTTGTAGTTTTGCAACAACTGTAGGCACACTGGTTATGTATCACTGAGTTTGTGACCTAACTCAGTGTTTCACAACCAGTGTGCCTCCAGCTGTTGCAAAACTACAACTCCCAGCATGTACGGTGCATGGTGTACGGTGACTGCTGAGAGTTGTAGTTTGCAACAGCTGGAGGCACACCGGTCGTGAAACACTGAGTTAGGTAAAAAAAAAACTCTGAGTTTCACAACCAGTGTGCCTTCAGCTGTTGCAAAATTCAACTCTCAGCAGTCACCGACAGCCAACAGGCATGCTGGGAGTTGTAGTTATGCAACCAGCAGATGCACCACTACAACTCCCAGCATGCACTTTAGCTGTTTGTGCAAGCTGGGAGTTGTAGTTATACAACAGCTGAAGGTACACTTTTCCATAGAAAGAATGTGCCTCCAGCTGTTGCAAAACCATAAGTCCCAGCATGCCCATAAGGGAATGCTGGGAGTTGTGGTGGTCTGCCTCCTGCTGTTGCATAACTACAGCTCCCAGCATGCCCTTTTTGCATGCTGGGAGCTGTTGCTAAGCAACAGCAGGAGGCTGTCACTCACCTCCAACGATCCAGACGCTGCAGGTCAGTCCCGCCGCCGCCGCTGCTCCTGGGGCCCCGATCCCAACATTAACGCCGGGGATCGGGGTCCCCAGCACCCGGGGTGCACGTCCCGCACCCGCTCACGTCCTCCAGAAGAGGGGCGGAGCGGGTGCGGGAGTGACACCCGCAGCAGGCGCCCTGATTGGTCGGCCGGTAATCCGGCCGACGAATCAGGGCGATCGTGAAGTGGCACCAGTGCCACCTCACCCCTGCAGGCTCTGGCTGTTCGGGGCCGTCAGAGACGGCCCCGAACAGCCAGTAATTCCGGGTCATCGGGTCACTGGAGACCCGATTGACCCGGAATTGCCGCAGATCGCTGGACTGAATTGTCCAGCGATCTGCGGCGATCGCTGACATGGGGGGGCATTATGACCCCCCTGGGCGATATGCCGGGATGCCTGCTGAACGATTTCAGCAGGCATCCGGCTCCGGTCCCCAACCGGCTAGCGGTGGGGGCCGGAATTCCCACGGGCGTATGGATACGCCCTCTGTCCTTAACCCCTTAAGGACCGGGGTTTTTTCCGTTTTTGCATTTTCGTTTTTTGCTCCTTGCCTTTAAAAAATCATAACTCTTTCAATTTTGCACCTAAAAATCCATATGATGGCTTATTTTTTTGCACCACCAATTCTACTTTGTAATGACGTCAGTCATTGTGCCCAAAAATCTACGGTGAAACGGGAAAAAAAATCATTGTGAGACAAAATTGAAAAAAAAAAACGCCATTTTGTAACTTTTGGGGGCTTCCGTTTCTACGTAGTACATTTTTCGGTAAAAATGACCCCTTATCTTTATTCTGTAGGTACATACGATTAAAATGATACCCTACTTATACAGGTTTGAATTTGTCGCACTTCTGGAAAAAATCATAACTTCATGCAGAAAAATTTATACGTTTAAAATTGTCATCTTCTGACCCCTATAACTTTTTTATTTTTCCGTGTATGGGGCGGTATGAGGGCTCATTTTTTGCGCCGTGATCTGAAGTTTTTAACGGTACCATTTTTGCATTGATAGGACTTATTGATCGCTTTTTATTCATTTTTTCATGATATAAAAAGTGACCAAAAATGCACTATTTTGGACTTTGGAATTTTTTTGCGCGCACGCCATTGACCGTGCGGTTTAATTAACGATATATTTTTATAATTCGGACATTTCCGCACGCGGCGATACCATTTATGTTTATTTTTATTTACACTGTGTTTTTTCTTTTATGGGAAAAGGGGGGTGATTCAAACTTTTAATAGGGAAGGGGTTAAATGATGTTTATTCACTTTTTTTTTGCACTTTTTTTTTGCAGTGTTATAGGTCCCATAGGGACCTATAACACTGCACACACTGATCTTTTACATTGATCACTGGTTTCTCATAAGAAACCAGTGATCGATGATTCTGCCGCATGACTGCTCATGCCTGGATCTCAGGCACTGAGCAGTCATTCGGCGATCGGACAGCGAGGAGGCAGGTAGGGGCCCTCCCGCTTTCCTGTCAGCTGTTCGGGATGCCGCGATTTCACCGCGGCTATCCCGAACAGCCCACTGAGCTAGCCGGCATGCTTTCGGTTTCACTTTAGACGCGGCGTTCAACTTTGAACGCCGCGTCTAAAGGGTTAATAGCGCGCGGCACAGCGATCAATGCCGCGCGCTATTAGCCACGGGTCCCGGCCGTTGTTAGAGGCCGGGCTTGAACCGCTATGACGCGGGGCCACGCCGTGGCCCCGCGTTATAGATCGGGAGTGGACACATGACGTTCCAGTACGTCATGTGTCCTTAAGGGGTTAAGGACTCGGGATGCAGGGCGTATCCATACGCCCTATGTCCTGAAGAGGTTAAGGGGTTAAGTAAAGTGCAGCTGTCCTGTCTTAGGACATTTGTGGAGAGGGTGCGAAGCCCATTCGACCATCCCTTTTCCTCATGGATAGGAAGAACCTGTGTTGGAAAAAGGAGTGGAGAAAATTCATTGAAAATCAAATGGTGGGGAAACACCAGGCCCTGCTACCCTGACTGGTAAAATCCGGTACCATTATGAGGTGCACTGTTTGAACTATCTGTAGTAGAGATATTGGTTTCTACATCTTTACTCTGGGCTCCATCCTCCACATCTTACATAATATACAGTATATACATACATGTTTCCTTATCAATGATGCCCTAGATGACCTCCTAGTCTTGTCTACCCATCATTGTGGCCATGGTTTTACATGATATATTGAATTTTATTCTAGCTCATGATGATCCATGAAGCTGCTCATTAAAGCGCAATCGTAGGCTTATTCACAGACGAAAAATGGTTTGTCCTACTTTTCTCTTGTCATCATTTTCATCTTGTGATGTTTTGCAGCGTCCAAATATTCACAGGGTCAGTTTCTGGTCTATTTGAGAACTTTATCACCAACCAGATAAAAACGGAACAGGCTCAGGAGATGCCCATGTGCCCGAAGCTTTATAACAGGGGCTTTCTAGAAGATAAAATAACGTGAACATCTAGCAATGAGCTGATAATGATAGATGAACCACTTCACCAATATGATGTATGGAGTCATTTTTTCCCCATGGGTAATCACTGTGGATATCCTGCAGGTGTATCCTATAGGTTTGAAATTCATCAAATATAACATATTGTATGTGCACGCTCTGAGAGGTCTTTCATAGTGATGTGCTGTATATATGTGGGAAGAGTTGTCAGCAACGAATAAGATGGATGGACCACACCCTTGGCCATATTATTTACATATGGCTTAAAGGGGTACTCCGCCCCTAGACAAAGGATAAGGGATAAGATGGTAGTTCGCGTTGTATACCCCCCCCCACCCCCCCCCCCCCCCCCCCGGAGATCTCGCCCCTCCATTCACATCTATGGGAGAAGGTGTGCCGGCTATGTACTAGCTGTCACGCCCCATCCCATAGACATAAATGGAGGGGGCATGGCATGACGTCATGAACACGGCAGTCTAACATCTTATCCCCTATCCAAAGGATAGGGGATAAGATGCCTGATCGCGGGAGTCCCGCAGCTGGGGACGCCCGCGATCATGCACGCGGCACCCTGTTTGTAATCAGTCCCCGGAGCGCTGATTACAAACGGGGTGCCGTGTGCATGATCGTGGGCGTCCCCAGCTTACAGATAGGGAATAAGATCTGTAAGCACTGGAGTACCCCTTTAAGTCCAGGCATGTATTATAGTTAGGCTTATACATAGTTACACAAGAAATCTGCATATTTGTCACCCCATTGTCATCAGTATTTTCATCCATAGGTTATCCTATATGATGATCAGATATTTTCTCAGATTCCATTGACTTCTATACAGAAAACAGGTTTAAGCCATGTTCAGACGGTGTAATTTCCGTACGGAATTCTGCGGAAGAATTCCGTGCATGCTGGGAGTTTTAGTTTTGAAAAAGCTGGAGGCACACAGGTTAGGGAACATTGATCTGTCAGGCAACATAGCATTATTCAATGGAGACATGTATTGATTATACTACAGTATTCCAACTGGTAAAGAAATATTAAAGAAGACGGTTATAGTAAGACAAGAGATAGCAGTTTGTGCCATCTTGTAACCTGTGTTTTACCAGAGATCATGAGCGGTATATTTATGACATGAATCAAGTGCAGCTGGATGAGGTAGAGCCCCCCTCTTAAGGTGCTATAAAATCAATTGTGAACTATTACAGGTCTTCCTGTCCAGTAAAAATGACTCCATTGATCTGTGCGCTAAAGAGAAGCAATGTCTGAATTACGTCTAGTAGGCTGGGTTGTGTCTGGTTTTGAAATTATCCCCAATGTCAAAGAATGGGTGTCAGCTGCAATATAAGACATAGCCCAACCACTGTACCTCTGTTTATTTTGGAGAAAAAAAATCAGATTTTTTTCCCCACTATTTTTGGACAACCATTTTAGGAATAAGGCTGCTTTCACACTATAAAATGTATCCGTTTTAAAGATCCGTTCAATGTTCCGTTATAAAAACCCTGAAATCGGCCATTAAACGGCCGTTAGAAAATCCCATAAGGCTGTTAGAAAATCCCATTATAGTCTATGGGATTTTTACATTATCTGTTTTAACCTGTTATAGCCCATTATTAATAACGGAAGTTATTTTGTGACAGAAGAATGAACGGAAGAAACAGTGCATGCACTATTTCTCCCGTTATAATCTTCCGTCACAAAATAACGTCCGTTATTAATAACAGGCTATAACAGGTTAAAACGGAAAATTTAAAAATCCTATAGGCTATAATGGGATTCTCTAACAGCCGTATGGGATTTTGTAGTAGTAGTGTGAAAGCAGCCTAACTCTGTTTTGCCATGATCGGGCCAGTCGGGGAAGCATACACTTTATTGCAGTAAATGTCCTGCTAAATCGTTAGGGTTAGATTGACCAATACAATAATGGGCCACCATGAAACAACGCAGCAGTGGTCTAGCTGAAGATTACCCCATTTTAAGTTGACTTTGGGGCCAATCACTTGCCACTATGGTCTATTTTGTTATGCAATGGTGCGCACACATTCTGTATAAATAGATGTTGGGCACTCGGGAATAATTTTCTTGGCTCGGCCCCAAGAACATCGTTGTGACGCTATTGAGTAAACCAATGTTCTTTGGCTGAAATCTAGTTAAATTATAAATTATAAAGGGGTTATGTGAGCAGATAACATTTTTGATGATGATAAATATTTAAAAAAGGCTTATACTTACTCATCCAGTTCCCCACTTGTCACTGCTTCTTTCTGCTTCCAAGACAAAGTTGTCTCAGCAGGAACGGCCTGCCCAGCCAATCACTGATGGAGGAGGGGCACCAAAGGGGCACGTAATTGGTTGGACAGGCAATTCCTGATGAGACATCTCTGTCTTGGATGCAGGAAAAAGTGGTGATGAGAAGGGGACAGGATGATGTCATACCAGGAGTTGTGGGGGATCAGGATAGGTAAGTATGACTTTTTTTCATCTTTATTGCACCCCACGCAGAATATAAAACATTTTATGTGCCCAGATAACTCCATCATGCTGGACATAAATAAGCTGTGACAATTGAGCTATCAAGTAAACAAATAACCACATATGAGGTTGATGATGAATACTTTCATTAGTGTGGGCCACTCCTTGTCAAACACATAAGAATTCCAACATCTTTCTGTTTTTAAGGGTGTTTATAACTCATGTGGTATGAAAAGGTTAGATTCCCACTGACTGTCTCTGTTGGTGACACATTAACCTGTCTATGGCCAAAAACTTATTTCAATCAGTTAACCCAAGATTAAAACTTACCACCTAGGAAAGGTGATAAATATCTGAGCTTTAACTGCTTGGGACTACACCGATCATGTGAAAAAGGTCCCTTGTCCTCCAGTGAACAGAGCGGCAGCATAAATGGTTGGCCTTCACGCCCCCTCCCTTAGACTTACATTGGGGGGCGTGGCCTGACATCACGAGGGGGCCCCGCAGCACGCACACAGTGATCGCAACTAAATGTTCCGAACGCTGGCCAGTGGAGTACCCCTTTAACATAACACTCAACTATTTTCATCAGTCTCATAGAAAGTTAAAGGGGTATTCCGGGCAAAAAATTTTATTCTTTAGATAGGGGATAAGATGTCTGGGACCCCTCTAATTATAAGAGTGGAGGTCCCTTGTCCCCAAGCCAATCCAGCAGCAGCAGGCATGGCCGACCTCTTCTCAATTAAAGGGGTATTCTGGGCAAAAACATTTTATTCCCTATCCAAAGAATAGGGGATAAGATGTCTGATCGCAAGGGGCCCGCTGCTGAGACCCCCCGTGATCTCCCTGCAGCTCCCGCATTCTATGCAGGTGCTGAATCTCCAGTTTCGGAAACCTCTGGGTTTCAGGGACTGGGGACGTGATGTCACGCCATGCAACTCCATCATGTCTATGGGAGGGGGCGTGACGGAGGGGGCGTGAAGTCACGTCCCCAGTCCTTGAAACCCGGAGGTTTCCGAAACTGGAGATTCATCATCCGCATAGAATGCGGGTGCTGCAGGGAGATCGTGGGGGGTCTCAGCAGCGGGCCCCCCGCGATCAGACATCTTATCCCCTATTCTTTGGATAGGGAATAAAATGTTTTTGCCCAGAATACCCCTTTAATTGAGAAGAGGTCGGCCATGCCTGCTGCTGCTGGATTGGCTTGGGGACAAGGGACCTCCACTCTTATAATTAGAGGGGTCCCTGTGGTTGAACCCACACCTATTGCTTCATTCACTCAAGGCACATAGTTATGTAGTTTGTAAGGTTGAAAAAAAAAAGACAAGAGTCCATCAAGTTTAACCTATAACCCTACTGTGTTGATTCAGAGGAAGGAAAAAACCCCATGAGGCTGATGTCAATTGCCCCATAACCAAGGAAAATAATTCCTTCCCAACTCCAATATGGCAATCAGAATAAATCTATGGATCAACATTGACATGGTACCTCCATTCTCATGATTGGTGAGGGTCCCAGCTATTGAACCCTCATTGCTCACATACTTTTTACCTATCTAGTGGATTTGCTTGAGATAGTCCCTTTAAAGAGGTACTCCCGTGGAAAACTTTTTATTTTTAAATCAAATGGTGCCAGAAGGTTAAACAGATTTGTAAATTACTTACAGTACTTTTTAGGGACTATATACTACAGAGGAAATGCTTTACTTTTTAGATTTATTTGATGTCATGACCACAGTGCTCTCTGCTGACACCTCTGCTGTCCATTTAAGGAACTGTCCAGAGCAGCATATGTTTGCTATGGAGATTTTCTCCTGCTGTGGGCAGTTCCTAAAATGGACAGAGATGTCAGTAGAGAGCACAGTGGTCATGACATAAGAGAAATCTAAAAAGTTAAGCATTTCCTCTGTAGTATATAGCCCTTAAAAAGTACTGGAAGGATTAAGATTTTTTAATAGAAGTAAT
The DNA here is from genome assembly GCF_029499605.1 of Hyla sarda. NCBI lineage: Eukaryota > Metazoa > Chordata > Amphibia > Anura > Hylidae > Hyla > Hyla sarda. Next base: position 322,606,578 of record NC_079193.1, read on the forward strand.
TTACAAATCTGTTTAACTTTCTGCCACCAGTTGATTTAAAAAAAAAAGTTTTCCACGGGAGTACCCCTTTAACTACTTTTTGGATTATAAATTAGCTCCAATGGCAGACACCCGCCTACTAGACTTTACTCGCTGATGGATGGATTACCGCGGTCCTAGTTTGCATGTGTGATCGGTGTACGTACATATAGCCCTCTCCTAATAAATCAGATTTCCTTTCGTCTGCACTTGTAACATTTCACAGCACATAAGTAGCGTATTTTCCTCCAGCCTCGCAACAAACAATAAGGCTCCTTTACCACGCTGGGCATACATAACCTTATCATTTCTGACTAGTAAATCTGTCACAATTTTTCTGGAAGCTGGCCAGGCCGCATTCTTTACAAAATATATGTTTTCCTGCTTAAATAAACATCCAATCAAAAATAAATATAGTCTTAGAGAGTCCAAATTTCAAAGTCTCCAAGCCAACGCACTCTCGAACCCCCCGGGGAACGACTGCAAGACATGGAGAGAATCGGCTTCATTCAGACGTCAGCATGAAACCACTAAGGGCCCGTAATCTCTAACAAAAGAGCATTTACATCTCCATTAAATGGCCAGACTGTCAGCTACTTGAGAGCGACTCAAACAGTAGTCAATATGTAGCTTTAATCTGTAAAAAAAAATAAAAAAAATAAAAATAAACTTGTAAAATGTTACATGGTCAGCGCAGTGGAAAGATTCATTGAGGGTCGACTTGTATCAAGAGTAACAAAAATGGATTGGGCATAGTGAAAATTAAAGTAACTACACTTGCGGCCGAGATTCATGCAGAAATATAACCTTGGGGCGACGAAAACAAATAAAGAACCTGCACTGCTTAATTCATAACCATGATGCACTGCGGCAAGGCACCGGGTTCAAACTACTCTTGGTCTTTCTAGACCAGTGGTCTCAAACCGTGGCCCTCCAGATGTTGCACAACTTCAACTCCCAGCGTGCCCGGACAGCCGTTGGCTGTCCGGGCATGCTGGGAGTTGAAGTTTTGCAACATCTGGAGGGCCGCAGTTTGAGACCACTGTTCTAGATGGCTTGTCTAGTAGGATATTTATAAGGGTTCATTTTTCATCTACAATGCAGAGGAGCAATGGTGAAATTATTAGGTTGTACACGTGAAACCGGCATTTAAAGGGAAACTCCAGTGGAGAATGCATTTTTTTCAAATCCACTGGTGCCAGATAGTTAAGCAGATTTGTAAATTACTTCTATTTAAAAATCTTAATCCTTTCAGTACTTATCAGTTGTTGTATTCTCCAGAGGAAGTTGTGCAGTTCTTTTTTGTCTGGCCACAGTGCTCTATGCTGACACCTCTGTCCATGTCAGGAACTGTCCAGAGCAGAAGCAAATCCTCATAGCAAACCTCTCCTGCTCTGGACAGATCCTGACACGGACAGAGGTGTCAGCAGAGAGCACTGTGGTCAGACTGGTATGAACTACACAACTTCCTCTGGAGCATCCAGCATCTGGTAAGTACTGGAAGGATTATAGGGGTACTTCCGTGGAAAAAAATTTTTTTAAATCAACTGGTGCCAGAAAGTTAAACAGATTTGTAAATCACTTCTATTAAAAAATCCTAATCCTTCCAGGAATTTTTCGGGGGCTGTATACTAAAGAGAAATCCAAAAAAGAAATGCATTTCCTGTGATGTCCTGACCACAGTGCTCTCTGCTGACCTCTGCTGTCCATTTTAGGAACTGTCCAGAGAAGCATATGTTTGCTATGGGGATTTTCTCCAGTTCCTAAAATGGGCAGCAGAGGTCAGCAGAGAGCACTGTGGTCAGGGCATCACAGGAAATGCATTTCTTTTTTTGGATTTCTCTTTAGTATACAGCCCCTAAAAAGTACTGGAAGAATTAAGATTTTTTAATAGAAGTGATTTACAAATCTGTTTAACTTTCTGACACCAGTTGATTTAAAAAAAAAAAAAAAAAAAAAAAAGTTTTCCACAGTAGTACCCCTTTAAGATGTTTAAATAGAAGTAATTTACAAATCTTAATAACTTTCTGGCACCAGTTGATTTGAAAAAAAAATTAATAATAATAATTTTCCACTGGAGTACCCCTTTAAGGTCATATTTTCTGACTTTTTAATGCATTGCAGTTTTATAAAGGGGTGGCCATAAACTAGTTTGAATTTATGGAGACATCACCCTTAGCATTCGAGAAGAACCTCTTGCAGATGTGTCTTTCCTCCTTGAGGCACAATGAACCGCAACCAGCTGCTGCTCACTTTTCGTTTTATACTGTTCCCTATGAGATGAAATGGCAGAACATAACCTCTACACAATAGAAATGAACACAAGATGTCATGTTACTAGCAAATACTACAACATCAGTCATGAATATCAGTAGACGTGCCATAACTGGATAGGTCTGGTCTGTTGGAGTAAGAGGCCATCTTTGTTTACAGATGTTTAATATGGCTAATAAAAGGAGGTACGGTGTGTGCCCCCTACCCACATTAATAGATCATCGCATCCAAAGAATGATGGGGATGTTGTAGACCCACTCATGCCCAGAAGTGGAGAAAGTCCAAGGTCAATTGCAACCTTTGCACTTCCTATGACCCCTATTAATCCTAAAAGACATTTAACCCTTGGTCAATAAACATAATCAATATTTTCACTTAGCAAGTCTACCTTACTAGCCTCCAACCTTCAATACTATTGTGAGTAACATGACAAACTACTTGTGAATTTTTTTTAGCCTGGAGCTTTTTGTTTTTTATTTATTTTAGGGGAGGAAAAAAAATAGCAGCGCTAGTTAACTCTTTCCCTGCTGGACTCGTGTATAGGAATCAGCCCAACAAGTTAAGGAGCAACTTAGTTTCTTCATTGCTGGTTTGAACTGAACACGTTCCGAAAGTTCGTCGAGCTCGGCTAGAGAAGAATATAGCATTATGCTGGAGTGGCCCTTTAAAGGTGTACTCCCCGCGAAAACATTTTTTTTAATCAATTGGTGCCAGAAAGTTAAGAAGATTTGTAAATTACTTCTATTTAAAAATCTTAATCCTTCCATTACTTATCAGCTGCTGTATGCTTCAGGGGAAGTTATTTTTCTTATTGAATTTCCTTTCTGACTGACCACAGTGCTCTCTGCTGACACCTCTGTCCATTTTAGGAACTAAATAGATAAAAGAAGGTGTAGCTCTCTCAGTGGGTAAATATACCTGAGGTTAACTGGTGTTACCTTCACCCAAAGGTCTAAATAGTACAGAAAAATGATTTAGTTGATAAATCAACTAGGTACCAGTCCTCAAGGTATATGTAAAAGGAGGTTAGTGGAATGTAAAGAATAAGAATAGATGGAGATCCAGATATTAATTGAAAAAATATAATACATTTATTAAAGGTGATGTTATTCGCTGGTATCTAGTGTCCCTGCAGGGCCCTTGCATGGGACAAAAGGCGCAGCGTAGAATAATAAAAATATATAAAAATCAATGAATTAATAATTTCAATAGAGAGAATAAAATAAAATAAAATAGAATAAAACTTTATTGAACTCTATTTGAAACTGCTGGAAGCCCCCAATATTGGGACCACTGCGGCTTCACTGCCACTCTGCGCGCGTGCAAGCGCTCAACTACACGGGGCGCGCTGCACACACTCCCACCGCTACCTTGAACGCACCGCTTTATTCCACCAGCCAAGGACCTTCGGCTTACCTATGAGGCCGGTGCCATCCGTGCCAGCCGCGGACCTTGCGGAGAGGACAACTCCAGCGCTACCTATAACGCTGCCGGACACAGGAGATACAGACCTTCACTGCCGGAGGCCTGACACCTCCGTGCCACATCACCGAAACAGCTCCTCTGCCGATACCAGCAATACCAGTGGTCGCAAGGGTGGTGAGTGGTGCTGTGCACCGGACTTTCATTATCCTTCACATCTGTGAGACAGTTTGTTACACTGCACTACCATCGGCTAATTCATTAAGATTGGACACTGCAACTGTTACAACAAGCCGTTATTTGACAGTGTATTTGGCTATCGGCATCACATCGTGCTTATAAGAGACTGAGCAGTTAAGCACACTGTTAACTGATTATTATTGATGCCAACATTGGATGAACTATAGATGCAAGTTTTATTCTATTTTATTTTATTCTCTCTATTGAAATTATTAAGTCATTGATTTTATATATTTTTATTATTCTACGCTGCGCCTTTTGCCCCATGCAAGGGCCCTGCAGGGACACTAGATACCAGCGAATAACATCACCTTTAATAAATATATTATATTTTTCAATTAATATCTGGATCTCCATCTATTCTTATTCTTTACATTCCACTAACCTCCTTTTACATATACCTTGAGGACTGGTACCTAGTTGATTTATCAACTAAATCGTTTTTCCATTTTAGGAACTGTCTGGAGAAGAATAGGTTTGCTATGGGGATTTGCTCCTACTCGGGACAGTTCCTAAAATGGACAGTGGTGGCACCAGTTGATTTAAAAAAATAAAAAAAAATGTTTTTCAGTGGAGTACCCCTTTAAGAGATGAAGGTCTCCTAATAATTTGGCCACATCTTTGACACTCTGAGTGCCATGATCTATTCCAGCCAGGAACTGACATAGATTTTTGACCAAATTAATGAATTATAATAAATGTGCACAGCAGCGGGACCCATTCCCCCCCCCCCCCCCCCCCCCCCCCACACACAAAGCCCTGCCTACTTTTTGGAAGAGTGTTAAAGGGGTACTCCACTGGAAAAAATATTTTTTTTTAAATCAACTGGTGCCAGATTTGTAAATGACTTCTATTTAAAAATCTCAACCCTTCCAGTTCTTTTCTTTTTGATTTTCCTTTCTGCCTGACCACAGTGCTCTCTGCTGACACCTCTGTCCATTTTAGGAACTGTTCAGAGTAGGAGCAAATCCCCTAAGCAAACCTATCCTACTCCGGATCATTCCTAAAATGGACAGAGGTGTCAGCAGAGAGCACTGTGGTCAGGCAGAAAGGAAATTCAAAAAGAAAAGAACTTACTCTGTAGTAAACAGAAGCTGATAAGTACTGGAAGCATTAAGATTTTTAAATAGAAGTAATTTACAGATCTGTTTAACTTTCTGACACCAGTTGATAAAAAAAAAAATGTTTTTCCCTTTAATAAATTTGAGACCTATTTTTGCTTTAGACCGGCAAGTTACATAATAAATTTCTTCCATAGTTTCTACCAAATGGCGCCAACCTGCTCTCTCCGAAAATCCATGCACATTTCTGTTAAAATAGCCTCCTAGAATTGTTGGGCTCCTGAATTATACATCATCTTGTCCATGTACAGTTTCTGATCTGCTGAGTGGAAGAAATTTTATTTTTCTCTCTATATTTATGAGCTAGGAGAGCAGCGTCCTGCTGTGTTATTGGAGATAATAAAAGACATGTTACATAACTTCTTTCAGATTATAAATCTGCCTTTTTTCTTCCTCGGGAGTATTCACCGGAGAGAGATCTATAGCGAGGTTGCCATATCGGAGTCACCGGCTCCACTTCTGCTGAGGATTAGTGGTAAACTGTTGTGACACTTTTCCACCACATAGGGTAATGTCATGTTAAGCTCACTCTTTTCTGCTCATTTACACCGCAGCCTTTGTTTCTATTATTCTCTAAGTACAGCTGGAAAACAATCTTGAGGAGCTGAAAAAATACTCAAGTGGCTCTTTACCTTAGCACAAAGTCTCCCAACCTGGGTGCCTCCAGCTGTTGCAAAACTACAACTCCTAGCATGGAGCTGGAGGCACCCTGGTTGGGAAATACTACATTAACCATAAGTAGAGTTCAGCAAGTTTTCAGAAATTTCGGTTTGCCGGCAGTGAAAGAGTAATGTAAATCAACAAATCCAGTAAGGAATAAGTTAATTAGCAATGTTAAGCAGCGCTATTTAACTCCTTGGGGGATGTATACATTATAAAGCCATCTATATGGCTGCATAATGTATACAGTGAAGAGAGTGATACTTATCATTTTGTTGCTGGTCCAGGCCTCTTCTTGTGTAGCCCAGCCTCTAGCGATGGCCTCATGGGAGGGGGGAGCTACACAAGAAGGCACTCGGACCAGGGCGAGATGGTAAATATCACTCTCTTCACTGTATACGTTATAAAACCATATAGGTGGCTACATAATATATACACTCCCTCCTCCCACCCAAAGGGAGCTAACTAGTGCTGCTCAGCTTTAAAAAAATATATACATAAGAACAAAAATTTAGCGACTTTTGGAAGTTTCCGTTTGTACAGTTATTTTTTGTAAAAGAACTACATCTTATCTTCATTCTGTAGGTCCATACAATTACAATGATGCCCAAGTTATATAGATTTTGTTTTATTTAACCAGTTTAAAAAAAATAATAAACTTTTTGTACAAAAATTTGTATGCTTCACTTTGTCCTCTCCTGGCCCCTATAACTCTTTTATTTTATTTACTCTTTTATACACAAGGATGTATAGGTGCTCATTTTTTGTGTCGTGATCTGTAGTTTTTAACGGCATCATTTTTTTGTTTGGATGGGACTTGGATTTCATTAACATTATATTTTAATAGTTCAGACATTTACACACGTGGCGACAGCAAATAGGTTTATGTTTATTTTTGTTTACAATATTTTATTTGAAAAATGAGAAAAGAGGGGTGATTCAGTCTTTTATTAGGGAAGGGCCTATTCACATTAATCAAAACATTTTTAACATATTATTTACTATTTTTTAGTCCCCATAGGAGACTATTGCCAGTAATCTTACAGTTGCATACACTCAATAATGTTGTGCCATAGCACAGCATTGATCAGTGTTTTCTGTGCTCCATTAATACTGCTAAGGCTTCCAGTAGTGATGGAGGGCCGATCAGATGAGCTGGAGGAAGGTAAGAGACCTCCGCCCGTCCTCTCAACTGATCGGGACCCCGCCATTTTTTTAGCGGTTGTCCTGATTAGTCCTCTGAGCTAACTGGCATTCATATTTACCGCACTTAGATGCCACATTTAACTTTAGCTGTGGGTCTTGGCTGCTGATAGCAACCTGGACCCACCGAGTACGAACCGTACGTCCTGTGTGCTTAATGGGGTACTCTGGTGCTCCAGCGTTCTGAACATTTTGTTCAAAACGCCCGGAGCCAGAGGCCGTAATTGTGACATCACGGCCACCCCCCTCGTAACGTCACGCCATGTCCCCACTATCTATTTCTATGGGAGGGCGCGTGTCGTTCGAAGCAGTGAGACCCCCGGGATCAGACATCTTATCCCCTATCATCTGGATAGGGGATAAGATGTCTAGCAGCAAAGTACCCTTTAAGAGGTTAAACAAACACCAGTGGGGATCACTGTATGTATTGCAAACAGTTTCAATTAAAATGTTGTGAATTTTTTGTATGCTACACTGGTGTTTTCCAATCATGGTGCCTCCAGCTGTTGCAAAAAATACAACTCCTAGCATGCCCGGACAGCCGAAGGCTGTCCGGGCATGCTAGGAGTTGTAGTTTTGCAACAGCTGGGGGCACCCTGGCTGGCAAACACTGTAGTATATTACAGTAAATGTTTCTGTGCCTTAAATGTTGTGGATTTCCTTCTAGATAGTAAAGTAAGACATCTTACTACAGTATACACTCGGATGAGTAGGGAGTCGGCTCTGTTCATACAGCGCAGTATACCGCTGCCTCGCCGTTGTCTCTCTGTCTGCAGTGGTCGCTGGCTTCGGGCCAGTTTGAGGTCAAACAATTGCCATTTCCTGACAAAAAAGCAACAGGATGTACAAATCTCTCATGCGATGTATATATTTTTATATTTCCGAAGGAAGCATTCAGAGGAACCAGGGAAGCACGTTTCTGCGCTCTACGTAGTATGACCTATATTGCCCTATGACAACAACCCCTTATCTTATCTACTTTTAGGGTAGGGTCCCACGTAGCGCTTACGCAATGTATTTCACTCTGCGCAAAATGTGCTTCACAGAGGGCAATACGCTGTGTATTCTCCGATCAGCATACACATAGGGCAACCCGGCGGCAGCCCTGAGTGTTCAGTGAGGTTTGGTGGCAGGGCAACGCGCCGGCATGACTGTGATGTGCGGCCCCGCCCCCAAACCTCACTGAACACCTAGGGGTAGCCCTGTGTGTACGCTCATCGCAGGATACGCAGCGTACTGGCCACTGCGTAGCACAACGTGGGACCATTACGTGCGACCGTACCCTTAGGCGTAAATTTATTGTAGCGCAGGTCACATTATATATTTGCGCAAATAGCAGGGAGGAAAAAAAATTATATTGTAGGAAAGCTCACACAGTCTGTCACTGGAGAACATTTGCAAAATGATCAAGTCAGTGCTCCAGTGCATCTGCAAACCAAGAGTACAGCAAGAAAAATGGCGAAGCCAGATCAGACAAGATTAAAAAAGCGCAAATTTAGAAGATAACTTTGGTGCAGGTCAATGCGCAAAATAAAACACACAGCGAGGAATTTATCATGAGAGGAGTTGTCCGGGATAAGAAAAATAAAGCAGATTTATTTTAAAAACAGCGCCACACCAGTCCTCAGGTTGGGTGTGGTATTGCAGCTCAGTGCCATTTAAAGTACATACATGGAGCCAAGTTGTAATACCAAAGACAACCTGAGGATAGGGATGGTGCTGTTTATTAAATTAGCCCTGTATTTCTATCCTTGGACAACCTCTTTAGTTAAGATGTTTGGCACGATGCAAAACCTCCTGCGCAAGTGTGTGCTTTTCCCAGCTGCTACGCCAAATGTGTTATGTTCCGCGCATCACTTCATAAATTTGCGCACATGACAAGAAGCCCCCGGATTTTGCATTCCTGTGTCAGCTGGTCCACTCTAGTACGTGTGCGCAAAAACATGCACAAATATTACATTTTGTGCATGTAATCAATTCAACGCACCAACCGGCGCTTCTACTAAACTTGCCCCCTGGAAACGCAAGAAAAATGACGAAGTTGGCACAGACACATCATGAAAATAGTGCAAAACTAGATGATAACTTTGGCGCAAAATAAAAATGCACAGCATAGGCAATTTTCCAGACGCACACCTGTTGTTATATCACCTCCTTAGGGCGTACAGATGTCACACAGCGTGTACACTTACTGGGGTAGATTTTATCAAAACCTGTCCAGAGGAAAAGTTGCTGAGTTGCCCATAGCAACCAATCGGATCGCTTCTTTCTTTTTTGTAAAGGCCTCTGTAAAATGAAAGAAGCGATCTGATTGGTTGCTATGGGCAACTCAGCAACTTTTCCTCTGGACAGGTTTTGATAAATCTCCCCCACTAAGTATTCCCTTTTTGAGTTGGAACAAGGAGTCAGTCACAAACAACGCCTCTTGCTTTGCCGCACACAGTCTGTCTATATGTAGGACATGGCCGGTCAGTCATTTAAATGACTCCCTTGTAAGGGTATGTTCACACTACCGAATTTCCGCCCACAGAACTGCGCTCGGAAAATCTGGTGTATGAACCTTAACATTGGTGTGAATGAGCCTTTCTCTTAGTGAATTCCGCCTCTGAATTTGATCCGCCAAAACAATAAACATTACATGTGGACTGCATTGCCATGGCTGGTGACGGCACAGGTCAGCGAGGTTCAAGCACTGAAGGATTTGTCGTAACTCTGCGCAGCAATTGCGTAGTGTGAACATACCTCAAAAATGTAGAAAATTATGTGGAATAGGAAAATGAAGGAACGAAAAATGAACTGTGAAATCTAGAGGAGTTGCCCGGGGTAACACCACGTATTATGGGATTAAGGGTAGGACTGAGGTGGCTTTCAAACTTTGGAGCTCCAGATGTTGCAAAACTACAACCCCTAGCATGCCCGGACAGCCGTTGGCCGTTGGAGGTCCAAAGTTTGGAGACCTAGGATACAGAGGAATAATGGGGGAAGTTTTATCAAAACCTGTCCAGGGGAAAAGTTGCTGAGTTGCCCATAGAAACCAATCAGATCGCTTCTTTCAATTTTCACAATGCCTATGAAAAATGAAAGTAGCGATTTGATTGGTTGCTAAGGGCAACTCAGCAACTTTTCCTCTGGACAGGTTTTGATAAATCTCCCCCCAATAAACATAGGTAAGTGCTCCCTTTGGTAAAGGACCTATGAGCAGTAGACGCTTGCCTTCTCGATTCCTCTGGATCACACTAAAGACATCCGCATTTACTGTATGATCCATGTACACATGAATCCTAATCTATAGAACTCACATTATACTCATCCTTCAACGCTAGCCAACCCGGGGATCAACAAGACAGATCTACCAAGCGAGGCGACTATCTATTTTTTTATTACAACACAACATACTAGTTGTCTCCTATAGGCTACACGACAGGACATTTTGCAGATATTGATCTCGCTCGTGTCTTCCATGCTGCTCAATTTTCCTCATAATCACATTATCAACTATTTTGCTTTCCGGGAGATTTTTACCAAGTCATTTTTAAATAGTTCTAAACGTTCTAGAAAAAAAATCCATGTCTGTTTAAAACAGGTCATTTCACAGAAATATAATTTTTTTTCTTTAAAATTTTCACTTAAAAACCTGTATAACGAAACTTGCTGGATGAGGACAACCAAAGACACTCCTGTAAGGATACTAAGGGACCCTTTGAGACAAGAGGGGAAAAGCCCTAGTAGAGCATGACACTTAGGCTAGGTTCAGACTACGGAATTTCTGGGCAGAATTTCTGCCGGAGATCAAGACGGCGGCACTAGGACCGAGCAGATTGCATTCCTGCCCCCATAGACTGCAATGCATTTCTGGGTGGATCTTTTGGGAGATCTGCTCAGAAATGCATTGCCATCTATGGGGATGGCAATGTAGACTGCACGGTCCTAGTGCCGCCGTCTCGATCTCCGCCAGAAATTCTGCCCAGAAATTCCACAGTGTGAACCTAGCCTTATGGTTTTGGTTCTCTATAAATGAATTGGGGCCCTGTTGCAGATTTTGCATTGGGGCTCATAAGCTACAAGTTACACCTGGATAGGACTGGCTCAGTGGTCATAGAATATGCTTGGTGGGGGAAGCAAGAATTCAGACCCTTTTATTTTTAGGCAGCAAAATGTAGCACATAATTGAGGGCCCAGTCTGTTCATTGCTATGGGGTCCCTAGCCTTCTATACATCCGATCAATTAAGGATACCGCAGCCGGATCCGGAGGGAGAATGTAAAAAATGGTTGCTATGTATCTCTGCCGGACCCACGCGGCACCACATTTACTTCAATGAGCAGGACGGAGTCAGATAGTGACTCCGGTTGGCTAATTTTTGGACCGTATCCATTTTTGTTGCCGGAGTGAAATCCGTGGTCTGCCATGGATTTTTGTCTGGCAATAAAACTGATAAGGTTCAAAAATGAGCCGACCGGAGTCACTTTCTGACTCCATTCGGCTCATTTAACCCCTTAAGGACTGAGCGGTTTCATGTTTTTGCATTTTCGTTTTTTCTTCCTTGCCTTTAATAAAATCATAACCCTTTCAATTTTACACCTAAAAATCTGTATTATGGCTTATTAGTCATTTTATCGAAAAATCCAAGGCAAAACGGAAAAAAAAATCATTGTGCGACAAACTTGAAGAAAAAATGCCATTTTGTAAATTTTGGGGGATTCCGTTTCTACGCAGTACATTTTTTGGTAAAAGTGATACCTTAACTTTATTCTGTAGGTCCATATGGTTGAAATGATACCCTACTTGTATAGGTTTGATTGTGCATTACTTCAGAAAAAAATCATAACTACATGCAGGAAAATGTATACGTTTAAAATTGTCATTTTCTGAGCCCTATAACTTTTTAATTTTTCTGCGTTCAGGGGGCTATGAAGGCTCATTTTTTGCGCCATGATCTGAAGTTTTTTTTAGCGGTACCATTTTTGTTCTGATCAGACTTTTTGATCACTTTTTATTAACTTTTTTGTGGTATAAAAAGTGATAAAAAATGCGCTATTTTGGACTTTGGAATTTTTTGCGCGTACGCCATTGAACATGCGGTTTAAAAAGCGGTATATTTTTATAATTCGGACATTTCCACACGCCGTGATACCACATATGTGTATTTTTATTTACACTGTTTTATTTTGTTACTAGGAAATGCCGGGTGATTTAAACTATTAATTCAGAAGGGAATACCTGAAAGGGCTTTTTTTTGCAAGCTGATAGGTGCCATAGAGACCTATCAGCTTGCAATGGCTGATTTCATTCACAGACTGCTGCCTTGCCGTTGTATGGCAACAATCAGTGAAATCGGTGATTGATTGCTCCAGCCTGTAACTCAGGCTGGGAGTAATCAATCGGAGCCCGGACGCCGCCGGAGTAGGTAAGAGATCTTCTTCTCTCCGGGTAGCTGATCGGGGCCTCGCAATTTTATTGCGATTACCCCGATCAGCCCGACTAAGCAGCCAGGACGCATTTAGTTTCACTTTCGATGCGGCGCATCGGAAAGGGTTAATAGTGCGTGGCCGAACGAGCTGCGGGTCCTGGCTGTGAATAGGCGCCGGGACCATCCCGCTATGACCCCGCGTTATAGACATGGACCGCACTTAGGACGTTTATGAACGTCCATTTGCGGGAAGGGGTTAAAGGGGTACTCCGGTGAAACCCTTTTTTTTTTTTTTTGATCAACTGGTGCCAGAAAGTTAAACAGACTTGTAAATTACTTCTATTAAAAAATCTTAATCCTTCCTGTACTTATTAGCTGCTGAATACTACAGCAGAAATTATTTTCTTTTTGAAACACAGAGCTGTCTGCTGACATCATGAGCACAGTGCTCTCTGCTGACATCTCTGTCCATTTCAGGAACTGTCCAGAACAGCATATGTTTGCTATGGGGATTTCCTTTTACGCTGGACACTTCCTAAAATGGACAGAGATGTCAGCAGAGAGCACTGTGCAATTTCTGCTGTAGTATTCAGCAGCTAAAAAGTACAGGAAGGATTAAGATTTTTTTAATAGAAGTAATTTACAAATCTGTTTAACTTTCTGGCACCAGTTGATTTAAAAAAAAAAAAAAAAAGCTTTTCACCGGAGTACCCCTTTAAGTCAATGGGGTGAGGCGAAGATACAGGAGCAGACGGTTTTAATTGCTCCCGCCGGATCCGGCTGCCATATCTCAAAAACGGTGGTATCTGTTCTTTCCTCCAACCAGGGCATTTACATTACAGTCCACTCTGAAGATTTGCAATAGCATGCAATGTTCAAACAAGATTGAAGGCTATTATGAATACTTAGCATTAAAGGGGTACTCAGTCCCTAGACATCTTATCCTCTATCCAAAGGAAAGGGGATAAGATGTCTGATTGGGAGGGTCCCGCTGCTGGGACCACCTGCAATCTCCTGCAAGCCACCCCGGCATTCTGAACTTTTTGTTCTGCATGCTGGGTTCCGGACCCCTTGTGACGTCACGCCACGCTTTCTCTCAAGACCCCTCATAAACTTGCTTGCTTGGCTCAGCCAAGTGTGTGGATGTCTTGAACAGAGAGAAGAGAATAAGCTGCTGCCAGACATCTCTGGTAATCTCTTATATTTCCTTACAGCAAAAAACATCAGGTATGTTGAAACCCGACTGCCTGACATCATCTGTAGCAGGAGTTGGAAAGACCCCATACATGATAAATGGTGCGTTTATCCTTGCCCAATCTTTACATAGCACGGAACTAAGAAAGTGGTTACATAACAATAGCAGCCCTGATCCAAGCAGCAAACCTGCAAGGAGTCGTAATAAGGGATTATATTCAGGAGGTATTTCTGTGTACACTATAAGAACACAATGTACACAATGGACAGGTGCCCATAAGTTTTTGACCATTGAAGTTTGATGTCCCAGTACGGGATATGCATCCCACAGTCCTATCAGCTTGAGTCCCTGCACGTCCCCAGGGCTCACCTGCAATGTACCCCCATAATGTAATTAGTTTTATATTATGTGTAAAGGACCTTTGATATGGTCAAATGGTTATTGATCACATGATAATGTTGTCACATGATAAAGGCACATGTTTTGTTACCCAGAGAGCACCAGGTGACCAGATGACCCGCAGCTAGCCTATGGGCTCCTTGCTCAGCCCCCCTTTATAAGAGGGGGAGCTACTACAATCACTCTCTTAGATCCTGAGGTCCAGTCCAGTCCAGATGTCTCAGAGGCAGCGTCCAGCACATCTGGAGGCCTCAAGCCTAAATTACAGCCACAAGTCCGTAAGTCAAGTCATCTCTGTCTGCTGTCACTATCTTCAGTCAAGTCAAGTCAAGGCTATTATAGTCAGCGTGGCCGTGCTAAAGTCTGTCCAAGTCACTGCAAGTCCCAGCAAGCTGCGAGGTCCCATCCCATGTGTTACTGGTCACCTCTCTGGGATCCTGGCCTAGCTGTAAAGACTGTACCACCTGTCTACTTCAGTAAAGCTACCGTTAACCCTGACCTGGCCTTGGACTATTATTTTCCCTGCCTAACTAGAGCTAGTGGTGCTACGCCCTGGCATCACGCACACTTAGGGGTTAATATCATCTGCCCCTGGGCTACAACATCTGCCCCATATACCTCACATCACTACCCCCCCCCCCACCCCCCCCCCCCCGCTCAGTGGCGCACCACAGAAGCATGACTCTTGAACCCTGTATCAGTAAAGTAGCTCCATATTTGTTACCTGCAGGTAAAAATCATCCTTCAAGGGCTGATACTGTACAAAGACTGTCCGGGCATGCAGGGAATTGTAGTTTGGCAACAGCTGGAGGCACCCTCATGTATACTGTGCCCTTAAATGATATGTTCTACTTCTCAGTCTTGATATAAATAACTAAACATATGACTGACAAATGTGACATACAAGAATCGTAAGCCTAAAGATCAGCATCAATATTCTCCTGAGCAGCTCCTGCTAGCAGGTTAGTGACGTCTGTTAAATAATGAATATCATGCAGGTTTCCATATTCACACAGAGGTGATGTCTGAAATACAACCCGAAGTCAGCATGAGAGAAACCGTTCTAGTAGAGGGGACTATTAAAGTACTTTTGAGAGTACAAGTATTTTATATTCAAGCCACTAACTGTAATGGTAGACTGAAATGGAGCCAAGACCAAAAATGAATTTCTGTATAATATACACATACAGATGCTGTATAATACTTATCAGGATGTGTTCAGACAGTGCAGTTTTTTCTGTGTTTTTGATGCATGGGTAAAAACCGCACCATGAAAACACAGCAAAATTGTGGTGACTAGACAACTAGGTCAGAGCAATTCCAAAATGACAGGCCAAGTGGGGTGTTCCTGGTATGCAGTGGTTTGTACCAACCCATAGGGGTCCAGCAAAAGACAACCAGCATTAAGTTGTGGACCCCCAAAGCTCATTGATATGCATGGGGAATGAAGGCTAATCTCTTTGGTACAATCAAACAGAACAATTATAGCACAAACCGCTGAAAACATTAATACTGGCTACGATGCTCAATCCTAAGGGGCTGTGTGCCTGCAGACGGGTGGGAGTGCCCATGCTGACACGTGCCCAAACCAAAAAACACCTACAATAGACAGATGAGAATCAGAACTGGATCATGGAACAATGGAAGAAAGATGCCTGGATGGCCAGTTGTGTTACCTAGGAAAGGTGGCACCAGGATGCACTATGGGAAGAAGGCAGTGTGATGACCTCGGCAATGCTCTGCTCTTAAGCATTAGGACCTGGCATTAGATGTTACTTTATGACACATAAAACCTCCCAAAAAATTGCTGTAGACCAGATAACCCATTCATGGCAGTGGTATAACCTAATCTCAGTGGCCTCTTTCAGCAGGATAATGTGGCCTCCCATACTGCAGATATTGTTCCGTAATAGTCTGAGGAACAGAACAAAGAGTTCAGGAACCTGATGTAAAGTCCAAATTCCCCAGGTCTCAGTTTGATGGAGCTTCTTTGGGATTTGCTGAAAAACCAAGTCTGATACATTGAGGTGCGCCTAACAACTTATAGGCTGATAGGGCGGCAGGGGGGGAACCTAAACAATATTAAAGGAGTTATCCAGCAAAAAAAAAAAAAAATTCACTAAGTTCCCAGGTTGTCAGATAACATAAAATAAAATCCTGTACTTTCCTCCCTCTGTCTCCAGAAGCCTTTGGTATTATGGCGCCTGGTTTCTACTGAACTTTGCTTCCTGGAGCTGCAGACAATACATGACTGCCCCTCAGCCAATCACAGGCTGGGGAGGGACATCACTGTGGCCAGTGATTGGCTGAGGTCCAACGTAATGTACTATCTGCAGCTCCAGGAAACAAAGTTAAGCAGAGACCAGGTGCCATTAAACCAGAAGCTATAAGGGAGTGAGGGAGGAATTTACAGAATTTATCATTTTTTTTGTTATCATACAGTCAGGGTTCTTCTATTAAAAAGCGGAAGGGATTGTTGGCAAAAACGAGCAAAAAGTAGTATAATTTATTCACAAGGAAGGTTCTTCCGTAAAAAAGATGAGAATTTTTGCTTGTTTTCTCCACACTCTGTGGGTGGGCGGAGCGTTGTGGTGAAGAGTTTGTAAGGGGAGTGGCTTCACGCAGAGGGGGCATGAAATCTCCGTTGCATGCACCTCTACATAAATCCTGTGCGCTGGCGGGGGATGCATTTAGACCAGCAGTGGAGATGAATGCCCCCAAAATGTTGCTGGATAACCTCTTTAAGCAAGTGGTTTTATTGTTATGGTATAAAAATATATATCAACAAAGACACAAGAATTTCAGCATGTAATTTCTGCTAAAAATGTATGCATAGAACATTATTGTTATCTTTTGGTTATATGGAATTCAGCAGTAAAATGTTTAGTATTGGATTTGTTTATAGAAGGATAGAACTACTACTGAAAGCATATAAACTGGGACTATATGGGCATGGCTAAATGACTTTGCAGTTTAGTCTTATGGCTTACTAATGGTTTGTGCTGACTAAACTCATGTACCCCTGTACTCTAAACTTGATCACCCCTTCTGAGCAAGACCACAGCTTTTCTCGTTTAAGACCCACCCCTTCCTGGGCAACCCCCACCCCTTCCTCTTTTGGCCCCACCTTCCCTTCTTATTGTTGGATTTCCATTTTTCAGACACAAAGTTAAAGGGGTATTCCAGGCAAAAACTTTTTTTTATATATCAACTGGCTCCGGAAAGTTAAACAGATTTGTAAATTACTTCTATTAAAAAATCTTAATCCTTTCAATAGTTATTAGCTTCTGAAGTTGAGTTGCTGTTTTCTGTCTAACTGCTTTCTGATGACTCACGTCCAGGGAGCTGTCCAGCTCCTATGGGGATATTCTCCCATCATGCACAGCTCCCAGGACGTGACATCATCATTGAGCAGTTAGACAGAAAACTTCAGAAGCTAATAACTCTTGGAAGGATTAAGATTTTTTAATAGAAGTAATTTACAAATCTGTTTAACTTTCCGGAGCCAGTTGATATATATAAAAAAAAAGTTTTTGCCTGGAATACCCCTTTAATACAATTCTGTCTGCCTGCAGCTGTTACCAGGGGAGGGGGGACAAGGAGCTAACTGAAGAAAAGTTTATCACTGGGTTCAATGCACATCTGTCTTCTGTTAACTCAAGGAAAGAGGTGAAATCCGCTACAAAATTTGACAAATCCACATGTCAGCTTCCAAACAGAAAGAGTTCAAAGCATAAAATCCAATCTATCTGCATTTTAAATCCCCAGCATTTCCGCCATGTGTGAACTCATCTTAAAGGGGTATTCATCTTATCCCCTATTCAAAGGATAGGGGATAATATATCAAAACGCGGGGGGGGGGGGCTTTGGGGACCCCTCGCGATATCTACTGCAGCACCCCAGACATGGAGAGAACTCTGCTCCGTGCCGGATGACTACAGCCGCAGCGCCCCCTCCATTCATGTCTATAGGAGGAGACGTGAAGCTTCCATGTTACGGACACCGCTGCTGCCGGACCAGAGATCGCTGGGATAGGGGATAAGATGTTTTCCAGTGGAGTACCCCTTTATCTGTTAATTTTCACAACAGCATCACCACTGGAGAAATGAGGGATTACACAGTGTCTACTCTATCTAATGCAGGGCAGAAGCTACCGAAGCTGCTCACTAATTGTTTTCCAAGCAGTATGCCTCCAGCTGTTGAAAAACTACAACTCCTAGCATGCTTAGACAACCAAAGTAGTTTTGCAACAGCTGGAGGTGCCCTGCTTGGGAAACACTGCCCTAGGGAGTGCCAGTGGCTACCGCAGAAGCTGCCATTAGCAGAATTTAAGCATTTTATATAGTATCTTCCTGCAGTGTAATATATATATATATATATATATATATATATGTGTGTGTGTGTATAGAATAAACTGCTCATAATACAATTACTAATATAATGTGTAAAGAATTTTTTACATCTACTTTTTACAACTACTTTTACTTTTTAAAGTCGGTAACTACAACAATATGGAGTCACACTACTCAGAGTCCCCCAGAGGCATCATGGGTCCAGACACTGGGGGGAAAAAATGTGATAGTGAAAAGTGTGGAAAAGCTCCCCTCCCCCTATCCATGAGGTGTAAAATTGGCACTTCCTTACAATAAAGATCGCAAATAACATTACACCAATCCAATGCAGTAGCGTTCACGGTGTCTAAGTATAGAATTGTCTGCAAAACAAGGATGAATACATTTAAATATTTTCAATCTGTTATTTTCAATTTTTTCTTCTGCTGTCATACTGCTGGCGGCCCACTGAGCAGATGTGCCTCTATTTTCTATGGCAGATATTCTAGATATATTTACACCTTTTCTATCTGTTTTTATTTTTTTCTATCCATTTATAATGCATTCCCCCACCCCAAATGGTTTTACAAGTGACCGCTTCCCTCTGGCGCCACTGACACTGAATGCAAATAAGTGGTCGGAGGCTCTGTAGTCATTCCAATACAATATAGAGATGTAAAGTAACTTTTATAGGGAGAAGTTTCTACAATGCATATGAAGTGTTTAACAGCAATCGCATTTCCAGCACCATCACAACTAAGTTGTCATGCCAGCATTGTACATGCATGACCCAGTATTCTTTCCTTACTTCGCTGACATATTAAAGTAAGGCATTGGGATGCAGGGAAGATGTCCTAGAAGACTATTGCTTGTTCCAGTCCTGACAGTGTGATAGTAAAGGTAGTCAGAACAATGGAAATACAAAGACCCATAATGGGTAGGATAGAAGTACAGCAGTTACTCTATATGCAAAGAAAGATTTACTTATGCCTTTACAGAGATTTACCCTGAAATAGGTTTCCCAAACCAGGATGCCTCCAGCTGTTTCAAAACTACAACTCCCAGCATGCCCGGACAGCCGAAGGCTGTCCGGGCATGCTGGGAGTTGTAGTTTTGAAACAGCTGGAGGCATCCTGGTTGGGTAACTCTGAGACAGACAATTGATAAAAGAGATATATCTATCTTTCTAGCTATAATCCATATATTATGGCTAGATTGACAGATAGATGGAAGTATATAGATGGAAAGATGGAGAGAGAGAACATAAATAAGAGCTTTATATATGATGAATATAGATAGATATAGATAGATAGATAGTTAGATAGATAATAGAAAAACAAAGCAGCACTCCCAAACAAAAGGGGAAAGAAAAAGTCCTTGTATGTGGCTGCGCCTGCAAGCATTATTGTCACTCTGCACTTATATTTATTTAAATGACACAGTTTGATACTCATATATTTAACAGCAATCGCATTGTACACTTATGTATTATGATTATGCACTTGTCACTTTAATTATGCCTATGTATGTTAATGATGCTTTCACATGACTATGCTTATTTAAACTACTTTGGATCACTTGCACTCTGACTTGAGAAGGGTGGTGTGAGACCACAGAAATATTGTCCATCTTTTAGCTGGATTAAAGCTTCACTTTATGCTACTCTGGTGTGCTGCAGTCACTCCTATCTCTCTCTCTCTCTCTCTCTCTCTCTCTCTCTCTCTCTCTCTCTCTCTCTCTCTCTCTATATATATATAGATAGATAGATATAAGAGTTATATATGATATGGATAGAGAGACAGACAGAAACATACAGATATAGGCAATTAATAGATAGAGAATAATAAGAGATTGATAGGTAGGTAGATATAATAATAGGTGGACATAGGTATGACAGATAGATTAGATACTGTAGAATATGTATGTATGTATATATATATATATATATATATATATATATATTAGATAGGTAGATAAATAAATAAATAGATACATAGCTAGATGGATACTGTAGTTGAAAGTTATATTAATAGATAGATAGATAGATAGATAGATAGATATGAGAGAGATATTGTAGTAGATAGATAGGAGATGAGATTAGATAGATAGATAGATAGATAGATAGATATGAGATGGATATAAGATAGATAGATAGATATGAGATAGATATAAGATAGATAGAAATGAGATAGATATAAGATAGATAGATATGAGATAGATATGATAGATAGATAGATAGATAGATATGAGATAGATAGATATGAGATAGATATGATAGATAGATAGATAGATATGAGATAGATATAAGATAGAGAGATATGAGATAGATATAAGATAGATAGATATGAGATAGATATGATATATTGATAGATAGATAGATATAAGATAGATAGATAGATATACAAAAAAGGTAGAAGTTGGTCAGCACATGCTAATACACAACCAATATATAACCATTCTTTTGCTTACATAGATAGACGATAGATAGATAGATAGAAGATAGATAGATAGATAGATAGATAGATAGATAGATAGATAGATAGATAGATAGTAATTGCAACTCTTATAAAATGCCCCTCTGTGAAGCTTCCTGGCAGTGCCCCGTCTACATGGGGTTGTTCTTTATCAGCTCATAAAACCCAAAGCCACAACTGTTTGCAAGACACAAAGAGCCATGTGTTATGGTTTACTATGCCTGGGGTAGACTGCCCTCTAAAGTAACTGTATCACACGCCGAGGCTACTGTATCTCACTGTATTGTTCCATATCATCCAAACAAAAATAACAATAAACACAAAACACACACAAGGCAGCGCGGCGAGTCCCGGCTGCACACACACAACCCTGTCGGGCTCGGCTTCTCCCTTGTTTCTGCGGCCAGAACTCCAGCAGCTTCCAGTGAGAACAAAAGCCCAGAGTAACAGGGGGCAGTGACCCTCCACATCTGGCCCTCGGGGGTCACAGCCGCACAGTGTGACTATCCGTGTAGCATCAGATGCGGCTCCTGTTACAAGTGCTGGTAGCATGCTCTGGGATGCTTTAGCACCCTCCATGGCACACAATGGGTTAAAGCAGCCTTGCATGCATTTTCTATGAGAGTTGTAGTCGCATGCTGCAGGAAGAAGTGCATCTACATTAAGACATGGGGGTGGGTGGGGGGTGTTTCTTACCTCTACATTGAAATACTGCTGCTCTGCAGACACAGCACTTACAATCCAAAGCAAGGTTTGCCAAAAAAGCACCAATGAATGCAAGAAATCCAGCCCTGCCCTGCTAGAGCCCTGTGTGATCCACACCATGGTGAGCTGCTCCTTCAGGGGTCCTGGTCCTTCTCCTGCACTAAGTCCCCAGTGTTGGTGCTGAGCAGCCCTGCACTGTTAATACCCAGGCATAGGAGATGCTCTGCTGTGATGGGCACACAATCCACAGGGGCACAGGGGCATTGGATCTTATTCATAACAACCAGGTAGCAGTCGTGCCAGGGCTGAAATGGAAGCAGCTTCTTGTATCCCCCAAGTGGAGAGAGGCCTGTGTGTGCCCAGCCTGCCTCTCCTCTTCTTCCCTCTGTGTTCAGTCTCCTCTACGGGAATGTCCATCCTTCATCAGCATAACTCCTCCTCTGGAGCTGTCTCTTCCTTCTTAAAGGAGACAGGCTGTAAACATCAAGAAAGGAAGGAAATTAGACCCCCCCCCCCCCCCCCCTTCCCTACCCACCTCCCACAGCCCCCTCCTTCTCATTCATCTCTTCTCTGTCTCTGGGTGTTGGCTTATCCTACTCCAAAAACATAAAAAAATAAAAAGCAAGCTATCAGGTTTACAATAAAGCAGGGAATATACTGAGAAATCATAGAAATCTAGGAGGCTTATAGTGAACATGTACAAGACATGGAGGGTCATGTCTGCAAAGATTAAGATTTTATCTCCTGTATTTCCAGGGCAATGACAATTCCCCCCAGGATTTAGTTCCAGGAATGAACCGTGATGGTGTTGGATGTCCTAGCGCTGTTTTGGTCCGCGAAATAATGTAATGTTAGATAATGGAAAATTTTTACGTGTGCATATGAAGCAGAGATGACTTTGTCATTTGAACAGTGTGAGTGGGAATGCTGGTATCTCCGGGAAGATTAAAGGAGTATTCCGGGGGAAAACTTTTTATTTTATTTTATTTTTTAAATCAACTGGTGCCAGAAAGTTAAACAGATTTGTAAATTACTTCTATTAAAAAAATGCTTCCAATATTTATCAGCTGGGGTGGTATACTACAGAGGAAGTTATTTTCTTTTTGAATTTCCTTTCTGTCTGACCACAGTGCTCTCTGCTGACACCTCTGTCCATTTTAGGAACGGTGTGGAGTAGGATAGGTTTGCTTCCAGTACTGATTAGCTGCTGAATACTACATAGGAAATTCTTTTCTTTTTGGAACACAAAGCTCTCTGCTGACATCATGACCACAGTGCTCTCTGCTGACATCTCTGTCCATTTTAGGAACTGTCCAGAGCAGAATATGTTTGCTATGGGGATTTTCTCCTACTCTGGGCAGTTCTTAAAATGGACAGAGGTGTCAGCATAGATCACTGTGGTCATGATGTCAGCAGAGAGTTTTTTGTTCCAAAAAGAAAATAATTTACGCTGTAGTATTCAGCAGCTAATAAGTACTGGAAGGGTTAAGATTATGTAATAGACGTAATTTACAAATCTGTTTAACTTTCTGGCACCAGTTGATTAAAAAAATTTAAAATAAATGTTTTCCACCGGAGTACCTCTTTAAAGGGCTTGGCGTCTGTTCAGGTGATATATATGGATGGCTTGAGTTCGCAAAATGGGAATAGCTTGTCCCATGTCAAGGTGTGCATAATATAGGGTAGTCTATCCCAACCAGTGTGCCTCCAGCTGTTGCAAAACTACAACCCCCATCTTGCTGGGAGTTGTAGTTTTGCAACAGCTGGAGGAACACTGGTTGGGAAACACTGATGTGGAGGAAACAAGCTGATAGGTGAGGGGTCCAACCAGGAGTCTGAAAGGACAGCGGAATCCCATTTTATTCAATTGTCAGTAAGTTACGATAGAATTTTCTAGTTGAATTCCGCACGTAAATTCTGCTGTGTGAACATAGCCATAGATGGGAGTACCCCTTTAACCAAGCAAGGACCCCCCCCCCCATTGTGTTTAAGTGTCTTAGGGCACATTGGCAGGATCTGTCTTAATGAGACAATCGCTTTAAGGTAAGGAAATGAATTTATATGCAGCTCTATGTGTTACCACCTAATCACTATTGCCAAGTCAGCTCTTCTGCACCTGAAAAGTACTACAGTGTTTTTTTTACACAGCAAATTGGTCAAATAACGTCAATGTTTTCCCATAAAGTTTTTTTTTTGTTATACTGCTTATCGCATAAATACAGTACCAGAGGCAAGCTGACGTCAGAGATATGGTACCAGAATCAAGCTCATAACATAAATATAAGTTCATAACATAAACACAATATCAGAATCTAAGTTTATTGCAAATATATGGTGTGAGAACCAAGATCATAACAAACAGTATTAGAATACAGAAGTATCATACCAGGACCAAGCTCAATACAAATATACAGTGCCAGAACAGGGCTTATGGCATAAATACAATACCAGAACCAATCTAAGTACAGAAGTATTGTATCAAGGTCAATCTCATCACATAAATACAGTACAGGAACCAAGAAGTGAAAATGCAAAGTTATGCAAACTGATGTTATAAAGCTTTTAACATAAATACAGTACCCGAACCAAGCTTACTTGGTAACAGAATCAAGCTTATAACATAAATACAATGCCAGAATCCAACTTAATCATCATAACATACAGTATTACAATATAGAAATATTGTGCCAGAACCCAGCTCAGTACAAATATACAGTGCCATAACCAGGCTCATAACATAAATACAGTACCAGAATCAAGCTAAGTACAAAAGTATGGTGCAAGGGCCAATATCATAACATAAACACAGTACAGGAACCAAGCGGAATGTAACAATATGATGATTGAAGTAAATACATAGCATAAATACAGTACCAGAATCAAGCTAAGTACAAAAGTATGGTGCAAGGCCAATCTCATAACATAAATACAGTACAGGAACCAAGCGAAATGCAACAATATGATGATGTAAGTAAACGCATAGCATAAATACAGTACCGTAATTAGTCTCAATATAAGAGTGGGTGAGAACCAAGTGTAGTAAAGAACAAATATACAGCACTTTAACCATATTAAGTAGATAAATACTGCACCAGACCATGGCTCAGTAAATGTATACAGCACCAGAGCCAAGCTTAGTCATATATATACAGCACCAGCACAAGTACAGCTCAATACAGAGATAATTTGCAATTTTAGGCTAAGAAACATGGCGACTTCTCTTAGTCATGACTTGTTTTTGCATGGTTTGCCATGCAGATGTCTTTGACTGCTTGCTTTCCAACACATTTGCACCCCTATACTTACATCCAATTCTCATGTTAGGCCCCTTTAACTCTACCGTTATCCTCTTGTAAAAACCTCTGTCATGAACTCACATCAGATAGTCCTGAAAATGGCCTTTAAAAAAATCCCATTCATGTCAATGGGATTTTTTGACCATCCTTCAGCATCAGTTATGTCTGTTATTACTAACGTCCGTTATTTTTGACGCCACTAAAGGTGCATGCACTCATTTTTGTTCCGTCAAAAATAACAGTGGTATAACGGACGTTAAAGTTTAGCATTGAAGTCTATGGATGACGAATGATCACAAATGACATCCGTTATTGTCCGTTATTTTCACCTTCCGCTATGATCCACTATTTATACTGAGCATGCTCAGTACAGCATCACAACCAGGAAATCACATGGAAATAATAAACGGACATAAAATAACGGACTACAGTGGTCCCTCAAGTTACAATATTAATTGGTTCCAGGACGACCATTGTATCTTGAAACCATTGTATGTTGAGACCATAACTCTATGGAAACCTGGTAATTGGTTCTGAAGTCACGAAAATGTCATCCAAAAATAGGAAAAAGTGAGGATTAAAGAAAAATAAGTAGATAACTAATACAGATAAAGCAAATCCTTACATATAAAAGTAATAAAGATCTGCTGGGAGCTGTAATCACTGTCTATTTCAGTGTTTCCCAAGCAGGGAGCCTCCAGCTGTTGCAAAACTACAACTCTCAGCATGCCCGGACAGCCAAAGGCTGTCCGGGCATGCTGGGAGTTGTAGTTTTGCAACAGCTGGGGGCACCCTGCTTAGGAAACACTGGTCAATGTAGAGGACAGGAGCTTCTTCAGGGTCCTGTACAGTACACGCAATGTCCTAAAAAAGTAACATGGAGTCGCACTCACCTGGTGTCCAGAGGAGCAGGTAACCCTGGCACAGGTAAAGTGTACAGAAGAACATGTAATACTTCTCTGTACTGTAGGGGGCGCTACCAGACATCAGTCAGTGTATACGCAGTAATACAGGGGTTTTTACCAGTGAAATGTCCATTCTGATTGGTCGGTTCTTCAAGCCATTGACATATTTCGCAGATCTGGACTGTCTCTACATTGTATGTTGAGTCTGGTTTCAAGTTACAATGGTCCAGAAAAGACCATTGTATGTTGAAACTATTGTACGTTGAGGCCATTGTAAGTTGAGGGATCACTGTATAACGGATGATAACGGATGGCACATGTTTGTTATTTTGACAGAATGTCCATCAAAATTGGTCATCAGTTATCATCCGTTGTGTTCAGTTATTTCATCCACTTTTTCATAACCCGTTATTGCTGAAGAATGGGTGTCAGAATGCAGGAACATAACGGTAGTGTGAAAGGGGCCTTACTAGGCATTCTGTCCCTAAGTGCAGTAATACAATGTAAATAGAGCCTTAGACTGTACCACCTGAAAATAGTGGAAAAGTCCATTACACTATATACATATATGCCATTAAAATGTATACAGCCTGTGCCCTATGCAAATGAAGAACTGCACACAGTGGCCTCATTTACTAACAGGATCAGAATCAGAATCACTCAGAGTGAAAAAAAAAACCTACAAAATGGGCGTGGCTTTCGGCAAAAGAGGCGTGTTCTCTACATTTCATCCAAAATTACTCGTCTTTTCTGAAAACCACTCTGAAAATCATGTGAATTTTCGGGGAAGAAAACCCTACAATTTAAAGCAGGTATAAAGTTTCCGAAAGCGGAGTAAATTAGTAAATACCATGAATAAAAAAGGTCGGCACAGCAAAAAACACAACAAAACCTAGACTCCACTCTTAGTAAATCAGGGCCAGTGTCTTCTAATAATAGTACAGCATGCTAAGCTCCCTGAAAACACAGATATGTAAAGCAGCTCTCTGATGTCACCGTTTGGAAGTAGCTTCCCCTTCAAGTCAGTGGCTGACTCTGATAAGATGCCTTAGGACATTACTGGGAATGTAAACTAAGCCAGATAACACTCCAGAATAAGACAGCTGTTTCAGGGTTATTGCCTCTCATCAGTACAGAGTGCTGGCTGGCTACAGAGAGGGCTTTTACTGGTCCAAAGAGATAATGTTGGGAAATTAGGAAGATATTGTGGGTGTTTATTGTTGGGAAGGATAAGCTTATACATCTATTTATTGGTAGCATTACAACCAATTTGGCTGTACGAATTCCTCTTTAGTGCTGCCCCTTACAAACACATCTTTGCTTTTAGCTAAATGCTCATCTTACTGTGCAAACAATGACATCTTGTTCTCCTATCTTTTCATAACCACATCACACAGTTGCCTAATGGGTTTTGTGCGAGCAGCTGACACTCTCTATGGGATGGCGACCACAGACGATTCTAATTAACATTTATAAGATTTAAGCCTCTCTTAGAAATTAACGTTTATCAGAAATGTATGCAAATCCCTAATCTACTTCCTATTATAGTACGAGTATAAATCATATCCTGTATAGGAATTTTATTTATTTATTTATTTTTTGTGCTATCCTTTTGTGTGTTCTTGTCTTTAACCCCTTAAGGACCAAGCCCATTTTCACCTTAAGAACCAGAGCATCTTTTGCACATCTGACCACTGTAACTTTAAGCATTAATAACTCTGGGATGCTTTTATTTATGAATTTGATTACAAGATTGTTTTTTCGTAACATATACTACTTTAACATAGTGGTAAATTTTCGTCAATACTTTTAAAATTTAAAATTCAAAAATTTCATGAAAAATTTGAAACTGTAGCATTTTTCTAACTTTGAAGCTCTCTGCTTGTGAGGAAAACAGACATTCCAAATAAATTATATATTGATTCACATATACAATATGTCTACTGTATGTTGGCATCATAAAGTTGACGTGTTTTTACTTTTGGAAGATTTCAGAGGGCTTCAAAGTTCAGCAGCAATTTTGTAATGTTTCACAAAATTTTCCAGGGACCAGTTCAGTTTTGAAGTGGATTTGAGGGGTCTTTATATTAGAAATATCCCATAAATTACCCCATTATAAAAACTGCACCCCTCAACGTATTCAAAATGACATTCCGAAAGTTTGTTAACCCTTTAGGTCTTTCACAGGAATTAGCAGCAAAGTGAAGGAGATAAATCCCCCCAGAAATGTGGAACCCAATTTCTCTCGAGTAAGGAAATACCTCATGTGAATGTAAAGTGTTCTGAGGGCGCAGTAGAGGGCTCAGAGGGGAAGGAGAGACAATGGGATTTTGGAGAGTGAAAATGGGGTCACAAGGGGGGGGGGGGGTCTGGCACTATGGGGGCTTTGTAAACGCACATGGCCTTCAATTCCGGACACATTTTCTCTCAAAAAGCCCAATGGCGCTCTTCTTCTGAGCATTGTGGTTCGCTGGCAGAGCACTTTACATCCACATATGGGCTATGTTCTTACTCAGAAGAAATAGAGCTACAAATTTTGGGGGGCTTTTTTTCTATTTTCCCTTGTGAAAATGAAAAATGTAGGGTAACACCAGCATTTTAGTAACTTTTTTTTTCATTTTCCCATCCAACTTTAACGAAAATTCGTCAAACGCCTGTGGGGAGTTAAGGCTCATTATACCCCTTGTTACGTTCCGTGAGTGGTGTAGTTTCCAAAATGGGGTCACATGTGGATATTTTTTTGCGTTTATGTCAGAATCACTGTAAAATCAGCCACCCCTGTGCAAATCACCAGTTTAGGCCTCAAATGTACATAGTGCACTCTCACTCCTGAGCCTTGTTGTGCACCCACAGAGCATTTTACGCCCACATATGGGGTATTTCCGTACTCAGAAGAAATTGCTGTACAAATTTTGGGGGCCTTTTTTTTCCTTTTGCCTTTTGTGAAAATAAAAAGTATGGGGCAACACCTGCATGTTAGTGTAAACATTTTATTTTACACTAACAGGCTGGTGTACACTCTGACTTTTCCTTTTCATAAAGGGTGAAAGGAGAAATTTGCTCCCGAGTACAGAAATACCCCATATGTGGCCCTAAACTATTTACTTGAAATACAACAGGGCTCCGAAGTGAGAGAGTGCCGTGCGCATTTGAGGACTGAATTAGGGATTGCATAAGGGTGGACATAGGGGTATTCTATGCCAGTGATTCCAAAACAGGGTGTCTCCAGCTGTTTCTAAGCTCCCATTATGCCTGGACAGTCAGTGGTTGTCCGGAAATGCTGGGAATTGTTGTTTTACAACAGCTGGAGGCGCCATTTTTGAAACACGGCCATACGATACGCTTTTTATTTTTATTGGGGGGGACAATGTAAGGGGGTGTATATGTAGTGTTTTACCCTTTATTATGTGTAGTGTAGTGTTTTTAGGGTACATTCACACTGGCGGGGGTTTGCGGTGAGTTTCCCGCTAGAAGTTTGCGCTGCGTCGGAAAATATGCCACAGCTCAAACTTGAAGCAGGAAACTCACTGTAAACCCCCACCCATGTGAATGTACCATGTACATTCACAAGAGGGGGGGGGGGGACCTCCAGCTGTTGCAATACTATAACTCCCAACATGTACTGATAGACCGTGCATGCTGGGAGTTTCTAGTTTTTCCAGATTTAGAGGGCCACGGTTTAGAAACCACAATACAGTGATCTCCAAACTGTAGTCCTCCAAATATTACAAATCTACAAATCCCAGCATGCCCAAACAGCAAACAACTGTCTGGGCATTCTGGGAGTTGTCGTTTTGCAACATCTGGAGGGCTATGGTTTAGAGACCACTGTGTATAGTGGTCTCCAAACTGAAGCCCTCCAGATGTTGCTAGGCAACAACTCACCGGCTTCCGTAGTCTGCAGGATCGCCGCACGCCGCAACAGGGAGAGGATCGCCGCCCGCCGCCGTCAATCTCCGCTGGTAAGGAACCTCCATTGCAAGCGCCGGTCATACCATTATTCCCCCGTTCTGCCCTGACTACCGTGGGGGAACCAAACTTTTACCACCCCCCCAGCCCCTGATCTGCTATTGGTCGCTCGCTTCTGACCGAACAATAGCAGGGATAGGAGGGTTGGCACCCCTGCCACCTCACTCCTATCCCTTCAGGGGGATTAGGCATGTCTTGGACAGCCCCCATCCCCCTTATTTTCCATGTCACTGGGTCACTGGAGACTGACCCAGTGACTGATGTTCCTTAATTGCTGCAGATCGCCGTCTGCACGGTGTTTGCACGGGGTGCCTGCTGAATGATTTCAGCAGGCATCCCAGTCGGGTCCCTGCCCGGTGAGCGTCGGGGACCGGAATTCCCACAGGTGATACAGGTACACCCTGGGTCCTTAAGTTGTTAAATAAAAGTAAGCCAAACAAAAAACATTGCATGGAGGGGGTTCGCCAAAGTGGCTAAATTATAAACTCATTGTAACATGACTGCAGATTGGACATCTTTACTGTGCAACTTATGGGGAAAGGAAGGAGAAGCCTATACATGGACCTTGTGGGTCAAGAAGATCATATGTTATTGAAATCACCAACAAAGCATTGTGGAGTCTTTGAAACTAGCACAGTATGTGCAGGGGATACTGCACTACGGCTCTGCCTATAGGCAAAATAGGCAGCTGCCTAGAGCGCTCTCTTGATGCAACTGCCCATCCAGCTAAACCCCGCCACCCAAGTAGTAAGGGGATTACATGACTAGGAGGTTTGTTACAATGTGTCATCCCAGTAGTAAGGAGATTACATAAGGGGGAGGATTGTTATAATGTGTCACCCCAGTAGTAAGCTGTAATGTTAAAGAGGTTATCCAGGATTTGAAAAATAGAGCTAATTTCTTTAAAAAACTACTCACGTCTGTCCGTAGGTTGTGTGTGGTATTACAACTTGGCTCCATTAACTTCAATGGAACTGAGCTGCAGAACCTCACCCAACCTGGAGACAGACAGGGAGCAGTTCTTGAAAGAAATTAGCTCTGTTTTTCTATTCCTGGATAACTCCTTTAATGCGTTTGGGCGCTAAGGTCTGTGGACTATTTGAAAGGGAGGGGCTTTAAAAACAAAACATGTAATTTTAAAAAACCTTGGGGAGGTGGGGGTGGATTTGCCCATAGCAACCAATCAGATCACTTCTTTCATTTTGAAAAAGGCCTCTGAATAATGAAGGAAACAATCTGATTGGTTGCTATGGGCAACTGCATCACTCTTCCTCTACACAGGTCTTGATAAATCTCCCCCATAGAGTTTTTTCTGTTACAAAAATATAAAGGTATGCAGATTGTTGTATTTATTTAAATTACTTACCCGCTTCTTTAATAACCATGCCCCATCATCATCAAAGTGGATCACACTGATGCGTACAGTGGATCGATTGACTGGGTACCAACCCTTTCACTTTTTCTCCCATTATGTTCACTATGTTATGTTATGATTTTGTTCAAAAATAAAATAACATTTTTAGTATTTAATATTTTCCCCCATTAATCTGTAGTCAATATCCCATAATGAGAATGATAAAATGTATTATATAAGAAAAACATAGATTTCACATGGAAATAAGTATTCAGATCATTTGCTATGACACTTGAAATTTAGCTCAGGGGCCTCCATTTCTCTTGATCATCCCTGAGATGTTTGGACAGAATTTGGAAAGACACAGTCCTGTGTGTCTATTTAAAGTCTCATAGCTGACAATGCATATCAGAGGAAAACCTAAGCCATGGGGGGGAGGGGGGGGGGGGGTTGAGAACTGCCTGTAGATCTCAGAGATAGGATTGTGGGGAGAAACAGATCTGAAGAAAAGTACAAAACATTTTTTGCTGTTTCCAAGGGCACTTGGGAAATTTGGATAAAGCTGGTCCCACCAAATTAAGTAATTGAGGAAGAAGGGCCTTGGTAAGTAAAGTGACGAAGAACCCAATGGCCCTGACTCCAAACATCCTGTATGCACGACAAACATTCTTGTGGGTCAAGAAGATCATATGTTATTGAAATCACCAACAAAGCATTGTGGAGTCTTTGAAACTAGCACAGTATGTGCTGGGGATACAGGGCTTGCTCTGCCTATAGGCAAAATAGGCAGCCGCCTAGAGCGCTCTCTTGATGCAACTGCCCATCCAGCTAAACCCCGCCACCCAAGTAGTAAGGGGACTACATGACTAGGAGGTTTGTTACAATGTGTCACCCCAGTAGTAAAGAGATTACATAAGGGGGAGGTTTGTTCTAATGTGTCATCCCAGTAGTAAGGAGATTACATTGGGGTTTTTGTTACAGTGTGTCACCCCAGTAGTAAGGTAAATAAAGGAGGAGTAGGTTTTTTACAGTGTGTGGTGCCGGTGTGGAAGGATGCAATGGGGTGTTGTGGAGTGGTAGTGTAGGGTATTGGTATTAACCCTTTGTTGTCATGTTTTAGTGGACTGGGGGCATTCCCAGCTCATTAGTGCACTCTTCTGCCCACCCGGCTTTGCCCTGTACAACATATTTATAAATGGTCATGGTCCTGTCTACAAGCATGTACCGTACTTGAGATGGGATATGTGGTATTAGATCTCCTGCACCCAAAGCACCACTGCGCATGTTCCTCTTTCACATTACTCCCATATATATGTATATATGTGTGTATGTACGTACAAGTACGTATAAATTTCATGTAGAAAAAAAAATACAATACTCTCCATAAACCATGGTATCTTTTTATCTTCTTCTATACTGAATCATATACTCACTTAGGGGCATTCACACAACGTTTTGTCTAGATGGGGACCGGATCCGGCTGGGAGATAGGAAAACCAGGCGCTCCCATATCCCAGCTGGACCCGGCCCCCATCTCATTCTTTTGAATGAGCCGACCAGAGTCAGATAGTGACTCCGGTCGGCTCATTTTTGCGCCGAATCTGGTTTTTATGACCGGACCTAAAACCGTGGTACGATTTTAGGTCCGGACACAAAACCGGATACAGGCAAAAATGAGCCGACCGGAGTCACTATCTGACTCCAATTGGCTCATTAAAGTGAATGAGAAGCTGCGCGGGTCCGGCTGGGATAAGGGAGCGCCTGGTTTTGAAAATTCCCAGCCGGACACGTAACGTGATGTAATGTGAATGCAGCCTTACATGTTAAAAGGGGTGAGATGGGTAACAGTAGGGGTGTACAGCTAAATAGGAGGCAACAGCCGTTTCACACATCTTAGTGCTTCATCTGGCCTCAATGCAGGTGACCCTGTTTTTAATGCTTCTTCTAATGGGTGCAGCCATTCAGGAGATGTACATCTTGTATGGTATTTTCTTCTTTACTGCAGTGGAGGTGGTTGCTGCAGTATGTTCAATGCTTTACCCTGCCCTCTTAGGCTGATACGCCCACCTCTTGTACAAGATTTTCTGCATGGTCCTGGGTTGCCAATAAATGGTCAGGAGTCAAATACGATATATCGAAACTGAATTTTTCTGCAACCTGGTAAGTTATTATTGGAACACTCCAATAAAATAGCAAGCAGCTAAGCTTCCTTTTGTGGTGGTTAAGGGGTTATTCACCATAAGGTGACTTTGACTTTAGTACTTACCTGCCAGACAGTAATGGACATGCTTCGGAAGGATCAGTGCTTGTCTTGGGGCTAAATGGCTGTGTTATGGGTCCACCAAAACACTGCTGTTTTCTTTTTGTAAAATGGTTATTTCCTGTTGGAGTTTCCGCCCTCAAACCACAAGTCCCAGGATCCTTTGTTTGTAAGTGTGAGTTCACTTTTCTCCCACACATCAACCACCCCACTCTTTACAGCATACCTGAGCTACGATTCCCTGCAGTCCTGTGGAGAATGATCTCCCTCTCATCCAGCGGTTGCTTCACCCATTGAGGCAGACAGGCTCCGTTCAACACCTGACTAGTGATGTAATATCTTGGGCCGCACTGCAACCTGGGAAAACCTGAGATGACACTAATTTTGAATGCTGCTATAAATGAAAATCGTGGGCAAAGATCACAAATCAGAATTGCAAGACCATCCATCAAACACAGGCACAGACACTATATTATGAACTACACTAACTATACAGCACCTGTAGCACAGTAAAAACAAATTCCAAGAATAACCGTTTAAAAGTAGTGCTTATTTCACATTTAGCTCCAATGACTGTGAGGATGTGTTCAGACATTAAATGGTTATCGAAAGAGCTAAAAAGATATAACTGTTACGCCGAGCGCTCCGGGTCCCCGCTCCTCCCCGGAGCGCTCGCTACACTCTCGTTACTGCAGCGCCCCGGTCAGATCCACTGACCGAGTGCGCTGCGATACCGCCTCCAGCCGGGATGCGATTGACCGGGTGCGCCCCTCGCCGGATCTTGTTGCCCTTGTGCCTAGTGAAAGCGTTCCCTTGTGTGTTCTTAGCCTGTGTTCCAGACCTCCTGCCGTTGCCCCTGACTACGATCCTTGCTGCCTGCCCCGACCTTCTGCTACGTCCGACCTTGCTTCTGTCTACTCCCTTGTACCGCGCCTATCTTCAGCAGTCAGAGAGGTTGAGCCGTTGCTAGTGGATACGACCTGGTCACTACCGCCGCAGCAAGACCATCCCGCTTTGCGGCGGGCTCTGGTGAATACCAGTAGTGACTTAGAACCGATCCACTAGCACGGTCCACGCCAATCCCTCTCTGGCACAGAGGATCCACCTCCTGCCAGCCGGCATCGTGACAATAACCATCCCTTGTGTCATGGAACCTCGCTTCTCAGCCCGTGCCTGACAGTTTTCTCGGACTTGGGGACAGACCATGTTACGGGGGCAGGTGCTAAATTGTGACAACCGCATGTGGGTAAAACCATGCCGGCACATGGTAGCCAATATCAGCACAATGTTGCAGCTTTCATGCGAATGTGATGTCACATCATGCAACTGTAACAATTCAGCACTAGTGTTGCTCGCGAATATTCGCAATGCAAATTTTATTCGCAAATATCGCATATTCGCGAAATTGCGAAGATTCGCGAATATAGCACTATATATTCGTAACTACGAATATTCGTTTTTTTTTTCACAGTACACATCACAGTGATCACTGATCATCCATCTCTGCTTCCAGCTTGTGTGGTGTAAAGAAGGCTCTAATACTACTGTGTGAGACTGGCGTGCAAATTTTTTCATATGCAAATTTTCGCTTATGCTAATTTTTACATATGCGAAAATAAAACGCGAATATTACGAATATGTAAATTTAGCGAATATATGACGAATATTCATCCATATATTCGCGAAATATCGCGAATTCGAATATGGCCTATGCCGCTCAACACTATTGAGCATCTGTCCCAAGAAGTCTGCCCAACCAATTTAAGGCCAGGGCATATTATTGGGCATGTTGGTAGGAAATGGAACCTGGGAGTGAGGAAAAATGTTTAGTAATTTTAACCAGCAAATAGTTTTCATTTACTTTTTAAAACTAAGAAAAATCTTAATAAAGGAGGGAAATATATGTATTTCTTGCTTACCATAAAAATTCAGTATATCAGATCGGTATAAGCCAAGTAAATAACGGATGAGTGGCATAAAAAAAAATCTCTGTTTTAGAGACAACAGGTGCCCCTAATAGGAGAAGCACCTATCCCAATGTATACGTGTGACCTGACTCATAGGTGACCTCCTGCCTGGTCATTCGTCACCGGCAGCCTCCTGGCCAGTTCTTTGGCAACATCTGCTGTTTGTTCAGTTGGAAAGTTGTAACAACTTTACAATGTATGTGCCGTCCTATTGTTTGTCAGCAGTAAGAAATCATTACTCAGTCTCACTTTCTCTCTGTCCCCTCTATCAGGGAAACTTTTTACATGACAAATGGGAACATTGCTTTGCTTCCCTGAGCCATTTTTTAACTGTTTGCTTAGTGCAATTTATCAAGTAGAACCCTAAAAGATCAGTCTATTTGCTACTTATTCTAGGCACAAGAGATTATAAAATGGAAAATGCCATTGAATTGGTAATATTTTTTACATTTTATTGCTGCTTAGCTTGCAGAAGCTTTCAGAAATTCTCATTTTTACAGTATATCTAAATAAATAATGAAGTAACCAGTGAAAATAACCAGATAAGAAATCCAGTGCACACATAAAGAATACAAGGTCTGTGTGGCGTTATTAGCGGGATATGTACAGCACTGTGCAAAGGTTCCAAATAAATCCAATATTTTCTGTGACTACCCTTTGTCTTCAACACAGCTTCGGTTCTTCCAGGTCCACCTGCACAGAGTTTTTGAAGGCACTTGGCAGGGTGGTTCTTCCAGATATCTTGAAGAAGGAATCACAGATCTTTTATGAACAAAGGCTTGATCAAATCCTTCTGCCTCTCCATGTAATCCTAGTCAGACATGATAATGTTTAATTTAGGGCACTGTTGGCGCAATATCATCACCTCCAGGACTGCTTGTCGTTCCTTGTCCTTAAAGGGGTACTCCACCCATAGACATCTTATCTCCTATCCAAAGGAAAGGGATAAGATGTCTGATCACGGGGGTCCCACCGCTGGGGACCCCTTCAATCTCTGCTGCGGCACCCCAGACATCCGTGCACAGAGCGAACTTCGCTCTGTGCCAGATGACTGTGGATGGGAGGCGGAAGCTCGTGACGTTACGGCCACGCCCCCTCAATGCAAGTCTATGGGAGCAGGCGTGATGGCCGTCATGCACCCTCACATAGACTTGCATTGAGGGAGCGTGGCTGTAACATCACGAGCGGGGCATGACCGTGACATCACGAGCCTCCGGCGATGCATCCGATGCTCTAAATGAGCACCGGATGCAGCGCGGAGATCGCGGGAGTCCCCAGCGGAGGGATCCTCGCGATCAGACATCTTCACATTATAAGATGTCCAGGGGCGGAGTATCCCTTTATGATCATTCTGGCTGGATGTTTGGGGTGGTTGTCCTGCTGCATAATAAAACTGTGGAGCCTATTGGAAGTCTCCATAATGGAAGGTGTCATATTTTGCAGTATTTTTTCCACACCTGCCTAAAATATTTGCATAGTACTGTATGTGGGAACTCTGAGGCCGGTTTACACTTCAGAATCCGTCAGAGATTACTGTTATTCAGTATGACATGCAGATTAGAGGCATATCTATGACAATCACAATGACAGAGCCTGGAGGTGTATGAGAAGACCATATAGTGGCTGAATGACTCAGCATGGAGGTGGCAGCAGTATGAGGAGACCATATAGTGGCTGAATAACACAGCCTGGAGTTGGCGGCAGCATGAGAAGACTATATAGTGGCTGAATGACACAGCCTGGAGTTGGCGGCAGCATGAGGAGGCCATATAGTGACTGAACGACACAATCTGGAGGTGGGGGAAGCATGAGGAGACCATATAGTTGCAGAATGAGACAGCCTGGAGGTGGCAGCAGCATGAGGAGAACACATTGTGGCAGTATGAGACAGCCTGGAGCTGGCATCAGCATTAGGAGAACATATGGTGGCAGTATGAGACAGCCTGGAGGTGGCATCAGCATGAGGAGAACATATGATGGCAGTATGAGACAGCCTAGAGCTGGCAGCAGCATGAAGAGAACATATAGTTGCAGAATGAGACAGCCTAGAGGTAGCATCAGCAAGAGGAGAACATATGGTGGCAGTATGAGACAGCCTGGAGCTGGCATCAGCATGGGGAGAACATATGGTGGCAGTATGAGACAGCCTGGAGCTGTCATCAGCATGAGGAGAACATATGGTGCCAGTATGAGACAGCGTGGAGCTGGTATCAGCATGAGGAGAACATATGGTGGCAGTATGAGACAGCCATGAGCTGGAATCAGCATGAGGAGAACATATGGTGGCAGTATGAGACAGCCTGGAGCTGGCATCAGCATGAGGAGAACATATGGTGGCAATATGAGACAGCCTGGAGCTGGCATCAGCATGAGGAGAACATATGGTGGTAATATGAGATAGCCTGGAGCTGGCATCAGCATGAGGAGAACATATGGTGGCAGTATGAGACAGCCGGGAGCTGGCATCAGTATGACAAGAAGAAATGGTGGCAGTATGAGACAGCCTGGAGGTGGCATCAGCAGCATCAGGAGTCCTTAAAGTGACCCACTGACATAGCGGGGCGGTGGGTGGCAATACCAGCATCCTGTGACGAAGGTGGGTGAAAAAGGAGAACTTGGCATCAGACGTGTGGCATCAGGCGGGTGGCAGGATCAGAATAGTAGCTGAGGCAGGTAGGCAGAAGAAAACGGTATCTTTTGTAAAAGTGTTAGTGTGCACAAGTAAGTATTGAGGATCTGCATTACGTAAAACGTAACTTTTACTAATATTCTGAGGATAAAATATATGTACCCAATTTTTTTTATAAATCAAACAAAAGGAAAGGTGTGCAAAAACACCATGTGCAACCTACACCACCAAGTATTGATGTGTTGCAAAACATCTAAAAGGTGGAAGGGAACAATGTATGGTTCATTGTAACCGGTGGGGGTAAAAACTTCCCCTGTAAGGCCCTACTCTCGCAATATTAATTCCCTTCTTGGCAAGTGTTACTCTTCCTAAAAAGGGCAGTCCCACTATGTACAATGCGCATCACTACATTTAAAACAGTATTTGTCTACAACACCAGCAGGTGTGTTCTTTTGGCTGACCTTTCACAGTAACTAGGCCCTTGAGACTTTAACAGGAACAAAATGGTACACCACTTAGATATATGTATGTGGTATGCACTTGTGAGGGAAATACAATGCGCTCCAGTACGCTAAAAACAGTATTTGTCTACAACACCAGAAGGTGTGTACTTTTGGCTGGCTTTTCACAGTAACCAGGCCCTTGAGACTTTAACAGGAACAAAATGGTACACCACTTAGATGTTTGTATGTGGTATGCACTTATGAGGGGAGTACAATGTGCTCCAGTACACTTAAAACAATATTTGTCTACAACACCAGCAGGTGTGTACTTTTGGCTGGCCTTTCACAGTAACTAGGCCCTTAAGATTTTAACAGGAACGAAACGGTACACCACTTAGATGTACGTATGTGGTATGCACTTATGGGGGAGTACAATGTGCTCCAGTATGCTGAAAACAGTATTTGTCTACAACACCAGCAAGTGTGTACTTTTGCCTGGCCTTTCACAGTAACTAGGCCCTTGAGACTTTAACAGGA
Organism: Hyla sarda; assembly: GCF_029499605.1. Lineage (NCBI taxonomy): Eukaryota > Metazoa > Chordata > Amphibia > Anura > Hylidae > Hyla > Hyla sarda. Next base: position 322,645,389 of record NC_079193.1, read on the forward strand.
ACAAAATGGTGCACCACTTAGATGTATGCACAGGTTACACTTAATAGAAGACAATATGCTTTTAGTGCTCTGCTCACCCTAACTAGCTCGCTACTATTAGCTTTTCAGTTGTTGTACACACCAGTGCTGCAGCACACAGTCGCTGTGTACTACACCCAAAATTACACTTTATCTCTCAATTTCACTCCCTTCCCTATCAGTGCTTCTAGGCTGGATTTGTGCTTGAGGTGAATCACTGCTGTAATACACCCACAATTGCACTTTCTCTCTCTATCTCTCTCCTTCCCCTATCAGTGCTTCTAGGCTGGATTTGGGCTTGTGGTGAATCGCTGCTGTAAAAAAACCTTTTCTGTGCAACACACCCTGCTCTCTGTCCCTCTCTGTCTGCAATAGAACGCTGATATGAGTGGCCGCAAGATGGCTGCCAATTATATAGGGCTGTGATATCACAGGGGTGGCTGGCTGCTAATAAGCTGCATACTGCATGTGATTCAAGGTCATCCTGCCGACCCTTGTTCCCGCCTTCCCAGCGTTTCTTGCCTCATGTCCTCACATGTGGATCCACTATTTTAGATGCCCTGGAGCCTAGACCACACTAAATGAAGTTTAACCCCTTAAGGATCCTTGATGTACGCGTACATCATGACACCCTGGTACTCAAGGACCCATGACGTGCGCGTACGTCATGGAGAATTCTGGTCCTCGTCGGGCGGGAATCGGACCGGGATGCCTGCTGAAATCATTCATCCCGTGCAAACGCCCAGGGGGGTCATTAGACCCCCCCATGTCGGCGATCGCGGCAAATCGCAAGTGAATTCACACTTGCGATTTGCGCGATTCCGGGTCATTACGGGTCTATGGTGACCCGTTGACCCGGAATATAAAGGGGATTGCGGTTGTCTAAGACACCCACGATCCCCCTGAAGGCATAGGAGTGAGGTGGCAGGGGTGCCACCCCTCCTATCCCTGCTATTGGTGGTCTAGGCGCGACCACCAATAGCAGATCGCGGGCGGGGGGGTTAACTTTCGTTTTCCCCATTCTGCCCACCCACAATAGGCGGGGCAGAACGGGGAACGGAAGGAGACCGGCGCCAAAGATTCACTTACCGATCCGGGCGGGCGTCGGAGGCAGCGGGCGACGGAGATCGGCGGGCGGCGATGACGTGCAGCTGGATCCAACGGAAGCCGGTGAGTTGCCTAGCAACATCCGGAGGGTACAGTTTGAGACCATTATACAGTGGTCTCTAACTGTAGCCCTCCAGATGTTCCAAAACTACAACTCCCAGCATGCCCAGACAGCTGTTTGATCATGCTGGAATATGTAGTTTTGCAACAGCTGGAGGGCTACAGTTAGAGACCACTATATAGTGGTCCCTAAACTGTAGCCCTCCAGATCTTGCAAAACTACAACTCCTAGCATGCCCAAACAGCTGTTTGCTGTCTGGGCATGCTGGGATTTGTAGTTTTGCAACAGTTGGAGGACCACAGTTTGGAGATCACTTTGCAGTGTTCTCTAAAACTGTAGCCCTCCAGATGTTGCAAAACTGCAAATCCCAGCATGCCCAAACAGCTGTCTCGGCATGCTGGGAGTTGTAGTTGCGTACCTCCAGCTATTGCATAACTACATCTCCCAGCATGCCCTTCGGCGATCAGTACATGCTGGGAGTTGTAGTTTTGCAACAGCTGGAGGCACACTGGTTGGAAAATACTGAGTTAGATAACAAAACCTAACTGAAGGTTTTCCAACCAGTGTGCCTCCAGCTGTTGCAAAAGTACAACTCCCAGCTTGAAACAGCTGGAGGTTTGCCCCCCCCCCCCCCAGGTGAACGTACAGGGTACATTCACACGAGCAGGTTTACAGTAAGTTTCCTGCTTCAAGTTTAGGCTGCGGCAAATTTTTTGCCGCAGCGCAAACTCCGTAACACGCCAGTGCGAATGTACCCTAAAAACACTACACTACACTACACTAACACATAATAAAGGGTAAAACACTACAGTACAGTACACTAACACATAATAAAGGGTAAAACACAACATAGACACCCCCTTACACTGTCCACCCCAATAAAAATTAAAAACGTCTTGTATGGCAGTGTTTCCAAAACGGAGCCTCCAGCTGTTGCAAAACAACAACTCCCAGCATTTCTGGACAGCCACTGACTGTCCAGGCATGCTGGGAGTTTAGCAACAGCTGGAGGCACCCTGTTTGGCAATCACTGGCATAGAATACCCCTATGTCCACCCCTATGCAATCCCTAATTTAGTCCCCAAATGCGCATGGTGTTCCCTCACTTCGGAGCCCTGTCGTATTTCAAGGAAACAGTTTAGGGCCACATATGGGGTATTTCCGTACTCGGAAGAAATTGCACTACAAATTTTGGGGGGCTTTTTCTCCTTTTACCCCTTATGAAAAGGAAAAGTTGGGGGCTACACCAGCTTGTTAGTGTAAAAAAAAAAAAATGTTACACTAACATGCTGGTGTTGCCCCATACTTTTTATTTTCACAAGCGGTAAAAGGATAAAAAAGACCCCCAAAATTTGTAATGCAATTTTTCCTGAGTACAGAAATACCCCATATGTGGGCATAAAATGCTCTGTGGGCGCACAATAAGGCTCAGGAGTGAGAGCGCACCATGTACATTTGAGGCCTAAATTGGTGATTTGCACAGGGGTGGCTGATTTTACAGCGGTTCTGACATAAACCCAAAAAAAAGAAATACCCACATGTAACCCCATTTTGGAAACTACACCCCTCATGTAATGTAATAAGGGGTACAGTGAACATTTACGCCCCACAGGGATCTGACAGATTTTTGGAACAGTGGTCCGTGAAAATGATAAATGTAATTTTTCATTTGCACAGCCCACTGTTCCAAAGATCTGTCAAACGCCAGTGGGGTGCAAATACTCACTGCACCCCTTATTAAATTCTGTGAGGGGTGTAGTTTCCAAAATGGGGTCACATGTGGGGGGTCCACTGTTCTAGCACCACGGGGGGCTTTGTAAACGCGCATGGCCCCTGACTTTCATTCCAAACAATTTTATTTCCCCAAAAGCTCAATGGCGCTCCTTCTCTTCTGAGCATTGTAGTGCCCCCGCAGTGCACTTGACGTCCACACATGGGGTATTTCCATACTCAGAAGAGATGGGGTTACAAATTTTGGGGTGCATTTTGTCCTATTACCCCTTGTAAAAAAATTTAATTAGAGGGAAATCTAGCATTTTAGTGAAAAAAAAAATCATTTACATATCCAACTTTAACGAAAAGTCATCAAAAACCTGTGGGGTGTTAAGGCTCACTGGACCCCTTGTTACGTGCCTTGAGGGGTGTAGATTCCAAAGTAGTATACCATGTGTTTTTTTTTTTTGCTTTCCTGGCACCATAGTGGCTACCTAAATGGGACATGCCCCCCAAAAAACATTTCAGCAACATTTGCTTTTCAAAAGCCAAATGTGACTCCTTCTCTTCTGAGCATTGTGGTTTGCCCGCAAAGCATTTTACGTCCTAACATGAGGTATTTCTATACTCATAAGAGATGGGGTTACAAATTTTGGGGGGCATTTTGTCCTATTATCCTTTGCAAACATTTTTAATTTGAGGGGAAACTAGCATTTTAGTGAAAAAAAAATCATTTACACATCCAACTTTAACGAAAAGTCGTCAAACACCTGTGGGGTGTGAAGGCTCACTGGACCCCTTGTTACGTGCCTTGAGGGGTGTAGATTCCAAAATAGTATGCCATGTGTTTTTGTTTTTTGCTGTTCTTGCACTATAGGGGCTTCTTAAATGTGACATGCACCCCAAAAACCATTTCAGAAAAACTCACTCTCCAAAATCCCACTGTCGCTCCTTCCCTTCTGAGCCCTCTACTGCGCCCGCCGAACACTTGACAAACACATATGAGGTATTTTCTTACTCGAGAGAAATTGGGTTACACAATTTAGGAAGATTTCTCTCCTTTTACCCCTTGTAAAAATTCAATGACTGGGTTTACAAGAACATGCGAGTTTAAAAAATGAAGATTTTGAATTTTCTCCTTCAATTTACTGCTATTCCTGTGAAACACCTAAAGGAATAACAAATCTTTTGAATGTCATTTTGAATACTTTGAGGGGTGCAGTTTTTATAATGGGGTCATTTGTGGGGTATTTCTAATAAGAAGGCCCTTCAAATCCACTTCAAAACAGAACTGGTCCCTGAAAAATTTCGATTTTGAAAATTTTGTGAAAAATTGGAAAATTGCTGCTATACTTTGAAGCCCTCTGGTGTCTTCCAAAAGTAAAAAAAATGTCAACTTTATGATGCCAACATAAAGTGAACATATTGTATATGTGAATCAATATATAATTTATTTGGAATATTCATTTTCCTTGTAAGCAGATAGCTTCAAAGTAAAAAAAAAAATGCAAAATTTTTGATTTTTTCATAAAATGTTGGAATTTTTTACCAAGAAATGATGCAAATATCGACAGAATTTTACCACTAACATAAAGTAGAATATGTCACGAAAAAACTATCTCGGAATCAGAGTGAAAGGTAAAAGCATCCCAGAGTTATTAATGCTTAAAGTGACAGTGGTCAGATGTGCAAAAAATGGCCGTGTCCTACAGTGAAAATTGGCTGGGTCCTTAACTCCTTAAGGACACATGACGTACCGGTACGTCATGAGTCCACTCCCGATCTAGAACGCGGGGCCACGCCATGGCCCCGCGTCATAGCGGGTCGGGCCCGGCCGTGGCTAATAGCGCGCGGCATTGATCGCCGTTGAACGCCGCGTCTAAAGTGAAAGCATGCCGGTTGGCTCAGGGAGCTGTTCGGGATAGCCTCGGCAAAATCGCGGCATCCCAAACAGATTACAGGACAGCTGGAGGATCCCTACCTGCCTCCTCGCTGTCCGATCGCCGAATGACTGCTCAGTGCCTGAGATCCAGGCATGAGCAGTCAAGCGGGAGAATCATCGAGAGAAACCACTGATCAATGTAAAAGATCAGTGTGTGCAGTGATATAGGTCCCTATGGGAGCTATAACACTGCAAAAAAAAAAAAGGGGAAAAAAAAGTGAATAAAGATCATTTCACCCCTTCCCTATTAAAAGTTTGAATCACCCCCCTTTTCCCATATAAAAAAAACACAGTGTAATTAAAAATAAAAATAAACATATATGGTATTGCTGCGTGCAGAAATGTCCGAATTTTTAAAATATATAATTAATTAAACCGCACGGTCAATGGTGTACGCGCAAAAAAATTCCAAAGTCCAAAATAGTGCATTTTTGGTCACTTTTTACATCATTAAAGAATGAATAAAAAGTGATCAATAAGTCCTATCAATGCAAAAATGCTACCGCAAAAAACTTCAGATCACGGCGCAAAAAATTTGCCCTCATACCGCCCCATACGCGGAAAAATAAAAAGTTATAGGGGTCAGAAGAAGACAATTTTAAACGTATAAATTTTCCTGCATGTAGTTATGATTTTTCCCAGAAGTACGACAAAATCAAACCTATATAAGTAGGGTACCATTTTAATCGTATGGACCTACAAAATAAAGATAAGATGTCATTTTTACCGAAAAATGTACTACATAGAAACGGAATCGGAAAGAAACGGAAAAATGCGTTCATCTGTGTTACGCCGAGCGCTCCGGGTCCCCGCTCCTCCCCGGAGCGCTCGCTTCTCTCTCGCTGCCGCAGCGCTCCGGGCAGCTCCACTGACCCGGTGCGCTGCGATACCGTCTCCAGCCGGGATGCGATTCGCGATGCGGGTAGCGCCCGCTCGCGATGCGCATCCCGGCTCCCGTACCTGACTCGCTCTCCGTCTGTCCTGTCCCGGCGCGCGCGGCCCCGCTCCCTAGGGCGCGCGCGCCAGGTCTCTGCGATTTAAAGGGCCACTGCGCCGCTGATTGGCGCAGTGGTTCCAATTAGTGTGTTCACCTGTGCACTCCCTATTTATACCTCACTTCCCCTTCACTCCCTCGCCGGATCTTGTTGCCATTGTGCCAGTGAAAGCGTTTCCTTGTGTGTTCCTAGCCTGTGTTCCAGACCTCCTGCCGTTGCCCCCGACTACGATCCTTGCTGCCTGCCCCGACCTTCTGCTACGTCCGACCTTGCTTCTGTCTACTCCCTTGTACCGCGCCTATCTTCAGCAGTCAGAGAGGTTGAGCCGTTGCTAGTGGATACGACCTGGTCACTACCGCCGCAGCAAGACCATCCCGCTTTGCGGCGGGCTCTGGTGAAAACCAGTAGTGACTTAGAACCGATCCACTAGCACGGTCCACGCCAATCCCTCTCTGGCACAGAGGATCCACTACCTGCCAGCCGGCATCGTGACAGTAGATCCGGCCATGGATCCCGCTGAAGTTCCTCTGCCAGTTGTCGCCGACCTCACCACGGTGGTCGCCCAGCAGTCACAACAGATAGCGCAACAAGGCCAACAGCTGTCTCAACTGACCGTGATGCTACAGCAGCTACTACCACAGCTTCAGCAATCATCTCCTCCGCCAGCTCCTGCACCTCCTCCGCAGCGAGTGGCCGCTTCTGGTCTACGACTATCCTTGCCGGATAAATTTGATGGGGACTCTAAATTCTGCCGAGGCTTTCTTTCCCAATGTTCCCTGCACTTGGAGATGATGTCGGACCAGTTTCCTACTGAAAGGTCTAAGGTGGCTTTCGTAGTCAGCCTTCTGTCTGGAAAAGCTCTGTCATGGGCCACACCGCTCTGGGACCGCAATGACCCCGTCACTGCCTCTATACACTCCTTCTTCTCGGAAATTCGAAGTGTCTTTGAGGAACCTGCCCGAGCCTCTTCTGCTGAGACTGCCCTGTTGAACCTGGTCCAGGGTAATTCTTCCGTTGGCGAGTACGCCGTACAATTCCGTACTCTTGCTTCAGAATTATCCTGGAATAATGAGGCCCTCTGCGCGACCTTTAAAAAAGGCCTATCCAGCAACATTAAAGATGTTCTGGCCGCACGAGAAATCCCTGCTAACCTACATGAACTCATCCATCTTGCCACTCGCATTGACATGCGTTTTTCCGAAAGGCGTCAGGAGCTCCGCCAGGATATGGACTTTGTTCGCACAAGACGTTTTTTCTCCCCGGCTCCTCTCTCCTCTGGTCCCCTGCAATCCGTTCCTGTGCCTCCCGCCGTGGAGGCTATGCAGGTCGACCGGTCTCGCCTGACACCTCAAGAGAGGACACGACGCCGCATGGAGAATCTCTGCCTGTACTGTGCCAGTACCGAACACTTCCTGAAGGATTGTCCTATCCGTCCTCCCCGCCTGGAAAGACGTACGCTGACTCCGCACAAAGGTGAGACAGTCCTTGATGTCTACTCTGCTTCTCCACGTCTTACTGTGCCTGTGCGGATATCTGCCTCTGCCTTCTCCTTCTCTACTATGGCCTTCTTGGATTCCGGATCTGCAGGAAATTTTATTTTGGCCTCTCTCGTCAACAGGTTCAACATCCCAATGACCAGTCTCGCCAGACCCCTCTACATCAATTGTGTAAACAATGAAAGATTGGACTGTACCATACGTTTCCGCACGGAGCCCCTTCTAATGTGCATCGGACCTCATCACGAGAAGATTGAATTTTTGGTCCTCCCCAATTGCACTTCCGAAATCCTCCTTGGACTACCCTGGCTTCAACTCCATTCCCCAACCCTGGATTGGTCCACTGGGGAGATCAAGAGTTGGGGGCCCTCTTGTTTCAAGGACTGCCTAAAACCGGTTCCCAGTACCCCTTGCCGTGACTCTGTGGTTCCCCCTGTAACCGGTCTCCCTAAGGCCTATATGGACTTTGCGGATGTTTTTTGCAAAAAACAAGCTGAGACTCTACCTCCTCACAGGCCTTATGATTGTCCTATTGACCTCCTCCCGGGCACTACTCCACCCCGGGGCAGAATCTATCCTCTGTCCGCCCCAGAGACTCTTGCTATGTCGGAGTACATCCAGGAAAATTTAAAAAAAGGCTTTATCCGTAAATCCTCCTCTCCTGCCGGAGCCGGATTTTTCTTTGTGTCCAAAAAAGATGGCTCTCTACGTCCTTGCATTGACTACCGCGGTCTTCATAAAATCACGGTAAAGAACCGCTACCCCCTACCCCTCATCTCTGAACTCTTTGATCGCCTCCAAGGTGCCCACATCTTTACCAAACTGGACTTAAGAGGTGCTTATAATCTCATCCGCATCAGAGAGGGGGATGAATGGAAAACGGCATTTAACACTAGAGATGGACACTTTGAGTATCTGGTCATGCCCTTTGGCCTGTGCAACGCCCCTGCCGTCTTCCAAGACTTTGTTAATGAAATTTTTCGTGATCTCTTATACTCCTGTGTTGTTGTATATCTGGACGATATCCTGATTTTTTCTGCCAATCTAGAAGAACACCGCCAGCATGTCCGTATGGTTCTTCAGAGACTTCGTGACAATCAACTTTATGCCAAGATAGAGAAATGTCTGTTTGAATGCCAATCTCTTCCTTTCCTAGGATACTTGGTCTCTGGCCAGGGACTACAAATGGATCCAGACAAACTCTCTGCCGTCTTAGATTGGCCACGCCCCTCCGGACTCCGTGCTATCCAACGTTTTTTGGGGTTCGCCAATTATTACAGGCAATTTATTCCACATTTTTCTACCGTTGTGGCCCCTATCGTGGCTTTAACCAAAAAAAATGCCAATCCCAAGTCTTGGCCTCCTCAAGCGGAAGACGCCTTTAAACGGCTCAAGTCTGCCTTTTCTTCGGCTCCCGTGCTCTCCAGACCTGACCCATCTAAACCCTTCCTATTGGAGGTTGATGCCTCCTCTGTAGGAGCTGGAGCGGTCCTTCTACAAAAAAATTCTTCCGGGCATGCTGTTACTTGTGGTTTTTTTTCTAGGACCTTCTCTCCGGCGGAGAGGAACTACTCCATCGGGGATCGAGAGCTTCTAGCCATTAAATTAGCACTTGAGGAATGGAGGCATCTGCTGGAGGGATCAAGATTTCCAGTTATTATTTACACCGATCACAAGAACCTCTCCTATCTCCAGTCTGCCCAACGGCTGAATCCTCGCCAGGCCAGGTGGTCTCTGTTCTTTGCCCGATTTAATTTTGAAATTCACTTTCGGCCTGCCGATAAGAACATTAGGGCCGATGCTCTCTCTCGTTCCTCGGATGCCTCGGAAGTTGAACTCTCTCCGCAACACATCATTCCTCCTGACTGCCTGATTTCCACTTCTCCAGCCTCCATCAGGCAAACTCCTCCAGGAAAGACCTTCGTCTCTCCACGCCAACGCCTCGGAATCCTCAAATGGGGTCACTCCTCCCATCTCGCAGGTCATGCAGGCATCAAGAAATCTGTGCAACTCATCTCTCGCTTCTATTGGTGGCCGACTCTGGAGACGGATGTCGTGGACTTTGTGCGAGCCTGCACTGTCTGTGCCCGGGATAAGACTCCTCGCCAGAAGCCCGCTGGTTTTCTTCATCCTCTGCCTGTCCCCGAACAGCCTTGGTCTCTGATTGGTATGGATTTTATTACAGACCTACCCCCATCCCGTGGCAACACTGTTGTTTGGGTGGTCGTTGATCGATTCTCCAAGATGGCACATTTCATCCCTCTTCCTGGTCTTCCTTCAGCGCCTCAGTTGGCTAAACAATTTTTTGTACACATTTTTCGTCTTCACGGGTTGCCCACACAGATAGTCTCGGATAGAGGCGTCCAATTCGTGTCAAAATTCTGGAGGGCTCTCTGTAAACAACTCAAGATTAAATTAAACTTTTCTTCTGCATATCATCCTCAATCCAATGGACAAGTAGAAAGAATTAACCAGGTCTTGGGTGATTATTTACGACATTTTGTTTCCTCCCGCCAGGATGATTGGGCAGATCTTCTACCATGGGCCGAATTCTCGTATAACTTTAGAGTCTCTGAATCTTCCTCCGAATCCCCATTTTTCGTGGTGTACGGCCGTCACCCTCTTCCCCCCCTCCCTACTCCCTTGCCCTCTGGTTTGCCCGCTGTAGATGAAGTGACTCGTGATCTTTCCACCATATGGAAAGAGACCCAAGATTCTCTTTTACAGGCTTCATCTCGCATGAAAAAGTTTGCCGATAAGAAAAGAAGAGCTCCCCCCATTTTTGCTCCCGGAGACAAGGTATGGCTCTCCGCTAAATATGTCCGCTTTCGTGTCCCCAGTTACAAACTGGGTCCACGCTATCTTGGTCCTTTCAAAGTCTTGTGCCAAATTAATCCTGTCTCTTACAAACTTCTTCTTCCTCCTTCTCTCCGTATTCCTAATGCCTTTCATCTCTCTCTTCTTAAACCACTCATCATCAACCGTTTCTCTCCCAAGTTAGTTTCTCCCACTCCTGTCTCCGGTTCTTCTGACGTCTTCTCAGTGAAAGAGATACTGGCCTCCAAGACGGTCAGAGGAAAAAGGTTCTTTTTGGTGGATTGGGAGGGCTGTGGACCTGAAGAGAGATCCTGGGAACCTGAGGACAACATCCTAGACAAAAGTCTGCTCCTCAGGTTCTCAGGCTCTAAGAAGAGGGGGAGACCCAAGGGGGGGGGTACTGTTACGCCGAGCGCTCCGGGTCCCCGCTCCTCCCCGGAGCGCTCGCTTCTCTCTCGCTGCCGCAGCGCTCCGGGCAGCTCCACTGACCCGGTGCGCTGCGATACCGTCTCCAGCCGGGATGCGATTCGCGATGCGGGTAGCGCCCGCTCGCGATGCGCATCCCGGCTCCCGTACCTGACTCGCTCTCCGTCTGTCCTGTCCCGGCGCGCGCGGCCCCGCTCCCTAGGGCGCGCGCGCGCCGGGTCTCTGCGATTTAAAGGGCCACTGCGCCGCTGATTGGCGCAGTGGTTCCAATTAGTGTGTTTACCTGTGCACTCCATATTTATACCTCACTTCCCCTTCACTCCCTCGCCGGATCTTGTTGCCATTGTGCCAGTGAAAGCGTTTCCTTGTGTGTTCCTAGCCTGTGTTCCAGACCTCCTGCCGTTGCCCCCGACTACGATCCTTGCTGCCTGCCCCGACCTTCTGCTACGTCCGACCTTGCTTCTGTCTACTCCCTTGTACCGCGCCTATCTTCAGCAGTCAGAGAGGTTGAGCCGTTGCTAGTGGATACGACCTGGTCACTACCGCCGCAGCAAGACCATCCCGCTTTGCGGCGGGCTCTGGTGAAAACCAGTAGTGACTTAGAACCGATCCACTAGCACGGTCCACGCCAATCCCTCTCTGGCACAGAGGATCCACTACCTGCCAGCCGGCATCGTGACAATCTGCATGTTCCCTTGAAACATTCAGTGGTGTGAACCCAGCCTAAAAGTGAAAATACAAGGTGATTCAGAAAGGATGGAGAAAAATTATTGTATTCATATTAAAAACAGACTCTTTATCCAAGTATAATCTATACTCTAAAAATGTTTTCAGTGATTTCCATTGATGACGCGGCAGATGTCTAGGTGGTCGTCCAGCATATCCTTGGATATGACCTTCAGCGTTTTAGTGATGCGTTGTCTCAGGCTGTTCTGATCCTGTGGGTGGAGGTGGATTTGGGGGCTTGGAGTTCTTGATGTAGTCTCCACAGAAAGAAGTTTTGTGGTGTCAGATCTGGCTATCATGGAGGACATTGCAACATTGGTGAATTGTTACGACAATCTGGTAGAGTTTCCTTCAGATATCGCCAAACATCCAAAAAGAAATGTGGAGGTGACCATTCTTCTGATGAACTATGTTTGTCAGATCTTCCTCTATCTGCGGTATAGGCAACTCCTTTATCATGTCCAGTTAGGAGCAGCCAATGACAGTATCCTCGCCAAAAACGAAAGGCATTATAGACTTTGCTTAACCCCTTAAGGATCAGGCCATTTTACACCTTAGGACCGGAGCGTTTTTTGCACATCTGACCACTGTCACTTTAAACATTAATAACTCTGGAATGCTTTTAGTTATCATTCTGATTCCGAGATTGTTTTTTCGTGACATATTCTACTTTATGTTCTTGGTAAAATTTTGTCGATACTTGCATCGTTTCTTAGTGAAAAATTCCAAAATTTGCTGAAAAAATTGAAAATTTTGCATTTTTCTAACTTTGAAGCTCTCTGCTTGTAAGGAAAATGGATATTCCAAATAAAAAAAAAAAAATTTCACAAATACAATATGTCTACTTTATGGGTGCATCATAAAATTGACGTGTTTTTACTTTTGGAAGACACCAGAGGGCTTCAAAGTTAAGCAACAATTTTCCAATTTTTCACAAAATTTTCAAACTCACAATTTTTCAGGGACCAGTTCAGATTTGAAGGGGATTTGAAGGGTCTTCATATTAGAAATACCCCACAAATGACCCCATTATAAAAACTGCACCCCCCAAAGTATTCAAAATGACATTCAGTCAGTGTTTTAACCCTTTAGGTGTTTCACAGGAATAGTAGCAAAGTGAAGGAGAAAATTCACCATCTTCATTTTTTACACTCGCATGTTCTTGTAGACCCAATTTTTGAATTTTTACAAGGGGTAAAAGGAGAAAATTTATACTTATATTTGTAGCCCAATTTCTCTCGAGTAAGCACATACCTCATATGTCCATGAAAAGTGTTCGGCGGGCGCAGTAGAGGGCTCAGAAGCGAAGGAGCGACAAGGGGATTTTGGAGAGTATGTTTTTCTGAAATGGTTTTTGGGGGGCATGTTGCATTTAGGAAGCCCCTATGGTACCAGAACAGCAAAAAATCCCCACATGGCATACCATTTCGGAAACTAGACCCCTTGGGGAACGTAACAAGGGATAAAGTGAACCTTAATACCCCACAGGTGTTTCACGACTTTTGCATATGTAAAAAAATATATATTTTTTTTCACTAAAATGTGTGTTTCCCCCCAAATTTCACATTTTTGCAAGGGTTAATAGCAGAAAATACCCCCCAAAATTTGTAACCCCATCTCTTCTGAGTATGGAGGTACCCCATAAGTTGACCTGAAGCGCACTACGGGCAAACTACAATGCTCAGAAGAGAAGGAGTCATATTTGGCTTTTGGAGAGCAAATTTTACTCTGGGGGCATGTCGCATTTAGGAAGCCCCTATGGTGCCAGGACAGCAAAATAACCCCAACATGGCATACCATTTTGGAAACTAGACCAATTGAGGAATGTAACAAGGGGTACAGTGAGCATTTACCCCCCACTGGTGTCTGTCAGATCTTTGGAACAGTGGGCTGTACAAAATTTTTTATTTGCGCAGCCCACTGTTCCAAAGATCTGTCAGACACCAGTGGGGGGTAAATTCTCACTGCACCCCTCATTACATTCCGTGAAGGGTGTAGTTTCCGAAATGGGGTCACATGTGTTTTTTTTTTTTTGCGTTTGTCAAAACCGCTGTAACAATCAGCCACCCCTGTGCAAATCACCTCAAATGTACATGGTGCACTCTCCCTTCTGGGCCTTGTTGTGCGCCCCCAGAGCACTTTGCGCCCACTTATGGGGTATCTCCGTAGTCGGGAGAAATTGCATTACAAATTTTGGGGGGCATTTTTCCATTTTACCTCTTGTCAAAATGAAAAGTATAGGGCAACACCAGCGTGTTAGTGTAAAAAAAATATTTTTTTACACTAACATGCTGTTGTAGACCCCAACTTCACCTTTTCATAAGGTGTTAAAGGAGAAAAAGCCCCCCAAAATTTGTAACACAATTTCTCCCGAGTACGGCGATACCCCATATGTGACCCTAAACTGTTGCCTTGAAATACGACAGGGCTCCTAAGTGAGAGCGCCATGCGCATTTGAGGCCTGAATTAGGAATTTGCATAGGGGTGGACATAGGGATATTCTACGCCAGTGATTCACAAACAGGATGCTTCCAGCTGTTGCAAAACTCCCAGCATGCTTGGACAGTCAACGGCTGTCCGGCAATACTGGGAGTTGTTGTTTTGCAACAGCTGGAGGCTCCATTTTGGAAACAGTGGCATACCGGACGTTTTTCATTTTTATTGGGGAGGGGAGGGGGGCTGTGTAGGGGTATGTGTATATGTAGTGTTTTTTTTACTTTTTATTTTATTTTGTGTTAGTGTAGTGTTTTTAGGGTACAGTCGCACGGGCGGGGGATTACAGCGAGTTTGAGCTGCCGCGCAAAATTTGCTGCATCGCAAACTTGCAGCCTGATACTCACTGTAAGCCCCCTGCCCATGTGAATGTACCCTGTACAATCACAGGGGGGGACCTCCAGCTGTTACAAAACCACAACTCCCAGCATGCACAGTCCATCAGTGCATGCTGGTAGTTAGAGTTTTGCAACAGCTGGAGGCACACGGTTGGGAAACACTGAGTTAGGAAACAGACAATGTTTCCCAACCAGAGTGCCTCCTGTTGTTGCAAAACCACAACTCCCAGCATTCTCAGGCATGCTGGGAGTAGTAGTTCGGCAACATCTTTAGAGCCAGATGTTGCCGAACTACAACTCCCAGCATGCTGGGAGTTGTAGTTTTGCAACATCTGGAGGACTACAGTTTGCAGGTTCCCAATCTGTGCCCTTCCAGATGTTGCAAAACTACAACTCCCAGTATGCCAAAACTGCCCAGGCATGCTGGGAGTTGTAGTTCTGCAACATCTGAAGGGCCAGATGTTACAGAACTACAACTCCCAGCATGCCTGGACAGTAAGGGCATGCTGAGGATGTGTAGTTTTGCAACATCTGGAAGGGCACAGTGGTCTCCAAACTGTGGACCTCCAGATGTTGCAAAACTGCAACACCCAGCATGCCCAGACGCCAAGGGCTGTCTGGGCATGCTGGGAGTTATAGTATACAGGGTCCCATTACAGCAATGCATGTCGCTTTACGGCGACGTGCATTGCTGTAAAGGGCCCGACCGCGGCTGAAGATCAACTCACCTGTCGCCGCCGCCGCCATCTTCCTCGCCGGGATCCGGGTCTTCAGGGACGAGGTAAGTACCGGGGCCGGTCCCCAGCACTCCCCCGTCCCCCGCCGCGTCCTCCGGTCTTCCTCCCGTCCTCTCAGGACTTCAAGGGGCCGGGCAGGACGGGAGGAAGTAACCGCCCCCCCTCCTGCGATTGGTCGGTTAGTAAACCGACGGATCGCAGGGGATCGGAGGAGGTGGCAGGCTTGCCACCTCGCTCCGATACTTCAGCATGGTCCTGGCTGTCTGTGACAGCCGGGATCATGCGAAATTACCGGGCGGTCGGGTCCCAGAAACCCGATCAGCCCGGTATCGCCGCAGATCGCAAGGGCGATTTCCCTTGCGATTTGCGGCGATCGCCGTCATGGGGGGCCTACATGGCCCCCCTCGGCGTTTGACCTGGATGCCTGCTGAAGGATTTCAGCAGGCATCCAGTTCCGATCTCTGCCCGGCGAGCGGCAGAGATCGGAAATACAACAGGACGTTCTCTAACGTCCTTGGGCATTAAAGCCCAGGTAGTGAGGACGTTAGAGAACGTCCTATGTCTTTAACAGGTTAAGCTCATGGCACAGAACACATTTACTTTTGGGTGAGTTACAAATTTCAACACACAAAGGGCTTTGTTTCTTCTCTTCGATCTTGTCATTTGATGTCACACTATGTACACGCATTTCTATTTTGGCTCTTAAAAATGAAAGTTGTACTGTTATTGGTTGCTATGGGCAACTACACCAGTTTTTCTTTCATTTTCAGTCAGTTTTCATTTTCCAATGATTTTACTTTAACTACAGGACTTTACTACTTCAGGACTTTACTACAGGCACCATCCTTTGTGAATCACCCAGTATATAAATATACCATGAAAATAATCTGCCTAATATTGTATAGGCCTGCCTTATGCCACCAAAATAGATCTGACCCTTTGAGACATGGGGGGAGATTTATCAAAAAATGGGCTTTAAGAAAAAAAAAAAAGAAAAAAAAAGGCAATGTGATTGGTTGCTATGGGCATCAAAACAATAGACAGAGGTTGAACATGTAAGCATAGGATATATTTTTCCCAGCAGAACATAGCCCAGACCATCACACTGCCATGGACATCTTGTCTTCTACCCATTGTGTATCCTGGTGCCATTTCATCCCCAGGTAAGTGACACACAGCACCCGGCGATTCACCAGGCTGTCTTCTTCCATTGCTCCATGGTCCAGTTCCAATGCCCATTTTATGTACTTTTGTTGGTGGGCAAGAGTCAGCATAGGTACACTAACCAGTCGGTGGCCAGCACCATTTAATAGGTAATAATTTATTAAATAATTAATAATTGGGGATTTAAGGTAACATTTATTGTCCATACTATACTGTAGATGGATTATTTCACGGATGCAAGGACAGTCCTAGTAAAACAAGTTGGTTGAGGTTGTGGTTTGAATATGTTTTAATATTTTTTTAATATTTGATTATTATTTTTATATGTTCTCGTCCTCCCTGGGGATGAATGAAACTAGAGTAACTGTGCTATCTCTACCAGTGATCTGTGTACACGTCACATACTATAGTAATTTAATGATTGCTGGCCACTATATCACAATTATCAATAATCTGCATCCAGAGGAATTGTCCTCCTACACAGTAGAATCCCCCCCCCCAACACCCCACAACGACCTATTCAGAAGTTTTCTTCCTCTCTTCCTCCATGCTGCAATTGTGCTAAATTTAGAATTTGTTTTGACAGATGTGTTGAGAACTTTTTGTGACATTGTGTCGGCCCAGTTGACAAGTGCTATATCATACTATCTGTACTATCTGCTATTAAACATGAACCCATACACAGTAAACAAATATATGAAGATATCGAAGGTTTGTACACTATTTTACTATTATTTTTATTTTTTTATATTTTGTTTGTTTTGTTCTATATTGGTACTTTCTATATAATGTATATATTATAACATACACACAATCACTACAATTGTCTGTCATCTTTGGAAAAACAGGTGTTTAATTCCTGTGCTTTGGCCTCAAAGCAAAAATAAGGTATAACAAGGTAAGAATTATAAAAAAAGATGAATGGTTTGTTTAAGTAATGCTCAGATAGGCTGTTTCTGTCACTTCAGGTAGGGAAAAGTGCAGCCCTAAACTGACCCCAGCCACTGTGTCTACCTGACTGGATGATCCACCCTAAATGATGGTCCAAACTGGGCAAGGGCCCCTACACTTGACCAAGTGATCAGGGTGAAAGGGTAAGTCAGACAAGCCAGGTCAATACCAAACAGGAATGTGAAAGACAAAATCAGAGCACTGAAAGGGAAAAACAGAAAACAGGCCAAATTATCAAAAGTCAGGAGAGCTACGCAGTACAAAATCAGAACCAGAGGCAGAACAATCAACAGGCAAAGGTCAAACCAGGAAGGTTAAACCAGGTCTGAATCAGCAGGCAAAATCAGTCAGAATCTAGGAAAACCTGAGTACTGTAGAAACACTAGTGAAGGATTATTACTCCAATCTGTGGTCAGAAGATGCCTGTTTAAATAGACACTATTGGGAGGCATGGGATGATGGCACTACACCCTGTTCCAAATTATTATGCAAATGATATTTAAGTTTAACAAAGATTAAGGCCCTCATTTACAATTGCAAACGTGACATGTTTTGTCGGGTTGTGCGCCAGATTCTGTTGCAATGCGCCAGAAATTCTGTCTGCTCCAGAATGTGTGCCAGAATTTGCACCAGAATTGAAAAAACCCGACTAACTCTCCATGTTGCTAAGAAAACCCGAAAAAGGAGCTATGGCCGCTGGGAAAAGGGGGCATGGTCTCCGAAAAGGGGCGTGTTCCCGACATTTTCACAAAAACCCAACATATTTACTAAGGTTTCCACATAAAATGTGGTGGATTTGAGCTGAGAAAAACCAGACAGATCAGAGCCTGTGCAAAAAAAAGCAAAGTGTATGGAAAGTGGAAAATGTAGGGAAACCTTAGTAAATTCCGTGGAAAAAAAATTGTAGGGAATTAAAACCCACAACCACTCAGTAAATAAGGGCATAAATATTTTGTTTTTCAGTGTAACTCATGGATGGCATTGTGTCTCAGAGCTCTTTTGATCACTGAAAACAATCTCCGACACCTGTGATAATTAGATTGCCAGGTGAGCCCAATTTAAGGAAAAACTACTAAAGGTGGGTGTTTCACATTAGCAGAGCACCATTTTCAATCACCAAGCAATATGGGGAAGAAAAGGATCTCTCTGCTGTCCAATAGAGTGAAATAGTTCAAACTTGGATGAGGTATGAAAACATTAGCATTTCAGGAAAACTTGAACGTGATCATCGAACTATTAAGAGATTTGTGGCTGATTCAGAGCACAGATGGGTTCGTGCAGATAAAGGCAAATTGAGAAAGATTTCTGCCAGATCCAGGCATCGGATCAAGAGAGCAGCTGCTATAATACCATTACATAGCAGCAAACAGATATTTGAAGCTGCTGGTGCCTCTGGAGTCCGACGGACATCAAGGTTTGCAACTGTGCATAAACCTTTAAAAAATACTGTTATCATTAGGAGTAGGAATGAGCGAATCAAATCTGACACATCCAAATTCGTTATGAATTTCAGGAAAAATTCACTTTGCAATGAAAGCGAATATCGCTGCTATTCGGTCACACAAATCGGTTCATTAAACTCCATTTAGTGCCATCCAGTCTCCAGGGCAGCTAAGACCCTGAATCACATACAGCATGCAGCCTATGAGCAGCCAGCCACCTCTGTGATGTCACAGCCCTATATAATTGGCAGCCATCTTGCGGCCAGTCACATCACATCTCTGGGTCTGTCACGATGCCGGCTGGCAGGAGGTGGATCCTCTGTGCCAGAGAGGGATTGGCGTGGACCGTGCTAGTGGACCGGTTCTAAGTCACTACTGGTTTTCACCAGAGCCCGCCGCAAAGCGGGATGGTCTTGCTGCGGCGGTAGTGACCAGGTCGTATCCACTAGCAACGGCTCAACCTCTCTGGCTGCTGAAGATAGGCGCGGTACAAGGGAGTAGACAGAAGCAAGGTCGGACGTAGCAGAAGGTCGGGGCAGGCAGCAAGGATCGTAGTCAGGGGCAACGGCAGGAGGTCTGGAACACAGGCTAGGAATACACAATGGAACGCTTTCACTGGCACAATGGCAACAAGATCCGGCGAGGGAGTGCAGGGGAAGTGAGGTATAAATAGGGAGTGCACAGGTGAACACACTAATTGGAACCACTGCGCCAATCAGCGGCGCAGTGGCCCTTTAAATCGCAGAGACCCGGCGCGCGCGCGCCTAGGGAGCGGGGCCGCGCGCGACGGGACAGGACAGACGGAGAGCGAGTCAGGTACGGGAGCCGGGGTGCGCATCGCGAGCGGGCGCCACCCGCATCGCGAATCGCATCCCGGCTGGAGACGGTATCGCAGCGCGCCGGGTCAGTGGAGCTGACCGGAGCGCTGCGGTAGCGAGAGTGAAGCGAGCGCTCCGGGGAGGAGCGGGGACCCGGAGCGCTCGGCGTAAAAGTACCCCCCCCCTTGGGTCTCCCCCTCTTCTTAGAGCCTGGGAACCTGAGGAGCAGACTTTTGTCTAGGATGTTGTCCTCAGGTTCCCAGGATCTCTCTTCAGGTCCACAGCCCTCCCAATCCACCAAAAAGAACCTTTTTCCTCTGACCGTCTTGGAGGCCAGTATCTCTTTCACTGAGAAGACGTCAGAAGAACCGGAGACAGGAGTGGGAGAAACTAACTTGGGAGAGAAACGGTTGATGATGAGTGGTTTAAGAAGAGAGACATGAAAGGCATTAGGAATACGAAGAGAAGGAGGAAGAAGAAGTTTGTAAGAGACAGGATTAATTTGGCACAAGACTTTGAAAGGACCAAGATAGCGTGGTCCCAGTTTGTAACTGGGGACACGAAAGCGGACATATTTAGCGGAGAGCCATACCTTGTCTCCGGGAGCAAAAATGGGGGGAGCTCTTCTTTTTTTATCGGCAAACTTTTTCATGCGAGATGAAGCCTGTAAAAGAGAATTTTGGGTCTCTTTCCATATGGTGGAAAGATCACGAGTCACTTCATCTACAGCGGGCAAACCAGAGGGCAAGGGAGTAGGGAGGGGGGGAAGAGGGTGACGGCCGTACACCACGAAAAATGGGGATTTGGAGGAAGATTCAGAGACTCTGAAGTTATACGAGAATTCGGCCCATGGTAGAAGATCTGCCCAGTCATCCTGGCGGGAGGAAACAAAATGGCGTAAATAATCACCCAGGACCTGGTTAATTCTTTCCACTTGCCCATTGGATTGAGGGTGATATGCAGAGGAAAAGTTTAATTTAATCTTGAGTTGTTTACAGAGAGCCCTCCAGAATTTTGACATGAATTGGACGCCTCTATCCGAGACGATCTGCGTGGGCAAGCCGTGAAGACGAAAAATGTGTACAAAAAATTGTTTTGCCAACTGAGGCGCTGAAGGAAGACCAGGAAGAGGAATGAAATGTGCCATCTTGGAGAATCGATCAACGACCACCCAAACAACAGTGTTGCCACGGGATGGAGGTAAATCAGTAATAAAGTCCATACCAATCAGAGACCAAGGCTGTTCGGGGACAGGCAGAGGATGAAGAAGGCCAGCGGGCTTCTGGCGAGGAGTCTTATCCCGGGCACAGACAGTGCAGGCTCGCACAAAATCCACAACATCCGTCTCCAGAGTCGGCCACCAATAGAAACGAGAGATGAGTTGCACGGATTTCTTGATACCCGCATGACCTGCGAGATGGGAGGAGTGACCCCATTTGAGGATTCCGAGGCGTTGGCGTGGAGAAACGAAGGTCTTCCCTGGAGGAGTTTGCCTGATGGAGGCTGGAGAAGTGGAGATCAGGCAGTCAGGGGGAATGATGTGTTGCGGAGAGAGCTCTACTTCCGAGGCATCCAAGGAACGAGAGAGAGCATCGGCCCTAATGTTCTTATCGGCAGGCCGAAAGTGAATCTCAAAATTAAATCGGGCAAAGAACAGAGACCACCTGGCCTGGCGAGGATTCAGCCGTTGGGCAGACTGGAGATAGGAGAGGTTCTTGTGATCGGTGTAAATAATAACGGGAAATCTTGATCCCTCCAACAGATGCCTCCATTCCTCAAGTGCTAATTTAATGGCTAGAAGCTCTCGGTCCCCGATGGAGTAGTTCCTCTCAGCCGGAGAGAAGGTCCTAGAAAAAAAACCACAAGTAACAGCATGCCCGGAAGAATTTTTTTGTAGAAGGACCGCTCCAGCTCCTACAGAGGAGGCATCAACCTCCAATAGGAAGGGTTTAGAAGGGTCAGGTCTGGAGAGCACGGGAGCCGAAGAAAAGGCAGACTTGAGCTGTTTAAAGGCGTCTTCCGCTTGAGGAGGCCATGACTTAGGATTGGCATTCTTTTTGGTTAAAGCCACAATAGGAGCCACAATGGTGGAAAAACGTGGAATAAATTGTCTGTAATAATTGGCGAACCCCAAAAAACGTTGGATAGCACGGAGTCCGGAGGGGCGTGGCCAATCTAAGACGGCAGAGAGTTTGTCTGGATCCATTTGTAGTCCCTGGCCAGAGACCAAGTATCCTAGGAAAGGAAGAGATTGACATTCAAACAGACATTTCTCCATTTTGGCATAAAGTTGATTGTCACGAAGTCTCTGAAGAACCATGCGGACATGCTGGCGGTGTTCTTCTAAGTTGGCAGAAAAAATCAGGATATCGTCCAGATATACAACAACACAGGAATATAAGAGATCACGAAAAATTTCATTAACAAAGTCTTGGAAGACGGCAGGGGCGTTGCACAGGCCAAAGGGCATGACCAGATACTCAAAGTGTCCATCTCTAGTGTTAAATGCCGTTTTCCATTCATCCCCCTCTCTGATGCGGATGAGATTATAGGCACCTCTTAAGTCCAGTTTGGTAAAGATGTGAGCACCTTGGAGGCGATCAAAGAGTTCAGAGATGAGAGGTAGGGGGTAGCGTTTTTTTACAGTGATTTTATTAAGACCGCGGTAGTCAATGCAAGGACGTAGGGAGCCATCTTTTTTGGACACAAAGAAAAATCCGGCTCCGGCAGGAGAGGAGGATTTGCGGATAAAGCCCTTCTTTAAATTTTCCTGGATATACTCAGACATAGCAAGAGTCTCTGGGACAGAGAGAGGATAAATTCTGCCCCGGGGTGGAGTAGTGCCCGGGAGGAGGTCAATAGGACAGTCATAAGGCCTGTGAGGAGGTAAAGTCTCAGCTTGTTTTTTGCAAAAAACATCCGCAAAGTCCATATAGGCCTTAGGGAGACCGGTTACAGGGGGAACCACAGGGTCACGGCAGGGAGTACTGGGAACCGGTTTAAGGCAGTCCTTGGAACAAGAGGGACCCCAACTCTTGATCTCCCCAGTGGACCAATCCAGGGTTGGGGAATGGTGTTGAAGCCAGGGTAGTCCAAGGAGAATTTCGGAAGTGCAATTGGAGAGGACCAAAAACTCAATTTTTTCGTGGTGAGGTCCAATGCACATTAGGAGGGGTTCCGTGCGGTAACGCACGGCACAGTCCAATCTTTCATTGTTAACGCAATTGATGTAGAGAGGTCTGGCGAGACTGGTCACTGGGATGTTGAACCTGTTGATGAGAGAGGCCAAAATAAAGTTTCCTGCAGATCCGGAGTCCAAGAAGGCCTTAGTGGAGAAGGAGAAGGTAGAGGCAGATATCCGCACAGGCACAGTAAGACGTGGAGAAGCGGAGTTGACTTCAAGGACTGTTTCACCTTTGTGCGGAGTCAGCGTACGTCTTTCCAGGCGGGGAGGACGGATAGGACAATCCTTCAGGAAGTGTTCGGTACTGGCACAGTACAGGCAGAGATTCTCCATGCGGCGTCGTGTCCTCTCTTGTGGTGTCAGGCGAGACCGGTCAACTTGCATAGCCTCCACAGCGGGAGGCCCAGGAACGGATTGCAGAGGACCAGAGGAGAGAGGAGCCGGGGAGAAAAAACGCCTCGTGCGAACAAAGTCCATATCCTGGCGGAGCTCCTGACGCCTTTCGGAAAAACGCATGTCAATGCGAGTGGCAAGATGAATGAGTTCATGTAGATTAGCAGGGATTTCTCGTGCGGCCAGAACATCTTTAATGTTGCTGGATAGGCCTTTTTTAAAGGTCGCGCAGAGGGCCTCATTATTCCAGGATAGTTCTGAAGCAAGAGTACGGAATTGTACGGCGTACTCGCCAACGGAAGAATTACCCTGGACCAGGTTCAACAGGGCAGTCTCAGCAGAAGAGGCTCGGGCAGGTTCCTCAAAGACACTACGAAATTCCGAGAAGAAGGAGTGTACAGAGGCAGTGACAGGGTCATTGCGGTCCCAGAGCGGTGTGGCCCATGACAGAGCTTTTCCAGACAGAAGGCTGACTACGAAAGCCACCTTAGACCTTTCAGTAGGAAACTGGTCCGACATCATCTCCAAGTGCAGGGAACATTGTGAAAGAAAGCCACGGCAACACTTAGAGTCCCCATCAAATTTATCCGGCAAGGATAGTGGTAGGCCTGAGGCGGCCACTCGCTGCGGAGGAGGTGCAGGAGCTGGCGGAGGAGATGATTGCTGAAGCTGTGGTAGTAGCTGCTGTAGCATCACGGTCAGTTGAGACAGCTCGTGGCCTTGTTGCGCTATCTGTTGTGAGTGCTGGGCGACCACCGTAGTGAGGTCAGCGACATCTGGCAGAGGTACTTCAGCGGGATCCATGGCCGGATCTACTGTCACGATGCCGGCTGGCAGGAGGTGGATCCTCTGTGCCAGAGAGGGATTGGCGTGGACCGTGCTAGTGGACCGGTTCTAAGTCACTACTGGTTTTCACCAGAGCCCGCCGCAAAGCGGGATGGTCTTGCTGCGGCGGTAGTGACCAGGTCGTATCCACTAGCAACGGCTCAACCTCTCTGGCTGCTGAAGATAGGCGCGGTACAAGGGAGTAGACAGAAGCAAGGTCGGACGTAGCAGAAGGTCGGGGCAGGCAGCAAGGATCGTAGTCAGGGGCAACGGCAGGAGGTCTGGAACACAGGCTAGGAATACACAATGGAACGCTTTCACTGGCACAATGGCAACAAGATCCGGCGAGGGAGTGCAGGGGAAGTGAGGTATAAATAGGGAGTGCACAGGTGAACACACTAATTGGAACCACTGCGCCAATCAGCGGCGCAGTGGCCCTTTAAATCGCAGAGACCCGGCGCGCGCGCCCTAGGGAGCGGGGCCGCGCGCGCCGGGACAGAACAGACGGAGAGCGAGTCAGGTACGGGAGCCGGGGTGCGCATCGCGAGCGGGCGCCACTCGCATCGCGAATCGCATCCCGGCTGGAGACGGTATCGCAGCGCACCGGGTCAGTGGAGCTGACCGGAGCGCTGCGGTAGCGAGAGTGAAGCGAGCGCTCCGGGGAGGAGCGGGGACCCGGAGCGCTCGGCGTAACAGGGTCCCAGAGAGAGAGGGACAGAGGGCAGTGTGTGTTGCACAGAAAAGTATTTTTACAGCAGCGATTCACCTCAAGCCCAAATCCAGCCTATAAGCACAGATAGGGAAGGGAGAGAGATTGAGAGAGAAAGTGAAATTGTGGGTGTTTATAGCAGTGATTCACCTCAAGCCCAAATCCAGCATAGAAGCACTGATAGGGAAGGGAGAGAGATTGAGAAAGAAAGTGCAATTGTGGGTGTATTACAGCAGCGGTTCACCTCAAGGCCAAATTCAGCCTAGAAGCACTGATAGGGATGGGAAAAATTGAGAGAGAAAGTGCAATTTTAGGGGTAGTACACAGTGACTGTGTGCTGCAGCACTGTTGTGTACAACAACTGAAAAGCTAATACTAGCCAGCCAGTGAGGGAGAGCAGAGCATTAAAAGCCACATTCCCCTGCTATCTCCTAGCTAATACTGCTTGAATAGCGGAGCTTATTGTCTAGAGATGAGCACATTTTTGAAAAATGTGATCCGGCCAAATAAAAACAGCTATTTCTGGCCTACAGAGAGCCTGAACAGGAGTGTAGAACACTTTGCCTTGCTGTAACACGCATAGGGTGTGTGCTGGGTTAGTGAAATAATACAGTTATTCAGTATGACATGCAGATCAGTCGCTATTAGAATCACTGTCGCAGAGCTGCACAATGAAAGAGCCTGGAGGTGGCATCAGTATGAGGAGACCATATAGTGGCTGAATGACACAGCATGGAGGTGGCGGCAGCATGAGGAGAACATACAGTGGCTGAATGACAGCGTGGAGGTGGTGGAAGCATGAGGAGACCATATAGCCTCAATAGGGGTGTAGAACACTTTGCCTTGTCCTAAAATGCATAGGGAGTGTGCTGTATTAGTAAAATAATACTGTTATTCAGCATGGTATGCAGATTACAGGCTATTAGAATCACTGCCGCGGAGCATCTGGATGTGGCAGCAGGGAGACCATATGGCGTCAACATTTAAGAGAATGAAGAGATTTTTTATGTAATTTTTATTTAATTGAATTTTAATTTATTAAAATTTTTTGAGTACCCATTCTGGTGAGCATAGAGCCGGCGGTCCTCCCCCAGGCGAGATACCACCGGTTCCAGACCCTGCCTCTCAGCGCCCCCCTGACTGTGAAAGTGCGAATGTTTCATTAAATTAGTTATGGTTCATTACCTCTCCAAGCTGTTTCATTGGATTCTTGTGATAATTCTGCAGGTAATATATGACTTTGACGACCATAAGGCCTCAGTCTTGAAAAGATTACATCGATTTTTTTAAATTTAAATATAAAGATTTATATTAGATTCCCAATTTTAGTGTCCCGGCGTTTACTTTGAACTAATACTGTATGACCACAAAACCCAATCTAACAAGGAGTCAGATGGCGGCACAATGACAGAGCCTAGAGGTGGCAGCAGCAAGACGAGACCATAGGGCCTTACAATAGAAAAGATTAAAGATATTTTGTAAAATTTCAATTGAAGATTTTAGATACATGAACATTTTTCAAGTTTAAACTAAGGTACCAACAGCATAAGCAGACCATATGGTGGCATAATGACACAGTCTGGAGGTGGCAGCAGCATGAAAAGACCATAAGGCCTCACAATTCCATAGATTAAAAGAAATATTTTTCAAATTTTTATTGAAGATTTTTGGTAGCTAGTGCTACCATAAAAATTTTTAGGTTATGTCCCAGCAGCATGAGACCATATAGCGGATAAATGACACAGATTGGAGGTGGAGGCAGCAAGAGGAGACCATATAGTGCCTGAATGACACAGTGTGGAGTTGGCAGCAGCATGAGGAGAACATATTGTGGCTGAATAACACAGCGTGGAGGTTGAGGCAGTATGAGGAGACCATATAGTGGTGTAATGAAACAGCGTGGAGGTGGCGGCAGTATGAAGAGAACATATAGTGGCTGAATGACACAGCCTGGAGTTGGCGGCAGCATGAGGAGACCACATAGTGGCTGAATGACACATTGTGGAGGTGGCAGCAGCATGAGGAGATCATATAGTGACTTAATGACAGCCTTGAGTAGGCGGCAGCATGAGGAGCCACATGGTGGCTGAGTGACACAGCCTGGAGTTGGCAGCAGCATGAGGAGACCATATAGTGGCTGAATGACACAGCGTGGAGGTGGTGGCAGCACAAGGAGAACATATAGTGGCTGAATGACACAGCATGGAGGTGGCGGCAGCATGAGGAGAACATATGGTGACAGAATAAGACAGCTTGGAGGTGGCAGCAGCAGCCTCAGGAGTCCTGAAAGGGATCCGGTGACCAGTACCCGGTGACGAAGGTGGGTGAAAAAAGGAAAACTTGGCATCAGATGTGTGGCATCAGGCAGGTGGCAGGATCATAATAGCAGCTGAGGCAGGCAGGCAGAAGAAAACGGTCTCTTTTGTAAAAGTGCTAGTGGGCAAAAGTAAGTATTGAGGATACATTATGTAAAACTTAATAAGTATTGATGTGATGCAAAGACCTCTAAAAGGTGGAAGGGAATAACGTATGGTCTATTGTAACAGGTGAGGGTAAAAACTTCCCCTATAAGCCCTACTCTCACATTATTAATTCCCTTCTTGGCAAGTGTTACTCGTCCTAAAAAGGGTGGCCCTACACAGGAAACTCTCCCTATTTCCACCTGCAAACACTGCCATTTCTCAGGGTTTTTGGGTGGAAATAGGGATTGGTTCCTGTGTGGGGCCAACCTTTTTAAGACGAGTAACACTTTATTCAAAAAGTTGGAAGGGAACAACGTATCATCCATCCTAGCGGGGGGGGGGGGGGGGGTAAAAACTTCTAAAAACCTTGGGAAATGGCAGTGTTTGTAGGGGGAAATAGGGAAAGTTTCCTGTGTGGGGATCCCTTTTTTGGGTGAGTAACACTTGCAAAGAATTGAATTAATAATGCGAGAGTAGGGCCTTACAGGGGAAGTTTTTACCCCCACCGGTTACAATGGACCAAACATTGTTTCCTTCCACCTTTTAGAGGTCTTTGCATCACATCAATACTTGGTGGTGTAGGTGGCACATGATGTATTTTGCACACCTTTCCTTTTGTTTGATTTAAAAAAAAAATTGGAGTACGAATATTTTATCCTAAGAAAAGTTACGTTTTAGCTAATGCATATCCTCAATACTTACTTATGGGGATGGCGAGGGATGTCTGTAACTGGGAAGCAGCACCTTAAACATGTTTTGCACTATCCATATTTCTGAAGTGTTTGTGATGCACCATGGTCAATCTACTCTGATGCATCAGGCATTGGTGGGTGGAAATCCTGGCTGATCCATGCCTGATTCATCCTCACAAAGGTCAGTCTCCAAATTTTTCGTGAACAGATGAGTTCTCCTTGGGGTTACTATGGCCCCACTAAACACACGAAACACCCGCTCTGATGGCACACTACTGACCGGGCAGGACAGCTTTTCCAGGGCAAACTCTGCTAGTTGCGGCCACAAATCAAGTTTGGCTGCCCAGAAGTCCAGCAGATCTTCAAGGTGTGTTGGCATGGTCATGTCAAGGTATGCCACCACCTGCTGGTTCAGGTCCTGCTCCAGATGTACCTGCTGCTGATGCGTTGCTTGACTATGCGGGTGAAGAAAGCTACTCATCAGCGACTGTAGACTCAGGCTGCAGCTGATGGAGCTGGTACTGCTCCTGCCAGCTCTCCCCAGCAGCCATGACAGTGGAAGGTAAGCACAGAGGGCCCCCCCGAGTCAGACCTGCGAGAGGATGGACGATAGCAAAGATAGGCATCGGCCAACTGACCATGTAGGATGTCTCTGTAGTAGGTCAGTTTGTCCTCCCTCTCAGTGGGTGTGAAAAAGGCCCCCATTTTTTTGCCATTAGCGAGGGTCCAATAAGGTGAAGAGCCATCCCGCTGCTGAATGGTGACAATTCAGCGGTCACTAAGCATGCATCGTGTCATTTGTGCAAGTGACTAGGAGGAACTCCCTGCCTCCATCTCCACTGCATACTGCCACGGGATGTTTGGGTCCTGTGTCTCGCATTCCTCATAACCCTCCTGCTCCTCCTCTCCTGTCAGATGACTAGAAAAACCGCCCATCTCATGAAACCTAAATTGTGCTCCACTGTGCCCCTCCTCCTCCTCCAGTTCAGCCCTCTCAGGGCTCATGCGGCCGTGAGACGTAGGCGCCATGTCTCCATTGCCCTTACCAGCCATCGTTTCCAACACGTGTTGTAGTAGATGAAGCAGTGGAATGATGTAGTTCATCCCGTAATCCTGGTGATTGACTAATAATGTGGCTTCCTCAAAGGGCCTGAGCAAACGGCAGGTGTCACCTATGAGCTGCCATTGGTTGACATCGAAGTTGCACATGGGAGTCCCCCTATCTGTTTGGATCATGAAGAAATCAGTGATGGCTTTTCTCTGTTCGTATAGTCAATCCAACATAGGGACATAGCTCAAGGAGGGTGTGCTTTGTGGTGTATAAATGGCTGAAGTGCATGCAAAGTTGCCTTCCCATTGTTAGGATGTCTTGCAGATGGAGGTACACTTCAGGAACCGCTTGACAACCAGATTGAACACGTGTGCCAAGCAGGGTTCATGTCTCAGGCTTCCTTGCCAATCGCAGACAAGATGTTTTTCCCGTTGTCGGTCACAAGGGTTCCCATTTCCAGTTTTAGTGGAGTAAGCCATGATTCGATTTCTTGAAGATTGACTTTTAGAAGTTCCTCCCCTGTGTGACTCTGTTCGCCAATGCAAACCATGTGAAGAACAGCGTGACTGCCGTGCCCTGCACGCATGGTATGCTGGAAGGGCACTGAGAGTTGTCCGTGCAGTGGAGGCTGAGGACACGGTGGAGGATGAGGAGGCGGAGTCGTACACTGTCACAGGACCAACGGCCTGAGAGCGAGAGTGTGGAGGAGGAAGCGGCGTGACCTGTGCAAGTTGCTGTTGTTGTGGCTGTGCAGGAACCACATTCACCCAGTGGGCTGTAAAGGACATGTATTGTCCCTGACCGTAGTTACAGCTCCACACATCGGCGCTGCCGTGCACTTTGGTACACACCGACAGACTCAAGGACTGGCCCACCTTCTCTTCCACAAAATTGTGCAGGGCTGGTACTGCTTTCTTCGCAAAGAAATGGCAGCTTGGTACTCTCCACTTCGGCTCTTCAGTTCTCTGAAAGATGCAGAGTCCACAATTTGAAAAGGGAGGGACCGCAGCACCAGCAACTTGTGGACAGGTTCTTCCAGGCTGCTTTATGGTGACGCTGCATATGTTGATGCAGGGCCATGGTGCCAACATTGGGACCCTGGCCATGCTTCACCTTCTGCCGAAAAATCTTGCATGTGGCCAGGTTAACCTCCTCCGGATGCTTGATGAAAAACTGCCACACCGCTGAGTAGCTGATTTTGCCACCAACAGTCCGCACTGATTTACTGATACTGCTTCCGAATCCAGGAACCCCTGTTTCACTACTGGCCGGAAAGGTAGGCTGCCGCGAAGCAGCTGGGCACATTTGGCTCCAGACTTTCCACTTTTGCCACCATGCTGACTGTCAACCATGCTACCACCTTGCTGGCTTAGCTGCTGCCTCACTGCAACCTGCAACTCTCTTCTCCTGAATCATCATCGAGTTGTATCTACACGTCACTGATGTCCTCCTCAGGTACCTCAACAGTGTTTGCTTCAGGAGCCTGAATGCTCGCAAAACCACTTCCCACGCCACTCTCCTCCTCACTACTTGCCCGGCGGATGTCTCCTCCACTTCTTGGCTGGGCAGTAGCTGCTGACTGTCCTCCACGTCCTCACTAAATAGTGGAGCTGAACCCACAGTATAAGATATTTCTGTGGGGAAGGGAACACCATAGGACAGAGGCAATGGGAGGACAGGGACTGCTCGCGGGCCATGCCAACTGAGGTTTGTGTCTGAGGAACCCATCGACTGTTGACTGGGGGTGTCAGATGTCACTTGTGATGAAATGAATGACCGTGTTAACCAATCAATGACGGCAGATGGGTTGCTAGTCGAGACACGACCGTTAGCTGATACCGGGAGCTCAGGAATCGTGCTGCGACTCCTGATGCCACTCGCCCCTAGTCCGCTACAACTTCTGCCTGAGGAATTTAGGCCTCTGCCCCTCCTTTGTGCATATCCTGGCACTTCTCTGACTGACATACTTAGTGCATATATGAGAGGAGTACAATATACTACACTTAACCCCTTAAGGACGCAGGTCGTACCTGTACGCCCTGAGTCCGCTCCCTTTCTATAACGCGGGGCCACGCCTTTGTATAGCGGGTCGGGCCCGGCCTCTAACAACAGCTGGGACCCGTGGCTTATGATGCGTGGCACTGATCACGCAAAAAAAAAAAAACATCATGTGGATTTTTAGGGGCAAAATTGAAAGAATTATTAGGTAAGGAGGAAAAAACGAAAGTGCAAAAATGGAAAAACCCTCAGTCCTTAAGGGGTTAAAAAGTATTTGTGTACAACACCAGCCAGTGAGTACTTTTGCCTGGCCTTTCACAGTATCTAGACCTTTGAGAGTTCAACACCTTAAGGACTAAGCCCATTTTAACCTTAAGGCCAATTTTATTTTTGCATTTTCGTTTTTTCCTCCTCGCCTTCTAAAATCCATAACTATTTTATATTTCCATCTACAGACCCATATAAGGGCTTATTTTTTGCATGACCAATTGTACTTTGTAATGAAACCTCTCATTTTACCATAAAATGTACGTCAAACCTAGAACATTTTTTAGGGAGGGAATTTAAATGAAAAACACAATTTTGCACATTTTGGAGGGTTTCGTTTTCACACTGTACACTTTATGGTAAAAATGACATGTGTTCTTTATTTTGTGAGTCAATACAATTAAAATGATACCCCTGACTAGATAAAAAATCTAAAACATTTTTGTACAAAATTAGCAATCTAAAATCGCCTTATTTTGACCACCTATAACTTTTTAATTTTTCTGTATATAGGGCGGCATGAGGGCGAATTTTTTGCGCGGTCATCTGTACTTTTTATCAATACCACATTTGCATATATAAAACTCTGTCCACCATCACAGATGATCGGATCGCCGCGGCAGCACTGCAGGCGATCCGATCATCCATTTTAACTTGCGCATTGCCGCAGATGCTGTGATCTGTACTGATCACGGCATCTGAGGGGTTAATGGCGGACATCCGCATGATCGCGGATGTCGGCCATTACCGGCGGGTCCCCGGCTGCTGATAGTAGCCGGAACCTGCAGTGTATGACGCAAGCATCACTCTGATGCTCGCGGTCATACACAGGACGTAAATGTATGTGCTGGTGCGCAAAGTACCGCCAAACCAGGACGTACATTTATGTCCATGGTCATTAAGGGGTTAACAGGTACAAAATAGTACACCACTTAGATGTACGGATGTGGTATTAACTTATGATGGGAGAAAAATGCGCTACAGTACGTTTGAAAAGGTATTTGTGTACAACACCAGCCGGTGAGTACTTTTGCCTGGCCTTTTACAGTATCTAGGCCCTTGAGCATTTAACAGGTACAAAATAGTGCACCATTTAGATGTACGTATGTGGTATGCACTTATGAGGGGAGAAAAATGCACTACAGTACGCTTAAAAAAGTATTTGTGCACAACACCAGCAGAACACACCAATGCTGCAGCACGTAGTCGCTGTGTACTACACTCAAAATTGCACTCTCTCTCAATCTCACTCCCTTCTCTATCAGTGCTTCTAGGCAGGATTTGTGCTTGAGCTGAATCGCTGCTGTTCTGTGAAACACACTGTGCAACACACTGCTCTCTGCTCCTCTCTCTGTGCAGCAGAACGCTGACTTGACTAGGAGGTGAATTGCTGCTGGAAAAAAAGCCTTTCTGTGCAACACACAGCGCTGACTGTCCCTATCTATCTCTTTGCAGTGAAATGCTAAAGTGACTGGCCGCAAAATGGCTGCCGATTATATAGGGCTGTGACATCACAGGGGTGATTGGCTGGTGATGGGTTGAATGCTGCATGTGATTCAGGGTCATCCCGCCTACCCTTGTTTCCGCCTTCCCAGGATTCCTTGCCACGTGTCCTCACATGTGGATCTACCATTTTAGATGCCCTAGTGCCGGGACCGCACTAAATGGAATTTAATGAAGCGATTTGCGTGATAATAAGCGGCGATATTCGCATTTGTTGCAAATCTTATTTTTCCTGAAATTCGTAACAAAATCAAGTTCGGCAGATTCAATTCGCTCATCCTTAGTATTGTCGTCTATTAAGTGTAACCTGTGCGTACATAGGTGGTGTATCATTTTGTTCCTGTCAAAGTCTTAAGGGCCTAGTTACTGTGAAAGGCCAGCCAAAAGTATACACCTGCTGCTGTTCTAGACAAATTCTGTTTTAAGCTTAGTGGGGCGCATTGTACTCCCCTCATAAGTGCATACCACATACGTACATCTAATTGGTGTACCATTTTGTTCCTGTTAAAGTCTTAAGGTCCTAGTTACTGTGAAAGGCCATGCAAAAGTACACACCTGCGGGTGTTGTAGACAGATACTGTTTTAAGTGTACTGGAGTGCTTTGTACTCCAATCAGTGCATACCATGTAGGTACATCTAAGTCGTGTACCATTTTGTTCCTGTTAAAGTCCTAAGGGCCTAGTTACTGTGAAAGGCCAGCCAAAAGTACACACCTGCTGGTGTTGTAGATAAATACTGTTTTAAGCGTAGTGGAGCATATTGTCCTCCCCTTATATACGCACTAAGTATGTCAGGCAGAGAAGTGCCAGGACGTGCACAGAGGAGTGGCAGAAGCCTAAATTCATCAGGCATAGGCAGAGGTCGCAGCAGACTAGGGGCGAGTGGCAGCGAGAGGCCTGAGCTCCCGGTATCAGCAAGCGGTCATGTCTTGACAAGCAACCCATCTGCCGTCATTGATTGGTTAACACGGTCATCCACTTCATCACAAGTGACATCTGACACCCCCAGTCAAAAGTTGGTGGGTTCCTCAAACACAATCCTTAGTTAGGAGAAAGAAGCAAAAATATCGAGGACAGAGCGTCGTGTAATTCTGTGGATCCAAATGGCTGTCTGTGAGGGTCTGTGATGGGACTCTCACCTGGATATAGCCTTTAGGTAAAGCATATCACCCCTGTAGGTGGGGTACTCTGGGAGACATGTAAGCGGTCTGGGATTTGACTGATGCCAACTGTGTGGAACTGGTAAGAAGTAGAGAGAAGAGGTTGAAAAACTATCCCCACTAGGCACTATCTCCAGAGGAT
This sequence comes from Hyla sarda, assembly GCF_029499605.1. Classification (NCBI taxonomy): domain Eukaryota; kingdom Metazoa; phylum Chordata; class Amphibia; order Anura; family Hylidae; genus Hyla; species Hyla sarda. The sequence goes on from NC_079193.1 coordinate 322,679,018, forward strand.
AAAATAAAAGTGAGGTAGGCGCTATCTCCAGAGGAGAAAATAAAAGTGAGGAGAATCCTCACTTAATGCTCCTTAATCCAAAAAAACTTGTTTATTAAATAAACAAAAATAAAATAACATACTACTTCAATGCAGTAGTGTAGTCTGTTATTTTATTTTTGTTTATTTAATAAACAATTTTTTATTGGATTAAAAGGATTCTCCTCACTTTTATTTTCTCCTCTGGAGATAGCGCCTAGTGGGGATAGTTTTTCAACCTCTTCTCTTTGCAAAACCCTCAGTTGGCATGGCCCGGGAGAAGTCCCTGTCCTCCCATTGCCTCTGTCCTATGCTGTTCGCTCCCTCACAGAAGTAACTTATACTGTGGGTTCAGCTCCACTATTTAGTGAGGACAATCTACTAGAGGACAGTCAGCAGCTACTGCCCAGCCAAGAAGTGGAGGAGAAATTCTCCCCTTCCTCTGCTAGGCGGGCAAGAAGTGATGAGGAGAATGGCATGGGAAGGGGTGTTGTGAGCATTCAGGCTCCTGAAGCAGACACTGTTGAGGAACGTGAGGAGGACATCAGTGACGTGCAGACACAACTCAATGATGATGAAGCCGATCGCACTTGGGAGCCGAGTGCAGAAGGGGCTTCATCATCATCAGGGGAAGAGGGTTGCAGGTTGCCGTCAGGCAGCAGCTGAGCCTGCAAGGTGGTAGCATGGTTGGCAGTCAGCATGGTGGCAGAAGTGGAACGTCTGGAGCCAAATGTGCCAGTTGTGGACCACCTGCTTTGTGGTAGCTTACCTTCCCGGGAGGTAGTGGAAGAGTGGTTCCTGAAGTCGGAAGCAGTAGCAGTCAATCAGTGCGGACTGTTGGTGGGAAAATCAGCTACTCGGCGGTGTGGCAGTTTTTCATCAAGCATCCGGAAGTGGTTAACATGGCCACATGCAAGATGTGTCGGCAGAAGGTGAAAGTGGCCAGGGTCCCAATGTTGGCACCACGGCCCTGGGTCAACATATGCAGCATTGCCATAAAGCGGCCTTGGAAAACCGTGGCTCCGATGTGGTAGTCCAGCCTACTGCATCACCCAGTGGCATGCCGCTCGATGTTTCAGCCAGCCAAGACTCCACCACCTCAGCTGAAGGGAGCTGTGTGTCATACCCATCTTCTGTCGCTCCAGATGCTCCTGCTGCTCCTACTTCAAGTCAGTCATTCAGCCAGCAATCCATCGGCGAAGCCTTGTCCAAGAGAAAACAGTATGCGCCCACTCATCCAATGGCGCAGAAGCTGAATGTGCTCCTGTCCAAGTTGCTGGTGCTGCAGTCCCTCCCTTTTCAAGTGTTGGACTCTGCACCTTTTTATAGAACTGATGGCTTGTGCCCAGCCGAGGTGGAAAGTCTCTGTCATTTCTTTGCGAAAAAGGCAGTACCAGCTCTGTACAATTTTGTGGAACAGAAGGTGGGCCAGTCCTTGAGCCTGTCAGTGTGTACCAAAATGCACGGCAGCGCCAACGCGTGGAGCTGTAACTACGGTCAGGGACAATACAAGTCCTTTACGGCCCACTGGGTGAATGTGGTTCCTGCACAGCCACAACAGCAACTTGGACAGGTCACGCCGCTTCCTCCTCCACGCTCTCGGGCAGTTGGTCCTGTGACAGTGTACGACTCCACCTCCTCATCCTCCACCGTGTCCTCAGCCTCCACTGCACGGACAACACTCAGTGCCCCTCCAGCATAATATGTGTACAGGGCACGGTGGTGTCACGCTGTTCTTCACATGGTTTGCCTTGGCAAACAGAGTCACACAGAGGAGGAACTGATAAAAGTAATTCATAAAGAAATTAGACCATGGCTTACTCCATGAAAACTGGAAATGGGAACCCTTGTGACCGACAACGGGAAGAACATCTTGTCTGCGATGGGGCAAGGAAGCCTGAGACAGGAACCCTGCTTGGGACATGTGTTCAATCTGGTTGTCAAGCGGTTCCTGAAGTGTACCTCCATATGCAAGACATCCTAACAATAAGAAGGAAACTTTGCATGCACTTCAGCCACTTGTACACCTCAAAGCACATCTTCCTGGAGCTGCAGGGTCAGAATGGTGTCCCCCCACATAGTCTGATTTGTGACGTTTCCATGGGTTGGAATTCCACCCTCCTTATGTTGGACCGACTATACAGACAGAGAGAAGCCATCACCGATTTCTTGATGATAAAAGCGGATATGGGTACTCCCCTGTGTAACTTCAATGTGAACCAGTGGCAGCTCATATGTGACACCTGCCATTTGTTCAGGCCCTTTGAGGAAACCACATTATATGTCAGTCGCCAGGATTACAGGATGAACTACGTCATTCCACTGCTTCATTTCCTACAACACATGTTGGAAACGATGGCTGGATAGGGCACTGGAGATATGGCGCCTACATCTCACGACCACATGAGCCCTGTGGGGGCTGAACTGGAGGGGGAGGGGCACAGTGGAGCACAGTTTAGGTTTTGCGAAATGGGCGTTTTTTCTAGTAATCTTACAGTAGAGTAGGAGCAGGAGCAGCTAGAGGAGCTAAAGGGTTATGAGGAAGGCGAGACAGAGGATCCAGACACACCGTGGCAGTATGCAGTGGAGATGGAAACAGGGAGTCCCTCCGAGTCACTTGCATAAATGGCATGATGCATGCTCAATTGCTTGCGTAGTGCATTGCTTGTGAATTGTCACCATTCGGCAGCGGGATGACTTCTGGCTCTCCACCTTATTGGACCCTCGCTACCACCACAAAATGGGGGCCTTTTCTACACCCACTGAAAGGGAGAACAAACTGACCTACTTCAGAGACATCCTACGTAGTCAGTTGGTCGATGCCTATCTGTGCCATCGTCCATCCTCTTGCAGGTCTGACTCGGGGGGCCCTCAGTGCTCACCTTCCACTGCCATGGCTGTTGGGGAAGGGTGGGGTTGCAGGAGCAGTACCAGCTCCAGCAGCCTGAGTCTACAGTCGCTGATGAGTACTTTTCTTCACCGACATAGTGAAGCATTTCATCATCAGCAGGTAGACCTGGAGCAGGACCTGAATCATCAGGTGGACGAATACCTTGACATCACAATGCCAACACACCTTGAAGATCCGCTGGACTTCTGGGCAGCCAAACTTGATTTGTGGCGACAACTATCAGAGTTTGCCCTGGAAATGCTGTCCTGCCTGGCCAGTAGTGTGCCATCAGAGCGGGTGTTTAGTGTGGCAGGGGCCACAGTAACCCCAAGGAGAACTCGTCTGTCCATGAAAAATGTGGAGAGACTGACCTTTGTGAAAATGAATCAGGCATGGATCAGCCAGGATTTCCACCCACCAATGCATGATGCATCAGAGTGGATTGACCATGGTGCCACACCAACACTTCACAAATATAGATAGTGCAAAACATATTTAAGGTGTTGCTCCCCAGTTACAGACATTCCTCTGCATCAGACCATAAGTAAGTATTGAGGATATGCATTAGCTAAAACTTAACTTTTCTTAGGATAAAATATAAGTGCACAATTTTTTTTTTGAATCAAACAAAAGGAAAGGTGTACAAAAAACATCATGTGCCACCTACACTTCCAAGTATTGATGTGATTCAAAGACCTCTAAAAGGTGGAAGGGAACAACATATGGTTCATTGTAACTGGTGGGGGTAAAAACTTCCCCTGTAAAGAACTACTCTCGCATCATTAATTCCCTTCTTGGAAAGTGTTACTCGCCCTTAAAAGGGCAGCCCCACACAGGAACCTCTCCCTATTTCCACCTACAAACACTGCCATTTCCCAGGGTTTTTAGGTGAAAATAGGGAGAGTTTTCTGTGTGGGGCCACCCTTTTAGGGAGAGTAACACTTGCCAAGAAGGGAATTAATAGGGTGAGAGTAGGGCCTTACAGGGGAATTTTTTACCCCCACCTGCTACAATGGACAATACATTGTTCCCTTCCACCTTTTTGAGGAAAGTGTTATTTGTCTTAAAAAGGGCAGCCCCACACAGGAACCAATCCCTATTTCCACCTAAAATCCCTTGGAAATGGCAGTGTTTGTAGGTGATACTATAGTAGGATAAAACACAAGACAGAGCTTCTCATTGGGCAGTATGTTTTGTATGGTTGGCACTACAGGTGAGTAGCATAGGTGGAACACTCACCTTGTAAAGTTGTGTTTGGCACACAACAACCTTGAGAGCTTTTAGATGTATTCAGAGTTAGCAGGGTAGCGGTGCATCCGTCCGGTGTTTGTAGGTGGAAATAGGGAAAGGCTCCTGTGTGGGGCCGCCCTTTTTAGGGCGAGTAACACTTGCCAAGAAGGGGATTAATAATGCGAGAGTAGGGCCTTACACGGGAAGTTTTTCCCCCACCGGTAACAATGAACCATACTTTGTTTCCTTCCACCTTTTAGAGTTCTATATGGTCTCCTCATGCTGCCACCACATCCACGCTGTGTCATTCAGCCACTATATGGTCTCCTCATACTGATGCTACCTCCAGGCTGTGTCATTCAGCCAATATATGGTCTCCTCATGCTGCCACCACATCCACGATGTGTCATTCAGCCACTATATGGTCTTCTCATACTGATGCCACCTCCAGGCTATGTCATTCAGCCACTATATGGTCTCCTCATATTGATGCCACCTCCCGTCTCTGTCATTGTGCCACTCTGCAAAAGTGATTCTAATAGCGATGCCTGTAATCTGCATGTCATATGGAATAATAGTATTATTTCACTAACCCAGTGCACACCCTATTCGTGTTACAACAAGGCAAAGTGTTAAACACCCCTATTGAGGCTCTCTGTAGGCCAGAAATAGCCATTTTTAATAGAAATTCGCGACAAATAAATTTGGACTAAACCAAATTTTTTCGGAACATTCGGCAAATCGCCAAAATCTAATTTTTTCAAAAATTCGCTCATCTCTAATTGGGAGGTTTGTTCAATATAGTAAATGAGAAAAATATAATTTGCATAATTATTTGGAACATCGTGTAGGGCTGATTGGTTCAGCATCCAAGCCTCCCGATTGTCCTGCCCGCTCTGCCCATCACAGGGATGTGGCATGTGTTCCCCCCTGACAACTGGAGAATACCATGTGACAGAAGGCAGGAGTGGCACAGGATGCGGCACAGGAGTGTTTCTAGGTAAGTTCTTGACAGTATCTTCCTACTATTTACTTAAAATATCTTAAAATTTAAGATAAAAAAACTAAGACAACACATGTACAGACAATTGCATTGTGCAAAACCAGGCCTTTGATATCTCGTGCAGTTTATAATTCATATTCATCGTTCAACAACAGTGAATAGAAGATGCATAGTGTGAATATATAAAACCTAGTGCAGACACCTGGTTAATGTGTTTAGCGCAGATGTCTTAGTTTCAGCACAGGATGATTTTATTCTATAATATCTTTTTCTTATCTGTAGAATTTTATAGCAATATACTGTATACAGTTTAGGTTTCCAACAAACCAAGACACTACTTGCTTGTTTTTTTTTTTTATGTTTTACATTTTTTTCGTCTTCACATTCTGAGTCATAACTTTTTAAGTTTACCATTGATGGAGCTGTAGGAGGGCTTGTGTGTTAAGAAGATAAAAGTTGTATTTTAATGGCATATTTTAAAATATGTGTTGTGTGGATTGATAAAAAGAGGCACTCTCAATGTTTTTTTTTGAGTTTTCATACCTCTATAAGGGGGGGAACTACCTGCTTAATGAGGAACTATCTGCTTAACCTCTTCAGGACTAGTGTTGCTCGCGAATATTCGCAATTCGAATATTATTCGCGAATATCGCATATTCGCGAATTCGCGAATTTCGCGAATATAGCGCTATATATTCGTAATTACGAATATTCGTTTTTTTTTTTTTTTTTTTTTTCTTCACATCACACATCACAGTGATCACCCCTCTCTGCTTCCAGCTTGTGTGGTGTAAAGAAGGCTGTAATACTACTGTGTGAGACTGGCGCGCAAAACTTCGCATATGCGAAAATTAGCATATGCTAATTTTCGCATATGCGAATTTCCACATATGCTAATTTTCGCATGTGCGTATTTTCGCATACGCGAAAATAAAACGAGGATATAACGATTATGCGAATATTCGCGAATGTATGACGAATATTCCTCCATATATTCGCGAATATTCGCGAATTCGAATATGGCCTATGCCGCTCAACACTATTCAGGACATAGGGCGTATGGATACTCCCTGCATTCCGAGTCCTTAAGGACCGAGGGTGTATCCATACGCCCGTGGGAATTCCGGTCCCCACCGCTAGCCGGTTGGGGACCGGAGCCGGATGCCTGCTGTAATCGTTAAGCAGGCATCCCGGCAAATCGCCCAGGGGGGTCATTATGCCCCCCCCCCCATGTCGGCTGGACAATTCAGTCCAGCGATCTGCAGCGATTCCGGGTCAATCGTGTCTCCAGTGACCCGGTGACCCGGAATTACTGGCTGTTCGGGGCCGTCTACAGGGGTGAGGTGGCACTGGTGCCACCTCACGATCGCCCTGATTCATCGGCCGGCCGACCAATCAGGGCGCCTGCTGCGGGTGTCACTCCCGCAACCCGCTCCGCCCCTCTTCCGGAGGACGTGAGCGGGTGCGGGACGTGCACCCCGGGTGCTGGGGACCCCGATCCCCGGCATCAATGTTGGGATCGGGGCCCCAGGAGCAGTGGCGGCGGCGACGAGGGACTGACTTTCCGGCGTGGATAGTTGGAGGTGAGTGACAGCCTCCTGCTGTTGCTTAGCAACAGCTCCCAGCATGCAGAAAGGGCATGCTGGGAGCTGTATTTATGCAACAGCAGGAGGCAGACCACCACAACTCCCAGCATTCCCTTATGGGCATGCTGGGACTTATGGTTTTGCAACAGCTGGAGGCACATTTTTTCTATGGAAAAGTGTACCTTCAGCTGTTGCATAACTACAACTCCCAGTGCATGCTGGGAGTTGTAGTGGTGCATCTGCTGGTTGCATAACTACAACTCCCAGCATGCCTGTTGGCTGTCGGTGACTGCTGAGAGTTGTAGTTTTGCAACACCTGAAGGCACACTGGTTGTGAAACTTAGAGTTTTTTTTTTTTTTTTACCTACCGGTGTGCCTCCAGCTGTTGCAAACTCCAACTCTCAGCAGTCAATGTACACCATGCACCGTACATGCTGGGAGTTGTAGTTTTGCAACAGCTGGAGGCACACTGGTTGTGAAACACCGAGTTAGGTCACAAACTCAGTGATACATAACCAGTGTGCCTACAGCTGTTGCAAAACTAAAACTCTCAGCATGTACAGTCTGTCAGCGCATGCTGGGAGTTGTAGTTTTGCAACAGCTGGATGCGTACCCCCCCCCCCAATGTGAATGTACAGGGTACACTCACATGGGCGGAGGTTTACAGCAAGTATCTGGCTGCAAGTTTGAGCTGCGGCAAATTTTCTGCCGCACCTCAAACTGCCAGCGAGAAACTACTGTGAACCCCCGCCCGTGTGACTGTACCCTAAAAACACTAGACTACACTACACTAACAAAAAATAAAATAAAAAGTGAAAACACTACATATACACATACCCCTACACAGCCCCCGTCCCCTCCCCAATAAAAATGAAAAACGTCTGGTACGCCACTGTTTCCAAAACGGAGCCTCCAGCTGTTGCAAAACAACAACTCCCAGTATTGTCGGACAGACGTTGACTGTCCAGGCATGCTGGGAGTTTTGCAACAGCTGGAGGCACCCTGTTTGAGAATCACTGGCATAGAATTCCCCTATGTCCACCCCTATGCAAGTCCCTAATTTAGGCCTCAAATGCGCATGGCGCTCTCAATTTGGAGCCCTGTCGTATTTCAAGGCAACAGTTTAGGGTCACATATGGGGTATCGCCGTACTCGGGAGAAATTGTGTTACAAATTTTGGGGGGTATTTTCTGCTTTTACCCTTTTTAAAAATGTAAAATTTTTGGGAAAACAAGCATTTTAGGTAAAAAAAAATTTTTTTTTTTTACATATGCAAAAGTCGTGAAACACCTGGGGGGTATAAAGGTTCACTTAACCCCTTGTTACGTTCCCCGAGGGGTCTAGTTTCCAAAATGGTATGCCATGTGGGGTTTTTTTTTGCTGTTCTGGCACCATAAGGGCTTCCTAAATGCAACATGCCCCCCAAAAACCATTTCAGAAAAACGTACTCTCCAAAATCCCCCTTGTCACTCCTTCCATTTTGAGCCCTCTACTGCTCCCGCCGAACACTTTACATAGACATATGAGGTATGTCCTTACTCGAGAGAAATTGGGCTACAAATACAAGTAAAAATTTGTCCTTTTACCCCTTGTAAAAATTCCAAAATTGGGTCTACAAGAACATGTGAGTGTAAAAAATGAAGATTGTGAATTTTCTCCTTCACTTTGCTGCTATTCGTGTGAAACACCTAAAGGGTTAAAACGCTGACTGAATGTCATTTTGAATACTTTGGGGGATTGTAGTTTTTATAATGTGGTCATTTATGGGGTATTTCTAATATGAAGACCCTTCAAATCCACTTCAAACCTGAACTGGTCCCTGAAAATTACAGAGTTTGAAAATTTTGTGAAAAATCGGAAAATTGCTGCTGAACTTTGAAGCCCTCTGGTGTCTTCCAAAAGTAAAAACACGCCAATTTTATGATGCAAACATAAAGTAGACATATTGTATATGTGAACCAAAAAAAAAATGTATTCATAATATCCATTTTCCTTACAAGCAGAAAGCTTCAAAGTTAGAAAAATGCTAAATTTTCAAATTTTTCATCAAATTTACGGATTTTTCACCAAGAAAGGATGCAAGTATCGACAAAAATTTACCATTATGTTAAAGTAGAATATGTCACGAAAAAACAATCTCGGAATCAAAATGATAACTAAAAGCATTCCGGAGTTATTAATGTTTAAAGTGACAGTGGTCAGATGTGCAAAAAACGCTCCGGTCCTTAAGGCCAAAATGGGCTTGGTCCTGAAGGGGTTAATGACATAACTGCTTAATTGGGAAATCTGTTTAGTAGGAGGAGTTACCTACATTATGAGGGCCTTCACAATTTCTTGGGGAAAAACTTACTATGGAGACATACATAACTAAAGAGGAACTACATATCTGCTGTGGAAACATACCAATCTTCCTAACCCCCGTTTTCTTTGCAGGGCACCAAATGAGACATTATTATAATTTTGGGGACTACAGAGCAGGAGATTGTTTAGAGGTGTGATAGGTGCTGGAAAAGTGCACAACCTAAGGTGTTTTTCTGGCAGATTCAGCAGAAATGTGTGATGGTTGGAAGAAATTATCATAGTGGTCTGAGCCTGTTGTAAAATATTTCCTCTTTGTATACTGGTATTATTGATATCACTCTGTGTATGGTGATAATATTTCCTCCTTATGTACTGGTATTATTGGTAATATTGGTCTCAGTAAACAGAATTTGGTCAGTAACAGTATGATTGTAATATGTATGGTGATAATACTCATCATTGTATACTAGTATTATTGGTGATATTGGTCTTGGTTCCCTGGGTTTGGTCAGTTACAGTATGATAGTAATATTTATAGTGATAAAATGTTTTTCTGTGTGATTTATTTAATCCTAAGGCTACATAAGCTTGATCTCTTAATCAAAGACCATAGTTATTTAACAACACAACATTTGATTTGTATTTCCATTAAAGTTGAGGCATATAGCCAATAGATTTGGTACATAAAATGGCACTAATGCGTTTCAAGCTGGTAACTGCTTTTACTTACAGCATGATTTATAGAAGTTACTGTCTCATAATGCTTTAGAGCCATTTTGTGGGTTGGTGGGGCCTATTACACATGAATAACACAGGAATATTGGCTGAACGGGACCATGTTGCACCATGTATTAGGCCCAGAGTTCAATTGTAGGCCTAAAAATCATTGCCAAACAGCCTCTCATTGGCCCCAAAAATAATTTGACTGTGGGAAGGCCCCTTAAGTAATACGAACTGTAAGTATTGCAACAATTACAAAAAAGCAAAGTCTGCTCCCCCCTCCATAATAGAAGACCATGGCCAGCCCAGGAAAAGGCATTGAGGGCATTGATACTGCAGGCAAGGTGCATAACAAGTGAAATTCACTCCCAAAAAAGGAGCCGGGATCCCTCAGCACTCCAGAGACCACTTCTTAAAACACAAAGGAGGAGACTTATCAAGGGATTTAGAGCAGTTTTTTTTGCCTACAAAAGTCGCACAAAAAGTCGTACCTGTGGCTAAGCATTTTGTCTGTGCCAATTTTGGCTGTAAGCAAAAAGCTACAAAAGAGCCTACGAAAGTAAATTTCAGTTTTCACTTTCCAGTGGTAAGGGATTTATCAAGTGCGAAAGTCGCAACCGCCTCCAAAGAACCATAAATGTAAGCCAGTCCAGACCTGGCTTACAAAACCTGCTTAGGAGAGCAGTATTTCACATTTCCCGCTGGGAGCCGAGACCATGGCTCCAGCGAGAAATATGAAATCACAGATGTCCGAAGGAGCTCGGGCTTGCGTCACTGTGCAGCCGCCCGGGCTCTGTCTTATTCCATCCCCGCTACCCACCCTACACTGTATTTAATCCTCCAACCCCCTGCAGCTTATGTCATCAGACCAGCCCCCCCACGGTCATCTTCTGCCAACTCCTGCCGACTCCCCTCCCCAGCTCATCTTACCCCGGTTATCTTTCGCAACTCCCCCCCCCCACAACTCATCTCCCCCCAGATGAGCTGGGAGGGGGCGCGAGAGATGACCGGGGGGTTCCAAATGAGCTGGGGGCGAGAGAGGGCCGGGGGTTATAGTCACCTCTCGCCTACCTAGCTCAATTGTAGTTTAGGAACGGGGTGCCTCCAGCTGTTGCTAAACTACAACTTCCATCACGGGAGTTGTCGTTTAGCTACAGGGGGCCTCCAGCTGTTGCTAAACTACATCCCCCATTACGGGAGTTGAAGTTTAGGAACGGGGTGCCTCCTGCTGTTGCTAAACTAAAACTCCCATCCGGAGAGTTACAGTTTAGCTACAGGGTGCCTCCAGCTGTGGCTAAGCTACAACTCCCATCATGGGAGTTGTAGTTTAGAAACAGCGAGACACCTGCTAAACTGGAGGCTCACTGTTGCTAAATTACAAATGATGGGGTTTGTAGTTTAGCAACAGCTAGAGGCTCCTTGTTTGGAAACGCTGGTTTATGGACGTTTTCCCCAAGGAAGGGTGCCATAAATGTAAGAACCAATTTCCATGTTTTTTTCTTATCATTTCAGATCCATGTATGCTGAGGACTTCTTCGAATTTGGTGGACTTCGTCGATGACCAGCGTTTTTTTTGTTCAATATTAATAAAATGGCTAATGAGGGCCTGTGAGGGAGTATTTTTTGGAATAAAAGTTTTTAAAAAGTGTTGTTGTTTTTTCTTAAATTTCCTTTCCAGGCTTAGTAGTGGAAGTTGTCTTATAGATGTAGTACATTACTAAGCCCGGGCTTGTGTTAGCCCCAAAAGTAGCTAGCGCTAACCCCCTGGTATTACCCTGGTACCCACCACCACAGGGGTGTCAGGAAGAGCCGGTACCAACAGGCCCAGGGCAACAAAAATGGTTCTCCTTGGCCTAGGCGGTAACAGGCTGGTGTTATTTAGACTGGGGAGGGCCAGTAACAATGGTCCTCGCCCACCCTGGTGACATCAAGCTGTTGCTGCTTGGTTGTTATCTGGCTGATACTGAATATACAAGGAACCCAGTGTGTTTCCCCCCCCCCCCCCCCCCAAAAAAAAAAAAAAAAAAAACAACAAAAAAAAAAAACCACATAGGGTTCCCTGTATTTTTAGTATCAGCCAGATACCAACCAAGCAGCAACAGCCTGACATTACCAGGGTGGGCGAGGACCATTGTTACCAGGAGCACCATTTTTGACGCTCCTGACTGGTTGGTACCAGTTCTTCCCAGCACCCCTGTGGTGGTGGGTACTGGGGTAATAATTTTGGGGCTAATGCTAAGCCCCGGCTTAGTAATGGATTCTGTCTATTAGACAGCTTCCACTACTAAGCCTGTAAAGTAAACAAAAAAAAACAACACATTTAAAAAACATTTATTCCAAAAAACACTCCCCCACAAGCCCTCGTTAAAGGGGTTAACTGAAGTTAAACAGATTTGTAAATTACTTCTATTAAAAAATCTTAATCATTTCAGTACTTATGAGCTGATGAAGTTGAATTGTACTTTTCTGTCTAAGTGCTCTCTGATGACACGTGTCTCGGGAACCGCCCAGTTTAGAAGCAAATCCCCATAGCAAACCTCTTCTACTCTGTGCAGTTCCTGAGACAAGCAAAGATGTCAGCAGAGAGCACTATTGCCAGACAAAAGCAACAACTCAACTTCAGCAGCTGATAATTATTGAAAGGATTAAGAATTTTAATAGAAGTAATTTACAAATCTGTTTAACTTTCTGGAGCCAGTTCATATAAAAAAAAAAAAGTTTTTTCATGGAATACCCCTTTAAACATTTTATTAATATTAAACCAAAAAAAACGCTGGTCAGCAACGTAGTCCACCAAATTTGAAGAAGTCCTCAGCATACATGGATCTGAAATGATAAGAAAAAAACATGGAAATTGGTTCGTACATTTTTAGCACCCTTCTTTGGGGAAAACATCCATAAACCAGCATTTCCAAATAGGGAGCCTCTAGCTGTTGCTAAACTACAACCTCCATCATTTGTAATGTAGCAACAGTGAGCCTCCAGTTTAGTAACAGCTGGAGTCTCGCTGTTTCTAAACTACAATTCCCATGATGGGTGATCGTGGTTCACCAAATTTGAAGAAGTCCACAGGATACATGGATCTGAAATGAGAAGAAAAATCTAACACACAAAAAATGGGTTAGTACATTTAGGGGGAAAAAAGTGGTAAAGAAAAAATTTTTTATAAACACACAAACATATATATCGCACATTTCTTTCACAGCTGCAATTTGAGGTGAGGTTACAAAGTGGTGTTCTGAAGTGATTTATTGGTTTTTGCTTATGTGTGCTAAAAAAATGGTATTCAAAAGTGATTTATCGGTTTTTGCTTATGTAAGCCAAATTTATCAACCCCCTGTGATAGTATGATAAAAAACGCCAAACCAAAGCAAAAAAATAAAATAAAAAATTACTACAGAACTCGTTTACCAAAGCAACAATGATAAATGTCCCTTAAAGACTTTATTGAAATCCTTATTTAAAAATTAGGAGGTACCAAAATCTTTACAAATTGTTGTACCTCCTGATGTTTTTATAAGGATTTCAATAAAGACTTTGGGGGAGATTTATCAAAAACTGTACAGAGAAAGAGTGGTGCTGTTGTCCATGGCAACCAATCATACTGCTTCTTTCATTTTAAAAGAGACCTGTAAAAAATGAAAGAAGCAATCTGATTGGTTGCTATGGACAACTGCACCGCTCTTCCTCTACACAGGTTTTGATAAATCTCCCCCTTTGTCTTGTAAGAAGTGGTCTCTGGAGCGCTGAGGGATTCCGACTCCTTTTTTGGGAGTGAATTTCACTCGTACTGTAAGTGTGCCCTGATAACAATGAATATGGCCAGATTGCTGAAGCTTTCTTTAACCCCTTAAGGACCAATACAAATAAACCTGTACGCCCCTGAAAGACCAGGCCTGTTTTTTCAAATCGGGGATGTCTGTCTTTATTAGAGAATAACTCTGGTAACGTTTTTCCAATCACGATAATTCTGACAATGTTTTTTTGTCACAAGTTGTCCTTCATGTAGATAGTAAAAGTAAGCCGATATCATTTGTAGTTTTTTTTTTACAATGTAAAAAATCGTGAAATTTTTACAAAAAATTATGATTTTTTGCTATTTTAACACTAATAGGTTGCATATATTTATACATACTGACCAAATAGTTTATGAAACTTATGCTTTCAGATGTCTACTTTATTTTGACGTCATTTTTTTTGTTTTTAATTAACATTTTAAATTAATTAGAAGCCTAACAATTTAACTTGAAATTTTGAAAATTTTGAAAATTTGAAAAGTACATCTTTTTTTGTGTGCTATGCAAGGTTTGCTGAAATTAAAAGGTAGTAGAACATAGGAACACCCCCCCCCCCAAATGACCCCATTTTTAAAACTAGACCCCTCAAGGTATTCGCTAGGGGGTACAGTGAGTATTTTAACACCATAGTTTATTGGCAGGAATTATTACAAAGTCAGTGTTAAAAATGTGAAATTTGCAATTTTTCACAAATGTATCATTTGGGGGGCATATTTTTTGTACATCACTTCTGATATTGAAAGAAATGCACCCTATATTTTGTTTAGCTGCTTGTCCCATGTTCGTAAATACCCCCGCTTTGGTCATATATGGTTCCTTGGCCGCGTGGTAGGACCCAGAAGGAGAGGAGCGCCATTTGGCTTTCAGGGCAGAACACCCCCACAAGTGACCCCATTTATATACCGCACCCCTACAAGTTATTGGCTGGACCAGGGACCTCTCTGATTGGTCCTTGGTCGGCTGGCAGTATAACACGTCTGTCTGTGACAGTTAAGGCTCCTGATGGATATATCCGCCATGTTGTGGGAATAAGCACCCGCTCATGGCGAATATATCCATCACTGCTGCGGCTGGGTAGCTCAGTGTGTCCGCTCATGACTGCCCACGGGAAATCCGCCGCTATGAGTGGACACACAAAGCTACCCAGCCTCAGCAGGGAGCTCATTACCGTAACTGCTGCATAATGTGTAGGATCACATGGTGGACATCCGCAGCATATTACATGCTGCGGATGTCCGCCAATGCGATCCTACACATTATGCATTTTTTTTATTAGATTAATTTAATAAATGTATTTTTATATATATATATATATATATATATTTTTTTTTACACTTTTATTACATTTTTATTTATTTTTACACTTTTATTTTATTTATTTTTACACTTTTTAATGCTTTGGAATACTTAGTATTCCAAAGCATTGCAGTTATATGCTGCCTGCCAGTTTTCGCTAGCAGGCAGCATATTAGGACGTGCCTCTGGCACGTCCTTTCAGGCAATACCCAGGGCAGACCTGGGGGTCTTTGTAGGACCCCCGGCTGCCCAGGTATGCAGCAGCACCCCGCGATGCTCCGGGGTGCTGCAGGAGAGACAGAGGGAGCCCCCTCCCTCTGTCAGAACTCCTTACAACACGCAGTCACTTCTGACCGCGGCTGTTAGGGTTAAACTGTCGGGAGTGAAGTGAACTTCACTCCCGGCAGTGCGGCAGGTCCCGGCCAGCCGCGGCCACACACAGCACCCCGCGATCGGGATGCGGGGTGCTGCAGGGGTGACAGAGGGAGCCCCCTCCCTCTGTCATAACACTTACAGCCCGTGGCTGTAAGGGTTAAAACTGCCGGGACCGAAGTTTATTTCGGTCCTGGCAGTGCAGCAGGGTCCCGGCTGTGTCATACAGCCGAGTCCCTGCCGCGATCTCGTGGGTGCACTGGGCAGCACCCACGAGAATAATGGACGAGTATAGACGTCAAGGTGCGGGAACGGCCGCCAACCTGGACGTCTATACTCGTCCATGGTCGTTATCGGGTTAAAGGGATACTCCGCTGATCAGCATTTGGAACAAACTGTTCTGAACGCTGTAGCCGGCGTCAGGAGCTTGTGACATCAAAGCCCCGCCCCCTCATGATGTCACCCCCCCCTCAATGCAAGTCTATGGGGGGGGGGGGTGACAGCCATCATGCCCCCTCCCATAGACTTGCATTGAGGGGGCAGGGCATGATGTCATGAGGGGGTGGGGCTATGATGTCACAAGCTCCCGATGCCGGGTCCAGCGTTCAAAACAGTTTGTTCCAAATGCTGAGCAGTGGAGTACCCCTTTAAGGGACCCTCGGTTTTCTGCTCATAAATGGTAAGAAGCCCTGACCAACTCACAGGGTACCAAAGGCGATGCACCCCTCTAATCTATCTTTGTTGTGATCAGCACTGGCATTCAGCAGCGTTAAAAGGTTCCCCTGGTCTCTGCCATTAGAATCGGGCTGTAGCTGTTTCCCGTTTCAAATAAGAAGTTGTTCACAGCATAAGGGGTTATCCTTATATTTTTTGGTCATGTACTGTATACAAGATAAGACACCCCATAGGTTGTAGAAGCTATTTATGAACACAAGAATGAAGCCATATTCATTTGTCCAGCACGTACAAGAAAAACCTGGACTGGGATCATCGGCTGGATTTACAACGAAATAGTTTAAAATCTCCAGTTCATTATTAGATTATGTTGTAATGCACATTACTAATTCATAGATCAGGACAAGCATTGAAGAGCTTGGCAGATGACAATATGTTCTTGAAGCTACAGCTGGTATTAAAAGACATCTTCCATCTGCCCATGATTTTTTTTATTGGGATATGGAGATAAAATGTAATAAATTAAATATTGAAATCAGGAATACTGTATCTCTTATTAACAAAAAGCACTAAAGAAAAAACATACACCTACCAAATCTGTACGTGCGCTCCAGTGCTTAGAATTTGTGGAGCCAACAATCACATTATCAGGGACCACTGTAAAATATTATTCTAGTACTTATGGACCCAGGGCATACCTGTACTCCCGTGGGAATTTTGGTCCCTGCCGTGCGCTGGGCGGGGACCGGGGTGACTGCTGATATCGATCAGCAGGAAACCCGCGCAAATGCCCAGGACCCTCCCCCCCCCCCCCCCCCCCATGTTGGTGAATTCACACTGGCGATTTGCGGCAATTCCAGTGACCCGGAAAATAGGGGGGATCGGGGTTGTCCAAGATACCCACGATCCCCCTGAAGGTATAGGAGTGAGGTGGCAGGGGTGCTACCCCTCCTACACCTGCTATTGGTCGTTCATAAGCAACGACCAATTGCAGATCGGGGGCGGGGGATTAACTTTCGGTTTCCCCCTTCTGCCCACCCACAGTAGGCTGGGCAGAATGAGGGAAACCGACGAGGACCGGCGCCAAAGTCCACTTACCCATCGGCAGCAGCAGCGGGTGTCGATCGGCGGCGGTGATCAGCGGCAGAAGAGGACTGCAATGTGGCTCCCTGGATCATATGGAAGCTTGTGAGTTGCCTAGCAACATCTGGAGGGCTACAGTTTGAGACCACTATACAGTGGTCTCTAAACTGTAGCCCTCCAGATGTTGCAAAACTACAACTCCCAGCATGCCCAGACAGCTGTTTAAACATGCTGGGATTTGTAGTTTTGCAACAGCTGGAGGGCTACAGTTTGGAGATCACTGTGCAGTGGTCTCTAAACTGTAGCCCTCCAGATGTTGCAAAACTGCAAATCCCAGCATTCCCGAACAGCTGTCTCAGCATGCTGGGAGTTGTAGTTGTGTACATCCAGCTGTTGCATAACTACATCTCCCAGCATGCCCTACGCCGATCTGTACATGCTTGGAGTTGTAGTTTTGCAACAGCTGGAGGCACACTGGTTGGAAAATACTGAGTTAGGTAACAGAACCTAACTGAAGGTTTTCCAACAAGTTTGCCTCCAGCTGTTGCAAAACTACAACTCCCAGCATGCACGGTCTGTCAGTACATGCTGGGAGTTGTAGTTTTGAAATAGCTGGAGGTTTGCCCCCCCCCCCCCCAATGTGAATGTACAGGGTACATTCACACTGGCGGGTTTAGAGCAAGTTTCCTGCTTGAAGTTTGAGCTGCGGCGCAAACTCTGAGCGGGAAACTCACCGTAAACCTGCCAGTGTGAATGTACCCTAAAAACACTTTCACTAACACATAATAAAGGGTAAAACACTACATATACACCCCCTTACACTGTCCCCCCCAAAACATATCGTACGGCAGTGTTTCCAAAACGGAGCCTCCAGCTGTTGCAAAACAACAACTCCCAGCATTTCCGAACAGCCACTGACTGTCCAGGCATGCTGGGAGTTTAGCGACAGCACCCTGTTTGGGAATCACTGCCGTAGAATACTCCCTATGTCCACCCCTCTGCAATCCCAAATTTAGTCCTCAAATGCGCATGGCACTCTCTCACTTCTGGGCCCTATCATATTTCCAGGAAACAGTTTAGGGCCACATATGGGGTATCTCCTTACTCAGGAGAAATTGCACTACAAATTTTGGGGGACTTTTTTTCCTTTTACCCCTCATGAAATGGAAAAGTTGGGGGCTAAACCAGCCTGTTAGTGTAAAAAAAAGAAAATATTTTACACTAACATGCTGGTGTTGCCCCATACTTTTTATTTTCACAAGCGGTAAAAGGAAAAAAGGACCCCTATAATTTGTAACGCAATTTCTCCTGAGTACGGAAATACCCCATATGTGGGCGTAAAATGCTCTGTGGGTGCACAACAAGGCTCCGGAGTGAGAGCGCACTATGTACATTTGAGGCCTAAATTGGTGATTTGCACAGGGGTGGCTGATTTTACAGCGGTTTCGACATAAACGCAAAACAATAAATACCCACATGTGACCCAATTTTGGAAACTACACCCCTCATGGAACTTAACAAGGGGTATAGTGAGCTTTAACACCCCACAGGTGTTTGAAGAGTTTTCATTAAAGTTGGATGGGAAAATGAAAAAAAATATATTTTCACTGAAATGTTGGTGTTATCCTACATTTTCATTTTCACAAGGGAAAATAGGAAAAAAAAGCCCCCACAATTTGTAACCCCATTTCTACTGAGTAAGAACATATCCCATGTTCTGGATGTAAAGTGCTCTGCGGGCGAACTATAATGCTCAGAAGAGAAGGAGCGCCATTGGGCTTTTAAAGAGAAAATTTGTCCGGAATATAAGGCCACGTGTGTTCACAAAGCCCCCATAGTGTCAGAACAGTGCCCCCCCACATGTAACCCCATTTCTTCTGAGTAAGAACATACCCCATATGTGGATGTGAAGTGCTCTGCTTGCACACTACAATGCTCAGAAGAGAAGGAGCGCCATTGGGCCTTTGAAGAGAAAATTTGTCCGGAATGAAAGGCCACGTGTGTTTACAAAGCCCCCATAGTGCCAGAACAATGGACATGTGACCCCATTTTGGAAACTACACCCTTCATGTAATGTAGCAAGGGGTACAGTGAGTATTTACGCCCCACAGGTGTCTGACAGATTTTTAGAACATCCCACAGGTGTCTGACAGATTTTTAGAACATCCCACAGGTGTCTGACAGATTTTTGAAAATTAAAAATGTAATTTTTCATTTGCACAGCCCACTGCTCCAAAGATCTGTCAAATGCCAGTGGGGTGTAAATACTCACTGCACCCCTTTTTAAATTCTATGAGGGGTGTAGTTTCCAAAATGGGGTCACATGTGGGGGGGGGGGGTCCACTGTTCTGGCACCACGGGGGCTTTGTAATGCACATGGCACTTACTTCCATTCCAAACAAATTCACTCTCCAAAATCCCACTGTCGATCCTTCCCTTCTGAGCCCTCTACTGCGCCCGCCGAACACTTTACTTACACATATGAGGTATTTCCTTACTCGAGAGAAATTGGGTTACAAATTTTAGGAAGATTTCTCTCCTTTTACCCCTTGTAAAAATTATAAGCAAAACACGTTTATAGGCACCAAGTCATAACAGACCACAGGCCAAATTTATAATCACCAAACACAGAGGCCAAAATGTGGTATAAAAGTAACAATTCTTTATTAATCATATACTAAAAACATCTCTTTAGTAATATATAAAAGCAGAATACACATACAAATAGAAAAAGAAGTGAGTATATCATGGATTGAATAAAGCGCATCAGTATACAGAGGTAGGTGTCAACATAGGGGGAGATTCATCAAAACCAGTGTAGAGGAAGAGTTGTGCAGTTGCTCATAGCGACCAATCAGATTGCTTCTTTCATTTTTGAAAAGGCCTCTGAAAAATGAAAGAAGCAATCTGATTGGTTGCTATGGGCAACTCAGAAACTTTTCCTCTGGACAGGTTTTGATAAATCTCCCTCATAGTAATGACAAAATTTTACCACTAACATAAAGTAGAATATGTCACGAAAAAACAATCTCGGAATCAGAATGAAAAGTAAAAGCATCCAGAATTATTAATGCTTAAAGGGGTACTCCCACCCTAGATATCTTATCCCTTATCCAAAGGATAGGGGATAAGATGTCTGATCTCGGGGGTCCCGCCGCTGGGGACCCCCGCAGTATTGCATGCGGCACCCACCTGTTTTTTGTGCGGAAGCGCTGGAGGGTCTGAGTCGCGACTACGGGAACGGAAGTCCGTGATGTCAGGACTCCGCCCCTTGGGTGCCGCATGCAATACTGCAGGGGTCCCCAGCGGCGGGACCCCCGAGATCAGACATCTTGTCCCCTATCCTTTGGATAGGGGATAAGATGTCTAGGGTGGGTGTACCCCTTTAAAGTGACAGTGATCAGATGTGCAAAAAATGGCCCTATGGTGACAGAACAGCAAAAAGAAAAAAAAAAAACACATGGCATACTATTTTGGAAAGTACACCCCTCAAAGAACGCAAAAAGGGGTACAGTGAGCCTTAACATCTCATTATTATTTTTTTCACTAAAATGCTGGTTTTCCCCCAAATTTTTCATTTTTACAAGGGGTATTAGGAGAAAATGCCCCCCAATATTTGTAACCCAATCTCTTCTGAGTATGGGAATACCCCATATGTGGACGTCAAGTGCACTACAATGCTCAGAAGAGTAGGAGTCACATTTGGCTTTTTGAAAGCAAATTTTGCTGAAATAGTTTTTGGGGGGCATGTCGCAATTAGGAAGACCCTATGGTGCCAGAACAGCAAAAAAAATTTAAAAAATTAAAACACATGGCATGCTATTTTGAAAAGTACACCCCTCAAGGCACATAAAAAGGGTTACAGTTAGCATTTGTACCCCACTGGTGATTGACAAATCTTTGGAACAGTGGACCGTGCTAATTTTCACGGACCACTGTTTCAAAAATCTGTCAGACACCTGTGGGGTGTAAATGCTCACTGTACCCCTTATTTCATTTTGTGAGGGGTGTAGTTTCCAATATGGGGGTCACATGTGGGGGTCCACTGTTCTGGCACTATGGGGGCTTTGTAAACGGACATGGCCTTCAATTCCAGATACATGATCTCTCCAAAAGCCCAATGGCGCTCCTTTTCTTCAGAGCATTGTAGTTCACCCACAGAGCACTTTACATCCACATATGGGGTATTTATATACTCAAAAGAATTGGGGTTACAAATCATGGGGGGCTTTTTTCCTATTACCCCTTGTGAAAATGAAAAATTTAAGATAACACCAGCATTTTAGCGAAAAAATAAAAATTTTAACAAAACAAAACTGTGTAGGGGTATGTGTATATGTAGTGTTTTACTTTTTATTTTGTGTAGTGTAGTGCTTTTAGGGTACATTCACAAAAAAGGGGGTTCACAACAAATTTCCGGTGTCCAAACTGTAGCCCTCCAGATGTTGCAAAACTTCAACTCCAAGCATGCCCAGACTGTCCAGGCAAGCTGGAAGTTGTAGGTCGGCAACATCTGAAGGGCCAGATGTTGCCGAACTACAACTCCCAGCATACCTGGGCTGTATCAGCATGCTTTGAATTGTAGTTTTGCAACATCTGGAGGGCTACAGTTTGGACACCACTGTATAGTGGTCTCCAAACTGTGCCCTTCCAGATGTTGCAAAACTACAACTCCCAGCATGCCGGGACTGTCCAGGCATGCTGGGATTTGTAGTTGTGCAACATCTGAAGGGCCAAATGTTGCAGAACTATAACTCCCAGCATGCCTGGGCTGTCTGGGCATGCTGGGAGTTGTAGTTTTGCAAAATCTGGAAGGACACAGTTTGGAGACCACTGCACAGTAATCTCCAAACTTTGGCCCTCCAGATGTTGCAAAACTACAACTCCCAGCATGACCAGACAGCAAAAGGTTGTCTGGGCATGCTGGGGGTTGTAGTTTTGAAACTACTAGAAGCAGCAGTGAACATCACTTCACGGTGATCTTCAGTGCTGCCTCTGACATTTCGGCTTCCTCCACTTGCCTGCCGGTTCTCCCCTGCTGCAATTGCCAGTCCTCGGTCCCCGCATGCTCAAGGTTCCTACCGCCGGCCTCTGCATCCCCAGGCATTTGCACGGGATGCCTGCTGAATGATTTCAGCAGGCATCCTGGTCCCCACCCAGAACCCGGCGGGGACCGAAATTCCCACGGGCATACAGGTACACCCTGGGTCCTTAAGTACCAAGGAGCCAGGGCATACCCATACGCCCTGGGTACTTAATAGTGATGAGCAGCAGGGGCCATATTCAAATTTGCGATATTGACCATTATTCGTCCTATGTTTGCGAAATTCGCATATTTGCTATGTTCATTCACTTTTTTTATGTGAAAATTCTCATGGAAAATTCACATAAAAATTTGCATTTGGAAAAAAAAAAAAAAAAAAAAAACATACCCACGTGATAGACCCATGTGATAGACCCCAATTCACATGGAAAATTCGCATAAAAATTAGCATCTGAAGAAAAAATTTGTCATTACGAATATATAGCATATTTTCTACATATTCGCAAAATCCTGAAGTGCCGATATTCGCGATAAAAATTTCCATTAGGATTATTCCTGCTCAACACTAGTCCTTAAGGGGTTAAACAGCTGTCTTCTGCTTCTGTGCTGGGGCTGCTGCAGGGGGGTGCCAGGTCCCCGCATCCCCACGGTATGCTGGGAGTTGAAGTTTTGCAACATCTGGAGGGCCACAGTTTAAGACTACTGTCTTAGACAGTTTCTGTAACACTTTATGGCATATGTTAATCAGGCTCTATACCTTCTTCTAAGGTAACATGTAGTTTTGTCAATATTCTCTGCTTCTTTGGCAAATGAATGATTTTTAACTTGTGGAATTCTATTGCACATTTCTGAACTTATAAAGGAATATTGAAAAAGTTTTTGAGGATGGATGCTAGAAATGTATCATTTATATTTATACAACTCTAACTACTTGGATCTTGGACTCGTTCCATATTCACCTACTGTGCTAGTTTGCATTGTAGGAAATAATAATAGAGCAGGGCTTATTCATAGCCATGAGCGTCTTTGCACATCATTCAGGGACACCATCACAATGCAGAAAATACTATGACATTGTGCCCTTACTCATTCATTGATATTAACTAGTTTGATTAATTTAAGGGAATTACTGTTCTAGGTAATTTCTGCATAATATTGCCATAGTGTACCGCGTTACAATTGATCTTAGTACAGCTTGCTATATTACTTTCCTGCTAAATTCTTTATCCAGTGCCATGTATTAAAGGGGTACCCCAGTGGAAAACTATTTTTTAATCAACTGGTGCCAAAAAGTTAAACAGATTTGTCATTTATTTCTATGTAATCTTAATCCAGTACTTATCAGCTGCTGTATACTACAGAGGAAGTTGTATAGTACTTTTCTATCTGACCACAGTGCTCTCTGCTGACTCCTCTGTCTATTGTCAGGAACTGTCCAGAGCAGGAGCAAATTCCCATAGCAAACCTATCCTGCTCTGGACAATTCCTGACATGGACAGAGGTGTTAGCAGAGTGCATTGTGGTCAAATAGAAAAGAACAGCTCAACTTCCTCTGAAGTATACAGCTGCTGATAAGTACTGGAAGGATGGAGATTTTTTTATATAAAAGTAATTTACAGATCTATTTAACTTTCTGCCACCAGTTAATAAGAAAAAAATTATTTTCCACTGGAGTACACCTTTAACCCCTTAAGGACTCTGGGTTTTTCAGTTTTTGCACTTTCGTTTTTTCCTCCTTACCTTTTAAAAATCATAACCCTTTCAATTTTCCACCTAAAAATCCATATGATGGCTTATTTTTTGCGTCACCAATTCTACTTTGCAGTGACATTAGTCATTTTACCCAAAAATTCACGGTGAAACGGAAAAAAAAAATCATTGTGCGACAAAATCGAAGAAAAAATGCAATTTTGTAACTTTTGGGGGCTTCTGTTTCTACGCAGTGCATATTTTGGTAAAAATTACACCTTATCATTATTCTGTAGGTCCATATGGTTAAACTGATACCCTACTTATATAGGTTGGATATTGTCGCACTTCTGGAAAAAAATCATAACTACATGCATGGAAATTTATACGTTTAAAAATGTCATCTTCTGACCCCTATAACTTTTTTATTTTTCCACGTACAGGGCGGTATGAGGGCTCATTTGAGTGATCTGAAGTTTTTATCGGTATGATTTTTGTTTTGATCGAACTTTTTGATCACTTTTTATTCATTTTTTAATGGTGTAAAAAGTGACCAAAAATACGCTTTTTGGACTTTGGAATTTTTTTGCGCGTACGGCCTTGACCGTGCGGTTTAATTAATGATATATTTTTATAGTTCGAACATTTACGCACGCGGCGATACCACATATGTTTATTTTTTTTTAATTTACACTGTTATATTTTTTTTATGGGAAAAGGGGGGTGATTCAAACTTTTATTAGGGAAGGGGTTAAAAGACCTTTATTAACACTTTTTTAAAACTTTTTTTTTGCAGTGTTATAGGTCCCATAGGGACCTACAACACTGCACACACTGATCTCTCATGCTGATCACTGGCGTGTATTAACACGCCTGTGATCAGCGTTATCGGCGCTTGACTGCTCCTGCCTGGATCTCAAGCCCGGAGCAGTCATTCGTCGATCGGACACCGAGGAGGCAGGTAAGGGCCCTCCCGGTGTCATGTAAGCTGTTCGGGACGCCGCGATTTCACCGCGGTGGTCCCGAACAGCCCGACTGAGCAGCTAAGATACTTTCACTTTCACTTCAGACGTGGCAGTCAGCTTTGACCGCCGCGTCTGAAGGGTTAATACAGGGCATCATCGCGATCGGGGATATCCTGTATTAGCCGCAGGTCCCGGCCGTTGATAGCTGCCGGGACCGACCCGATATGACGCGGAGACACCGCGTGACCCCACGGCATATCGCGGGAGTTGGCGGAGGACGTAAATATACATCCTGCGTCGTTAACCCCTTAAGGACTCAGGGTTTTTCCGTTTTTGCACTTTCGTTTTTTCCTCCTTACCTTTTAAAAATCATAACCCTTTCAATTTTCCACCTAAAAATCCATATTATGGCTTATTTTTTGCGTCGCCAATTCTACTTTGCAGTGACATCAGTCATTTTACCCAAAAATGCACGGCAAAACGAAAAAAAAAATAATTGTGCGACAAAATCGAAAAAAAAACGCCATTTTGTAACTTTTGGGGGCTTCCGTTTCTACGCAGTGCATATTTCGGTACAAATTACACCTTATCATTATTCTGTAGGTCCATACGGTTAAAATGATGCCCTACTTATATAGGTTTGATTTTGTCGCACTTCTGGAAAAAATCATAACTACATGCAGGAAAATTTATACGTTTAAAAATGTCATCTTCTGACCCCTATAACTTTTTTATTTTTACACGTACAGGGCGGTATGAGGACTCATTTTTTGCGCCATGATCTGAAGTTTTTATCTGTATGATTTTTGTTTTGATCGGACTTTTTGATCACTTTTTATTCATTTTTTAATGGTATAAAAAGTGACCAAAATACGCTTTTTTGGACTTTGGAATTTTTTTGCGCGTACGCCATTGACCGTGCGGTTTAATTAATGATATATTTTTATAGTTCGGACATTTACGCACGCGGCGATACCACATATGTTTATTTTATTTATTTTTTACACTGTTTAATTTTTTTTATGGGAAAAGGGGGGTGATTCAAACTTTTAAGGGGTTAAATGACCTTTATTAACACTTTTTTTTATATATTTTTTGCAGTGTTATAGGTCCCATAGGGACCTATAACACTGCACACACTGATCTTTTACACAGATCACAGGCGTGTATTAACACGCCTGTGATCAGTGTTATCGGCGCTTGACTGCTCCTGCCTGGATCTCAGGCACGGAGCAGTCATTCGCCGATCGGACACCGAGGAGGCAGGTAAGGGCCCTCCCGGTGTCCGGTCAGCTGTTCGGGGACGCCGCAATTTCTCCGCGGCGGTCCCGAACAGCCCGACTGAGCAGCTGGGTCACTTTCACTTTCACTTTAGAAGCGGCGGTCAGCTTTGACCGCCGCTTCTAAAGGGTTAATACCGCACATCGCCGCGATCGGCGATGTGTGGTATTAGCCGCGGGTCCCGGCCGTTGATGAGCGCCGGGACCGACGCGATATGATGCTTCATATCGCGGGAGTCAGCGCAGGACGTAAATATACGCCCTGCGTCGTTAAGGGGTTAATGGGTTAAAGGGGTTATCCAGGAAAACACTTTTTTTTTATATATATCAACTGGCTCCAGAAAGTTAAACAGATTTGTAAATTACTTCTATTAAAAAATCTTAATCCTTTCAGTACTTATAAACTGCTGAAGTTGAGTTGTTCTTTTCTGCCTAAGTGCTATCTGATGACTCCTGTCTCGGGAACTCTCCAGAGTAGAAGCAAATCCCCATAGCAAACCTCTTCTACTCTGTGCAGTTCCCTAGACAAGCAGAGATGTCACCAGAGAGCACTGTTGTCAGACAGAAAAGAACAACTCAACTTCAGCAGCTAATAATTTTTGGAAGGATTAAGATTTTTTAATAGAAGTAATTTACAAATCTGTCTAACTTTCTGGAGCCAGTTGATATATAGAAAAAGTTTTTTTTCCTTGAATATCCCTTTAAGTCCTTCACCTATTCATCTGTTCATGAGCTACTCTTACATAGATGAGCAGACTTGCTCATGCAGCAGAGCATGCAGCAGCCTAGGGAAGAGCATAGGCTTGTGTCATGGTAATGTATGCAGGGTAATCCATGCAGAGATGATCTGGGGGCTGGACAGATGTTAGGTAAGAGGTGTCCCGGGGGGAACACTCTGGTACGGTATCATGGCAGTTGTGGTCCCCTTCATTTTTTTTCCATTTGATAAAAATGTTTTTATTAAGACATTTTTTAATGAAATAATAACCATTTTTTTCTTAAATGAAAAGGCACAAAATAGCGCAAGGCACAGGGGTTAGAAGAAACATACCATATATTACCATATATACTCGAGTATAAGCCGAGTTTTTCAGCACGATTTTTCGTGCTGAAAACGCCCCCCTCGGCTTATACTCGAGTGAACTCTCCGCCTGTCAATCCCTTCTCAGTGGTCTTCAACCTGCGGACCTCCAGATGTTGCAAAACTACAACTTCCAGCATAAAGACCACTGCGGCCTTTGTCATCATCCAGACCCCCCCCTTTAGTTTTCTACTAACCTCCCCTCGGTGGGAAGGAAGGGTGAGCCGGTCCGGGCCATCTATGCTGCAGGGACCGTCCGGTGGGAAGGGTTAGTCGTTCCGGGCGGTCCATTTTCACCGGGGAGGCCCTCTTCTCCACACTCCGGGCCTGCCCCGGACTAGTGACGTTGCCTTGACGACGACGCACAGGGACTCGCATGAACGGCCGCAGTGGTCTTCAACCTGCGGACCTCCAGAGGTTTCAAAACTACAACTCCCAGCATGCCCGGACATGCTGGGAGTATTAGTTTTGCAAAATCTGGAGGTCCGCAGGTTGAAGACCACTGATGAAGGGATTGACCGCCGGTGATGATGAAGGGGGGGATGATGACGGGGGTGATGACGGGGGTCTGGATGATGAAGACCGCAGTGGTCTTCAACCTGCGGAACTTCGGAGGTTTCAGAACTACAACTCCCAGCATGCCTGGACAGCCGATGGCTGAAGGGATTGACAGGTGGTGATGATGAAGGGGGGGGGGGATGATGACGGGGGTCTGGATGATGACTGGGTCTGGATGATGACAGGGGGGGATAACGTATTTCCCACCCTAGGCTTATAGTCGAGTCAATAACTTTTCCTGGGTTTTTGGGGTGAAATTAGGGGCCTCGGCTTATATTCGGGTCGGCTTATACTCGAGTATATACGGTATGCGCATATAAGTATCAAGTATGCATCAACATTAAATTGCAACAGGCACTCAGGTGAATAAACCAGCTGAGATATACAGCAAATAAGTATCAATTAATGGGGACTTAAGCCAAAGCCAATCCATAAAAAGCCCACAGTATGGGCAAAACAGAAAGAAAAAAAAAGAAGGAAGGAGAGGGACCTCCCACTCTCGCCACTACCACCAATCATCTATTTCACAGCATAAAGAAAAACAGCCCTCCGACCATGACCGTCCAAAAACCTCTTACTTATCTATAGGAATACTATGAAGTCATACCCCATTATCCAGCTTAACTTAGCCCTCCTTAACTGCTTTCTTCAAGAGGTCACAGCAGCAATTTTAGCTGCCAAGAGCAAAAAAGTGGCTAATTTCTGCACATATGTAGACAAACCAGGAATATGTTCATTCAATAAGGAATAAGTGGGGGACATTATCCTTTTCTAATCACATCTCCAAAAGTGACAAACCTTGGGGAAGGTCCACCATACATGGAACTGAGAACCTACAGCACCACAATGATGAAAACACAAAGGCGAATATTCGAGAACCATTTTAACAATACAGTGAGGGACTAAATACCAGCGGAAAAAAAAAACTTTTTATTGATAGACACCTTAGCCATCCTTTCTGACAAATCTTGCCATTCCTGCATAGAAAATGTTTTGGAAACATCTTTCTCCCACTGCTCCATATAAGAGAATTTATGGGAGGGACCAACCATATTAAAATACCTGAAACAATACGAGAAAGCAAGCACATAGATTAGAAAAGTAGAGGAAGTAATATCAGCACTAACATTCTTCAGAGTAGCCAGGAAATTAACAATTTGGTTAAAGCGAAAAGACTTAGACATTGACATATGGTAAACAGACCGAAAATACTTGTAACCCCTGTGGAGTTGGCTGCATTATCTGAAATGCCCAGTAAATGGCACATGGAGACCACAAATTAACTAGTATGCTGTTAATAAAGACTGGAGCTGTGATCAAATGATTAGCAGCCATTTCATGAGAGATGAAACTGATTGATGGAGACTTTGGTCACATGATTGTGACATCACACAGGTCCTGTGCCCTGAGGATTTGCTCAGGAAGACCACAAGCTCAGCCAGAGAAAAGACGTGCTTCTAGCTGTGAGAGTCTGCACCACAGAGACAGCACCTACCTGAGAGAACTTGCTTCACACAGGACCACACCAGCTGAGAAAGAGACCTGCTGGTAGAGACAAGCTCTGAGTCCAGACATCTTGTGAATACAGTGAGAGGAGACTGCTGCTGGACTGACCTAGTTAATTGTGTTGTGAGGATAAGATAAAGCCTCTTACCTGTTTCACTACAGGGCATCTGTCTCCTTACTCAAAGTAAAGACTCTGAGGTCCAGTGGTGGATATTACACAGTGCAGGCTGCTTCAGTAACGCTGTGGAGCAGGACTTAGAAGGGCCCCAACACTCCTATGGGCACCAATGGCCATTAGGGCGAAGATAAGGGGGTGGGCCGCAGGTGTGCTAGTGGGTGGTTGAGGAAAATCCACATTGCATTCCTATCTGTGTTACACTATTGTATTATTCTAGTTCAAATTAGGCTGTGTAAGTCTCATTGTACCAAGTATGTTCCCAGTGGGACCCCACATCCCTACTCCAGATGCTCCACTGGGTGGAGGCACTGCTGCAGACATGTACCCCAGCTCCCAGATAGCAGATGCTCAGGATCCGCCTGTCAGGCATAGTGAGGTAGCTAGGGTAAGGGACCCCAGAGACACTAGGGGGCTCTACCAAAAACCCGCTAGATACTCACTTTGGCAAATCTCAAATCTATACAAAAGAAATCCCTAATATGATAGAGGCCTTTATCCAGCAACCATTGGAAAGTATAGACCCAGCCTGAAAGCAGGATTTGAAAACTATTGTGCTGTAGGAGTAGTGTTGCTCGTGAATATCGCATATTCGCAAAATATAGCACTATATATTCGTAATTACGAATATTCATTTTTTTTTTTTTCCCCACAGTACACATCACAGTGATCACCCCTCTCTGCTTACAGCTTGTGTGGTGTAAAGAAGGCTCTAATACTATTGTGTGAGACTGGCGTGCGAATTTTCGCATATGCAAAAATTCGCATATTCAAATTTTCACATATGGGAAAATGAAACGCGAATACGAATATGCGAAGTTAGCAAATATATGATGAATATTCGTCCATATATTCACGAAATATCGCAATTTCGAATATGACCTATGCCGCTCAACACTATGTAGGAGTATGAGGAATAGCCAAATTTTGTCAATTTATCCAAGGTAGAACAGAGGAGAGGGCATAATTTAGTCAGTCAACAAGTCTACAGGCAACCTGTTCAATAGCTAACTATTATGGAGGAGAAAGTCTACGATAAAGTATATGATTCCACTGGTCCCACTTAATAAGGATCAGTGGACTTTGCAAGAAAAGAACAGACAAATTACCAATATTTTCGTTAAAATATTCATAGTTAAAATATTCATATGCAAATTAGAGAGAGAACAGTCCTCTAGGTATAAAAATTATGATGGTTATATGAGATATGACCAGTATTAGATGAATAGGAATTTGATAATAAAATAAAATACTTATAACAGGTATGCCGACAGGGCCCTTGCCAGGAATACCAAATGATTATAGAATAAAACAAATTATAAGAGCAAAATTATAATAAAAAATAAAAAAATGTAGACCTCAAAATCACTAGTGACTAAATGGCAGTCCAGAGTTGAATAAAAGTTCAGAATGAATGTCCCAAATATACCGTATATACTCGAGTATAAGCCGACCCGAATATAAGCCGAGGCCCCTAATTTCACCCCAAAATCCCAGGAAAAGTTATTGACTCGAGTATAAGGCTAGGGTGGGGTGGGAAATACATCATCCCCCCCTGTCATCATCCAGACCCTCATCATCATCACCCTGTCATCATCCCCTTGTCATCATCCCCACCCCCTTCATCATCCCCCGCTCGGCGCTGGTCCGGTGCTGCAGGACTGTCCGGTGGGGAGGTCGTCCGGTGGGATAGTGGTTCCGGGCTGCTATCTTCACCGGGGGCGCCTCTTCTCCGCGCTTCGGGCCCAGAATAGAGGCGTTGCCTTGACGATGACGCAGAAGGACGTTGGTAATGAACATACCTCTGCGTCGTCGTCAAGGCAACGTGACTATTCTGGGGCCGTGCCCGAAGCACGGAGAAGAGGCCTCCCCGGTGAAGATAGCAGCCCAGAACCACTATCCCACCGGACGACCTCCCCACCGGACAGTCCTGCAGCACCGGACCAGCGCCGAGCGGAGGTGAGTACAGAACTAAAGGGGGGTGAGAGGGGGCTGGATGATGTCGAAGGCCGCAGTGGTCTTCAACCTGCGGACCGCCAGAGGTTTCGAAACTACAACTCCTAGCAAGCCCGGACAGCCAATGGCTGCCCGGGCTTGCTGGGAGTTGTAGTTTTGAAACCTCTGGAGGTCCACAGGTTGAAGACCACTGCGGGTGGAGAGTTCA
Source organism: Hyla sarda (assembly GCF_029499605.1). NCBI lineage: Eukaryota > Metazoa > Chordata > Amphibia > Anura > Hylidae > Hyla > Hyla sarda. The sequence continues at coordinate 322,710,451 of NC_079193.1, forward strand.
CTCGAGTATAAGCCGAGGGGGGTGTTTTCAGCACGAAAAATCGTGCTTAAAAACTCGGCTTATACGGTAGATGGGTGATTATAGTATTAAGATCGCTGGCATCACAGGTTAACAGTATATAATGTGCAACACAAAAAGAGAAACACAGCCGCACATCCACCATTTGCAATTTGATCTACTTGCTTCTTAGCATAATTTCAAAAACTAGCAGGTTGTTCATACACATTTTAATCAAAAAGTACAAACCCACTCGCCACTCAAGGCCACCTTGTTAGAGTGGGTCCCTAACCTGACACTGGCGTAGCCCCCAGCGGCAACCACTGCCTCCAAGACCCCATGCGCAACGGGGGGAGCGACCCACTGGCCATGCAGCCCCACTGCTGCCCGACCAACCCCCTGGCTCTGGGCCACTCCACCCCTCAAACAAAGCATCACAGAAACAATGGCTGCCACAGAGAACCACACCAGTATGAAACCTACCATGTGCTCACTGCCAGAGGACTGGGAGGATAGTAGGAGGAAACCCTTATGCAGTTTCCTGCTAATAAGCAAGTAGATCAAATTGCAAATGGTGGATGTGCAGCTGTGTTTCTCTTTTTGTGTTGCACATTTGTAGTCTCTCCCTCCTTCCATAGCCAGCACTCCACTCCACCCATTTGGCTCAGGCATTTTTAATTAGCAGGAAACTGCATAAGGGTTTCCTCCTTCCATCCTCCCAGCCCTCTGGCAGTGAGCACATGGTAGGTTTCATACTGGTGTGGTTCTCTGTGGCGGCCATTGTTTCTGTGATGCAGTGTCTGTGGGGTGGAGTGGCCCAGAGCCAGGGGCTTGGTCAGGCAGTAGTGGGGCTGCATGGCCACTGGGTCGCTCCCCCCGTTAGGCATGGGGTCTCGGAGGCAGTGGTCGCCGCCGGGGGCTATGCCAGTGTCAGGTTAGGGACCCACTCTAACGAGGTGGCCTTGACGTGACGAGTGGGCTTGTACTTTTTGATCAAAATGTATACTAACAACCTCTTAGTTTTTTAAATTATGCTGAGAAGCAAGTAGATCAAATTGCAAATGGTGGATGTGGCACTGTGTTTCTCATTTTGTTGTACATTTGTAGTCTCTCCCTCCTTCCATAGCCAGCACTCCACTCCATCCATTTGGCCCAGGCATTTTTAATTAGCAGGAAACTGCATAAGGGTTTTCTCCTACCATCCTCCCAGCCCTCTGGCAGTGAGCACATAGTAGGTTTCATACTGGTGTGGTTCTCTGTGGTGGCCATTGTTTCTGTGATGCAGTGTCTGTGGGGACGAGTGGCCCAGAGCCAGGGGCTTGGTCGGGCAGTAGTGGGGTTGCCTGGCCACTGGGTCGCTCCACCCGTTGGGCATGGGGTCTCTGAGGCAGTGGTCGCCGCCGGGGGCTACGCCAGTGTCAGGTTAGGGACCCACTCTAACGAGGTGGCCTTGACGTGGCGAGTGGGCTTGTACTTTTTGATCAAAATGTATACTAGCAACCTGTTTTTGAAATTATGCTGAGAAGCAAGTAGATAAAATTGCAAATGGTGGATGTGCGGCTGTGTTTCTCTTTTTGTGTTGCACAATAATAGTATATAATGATCGTTGGCATCACAGGTATTATAAAGATGGATATTGTGCCGTTTAGCATAAAATATTAAAAAAACAGTGCATTGCACCACTCACCACGTGTGAATGGCTCCGTCCCGGCAGTCTGGCACGGACCAGCGGCCGGCCTAGTTGGAGGACTGCATAGATGACAGTAGTCGCGTCCTGACATCGTCAGGTGATGGTCCTAAGGAGTGGCACAGGTAGGCACCTGGCTGAAGGTGGTGGGGTGAGTGTTTGGAGTGCGGCGTCCTCGTGGATGGAATTGAGGAAAACGTGCGCTGCTGGAGTGGTCCTGAAATGAGGGTATTGCAGCTGTTGAGAATGGATATTAGGGGAAATAGTCCAGACAAAGTCTATTTGCAGAGTGATATGAGGTCAGGTTATCCTTAACAAGCCTATCGTGTTTCGAGGTGTCCCCTTCTTCAGTGGCAGTATGTGATTATCCAAAGTCTGAAACAAAGGCAAAAAAATTGTAGTTGCATTACGGGCATAAGAGTCTTTAAACATAACAGGGATGCCCTGTAAAGACCCATTGACCATCAGGATCACAAATTATAATCACACAAAAATGAATGTTCCTTGAAAAGAATTAGCTCACTCCTCTTTTCCTAAGCCAACTCTACAAAATATAATGATCATGCATACATTTAGAAATTTAAACCAAGCATGTTTAGAAACCATGAGGAAAGGGAAAAATATAAGCTCAGTGAACCTTTCTTCTGCAATATGACAGAGTTGTGAGCACTTTACGGCGCGTTTCTGGTTCGGACTGAACCCTTCCTCAAGTATATGCATACACGCATTTAAGATTGCTATTAGGCCTTGTTCACATTGCCGTCAGTCTCCACTATTGAGAGTTACATCCGGCCAGAAGGACGGGAGTTTAGCGGAGAAAAAAATTGTGCATGCATTAGTTTTTTCTACGCTAAATTCCTGTAAAATTAACCCCTTAAGGACGCAGGGTTTTTCCATTTTTGCATTTTCATTTTTTCCTCATCACCTGTTTTTTTCTGGCAGTTTTTGGAATTCTGCCCCTGCTGTTTTTGAGCCAAAGCCAGAAGTGTCTTCAAAAGGAATAGGACATATAAAGGAAGGACTTACACTTCTCCTCCCTTATGGGTCCACTTCTGACTTTGGCTCAAAAACTGCAGTGGCAGTATTCCAAAAACTGCAAGAAAAAAAACAAGTGGAAACTTAGCCTAACTCCCAGCATGCCCGGACAGCCAAAGGCTGTCTGAGCATGCCGGGAGTTGTTGTAGTACACATGGGTACACACTCTGGTCAGGAGGAATAGGGGATCTGGTTCTGGTGTTCAGTGGGGATCTCAGCAGTGAGACCCCCAGTGATCTAACATTTCTCATCTATCCTGTGTTTTTTTTAAATTTTTTTTAAAGACCCCCGACCCCCTTAGAGGATTAGTACTGAGTTCTTTTCTATTTGTTCCATATAAATTGCATAATCCCATTTGCCTTTAATAATCAACTATAATTAAAATACCTACAGCAAAATGCTTATTTGCATATGCAAATGTCACATTGGAAATTAACAATGTCAGGATGCTTGATTGCATGATTTACATGAATAGTCATTTACATGTTTACAGTGGGGTTTCCTGTGATCGTGGAATGTAGCACAAACCTGAATTTGGCTTATGTTTTCATATATAGCAGGTTAACCACTTAAGGACCTAGGGCGTATGGATACGCCTTGACGTCCTGGTACTTAAGGACCCAGGGCGTATCCATACGCCCGTGGGAATTCCAGCCCCTGCCGGGCGGGGACCGGGCCGGGGTGACTGCTGATATCAATCAGCAGGCACCCCGTGCAAATGCCCAGGGGGGTCATCAGACCCGCCCCCGTCGGCGATCGGCGCAAATCGCAAGTGAATTCACACTTGCGATTTGCGCCGATTCCGGGTCATACGGGTCTATTGTGACCCGGTGACCTGGAATAGAAGGGGGATCGCGGTTGACTAAGACACCCACGATCCCCCTGTAGGCATAGGAGTGAGGTGGCAGGGTTGCCACCCCTCCTATCCCTGCTATTGGTCTGCTATTGATCGTCAGAGGCGACGACCAATAGCAGACCGGGGGCGGGGGGGGGGGGGGGGTAACTTTCGTTTTCCCCGTCCTGCCCACCCACAATAGGCGGGGCAGAACAGGGAACCGAAGGGGACCGGGCGCCGACGTCCACTTACTCGTCCGGAGGCTGCAGCGACGTTGATCGGCGGGCGGCGTCACGTGCGTCTGAAGAGGACGGCTGCCGGGATCCTACGGAAGCCGGTAAGTAGATCTGGAGGGCTACAGTTTGAGACCGTGGTCTCTAACTGTAGCCCTCCAGATGTTGCAAAACTACAACTCCCAGCATGCCCAGACAGCTGTTTGGGCATGCTGGAATATGTAGTTTTGCAACAGCTGGAGGGCTGCAGTTTGAGACCACTATACAGTGGTCTCTAAACTATATCCCTCCAGATGTTGCAAAACTACAACTCCTAGCATGCCCACATAGCTGTTTGTTGTCTGGGCATGCTGGGAGTTGCAGTTTTGCAACATCTGGAGGTCCACAGTTTGGAGATCACTGCCCAGAAAGCAAACAGCTGTCTCGCCATGCTGGGAGTTGTAGTTGGGTACCTCCAGCTGTTGCATAACTACATCTCCCAGCATGCCCTTCGGTGATTAGTACAGGCTGGGAGTTGTAGTTTTGCAACAGCTGGAGGCACACTGGTTGGAAAATATTGAGTTAGGTAACAGAACCTAACTGAAGGTTTTCCAACCAGTGTGTCTCCAGCTGTTGCAAAACTACAACTCCTAGCATGCACGGTCTGTCAGTACATGCTGGGAATTGTAGTTTTGAAACAGCTTGAGGTTTGCCCCCCCATGTGAACGTACAGGGTACATTCACATAGGCGGGTTTACAGTAAATTTCCTGCTTCAAGTTTGGGCTGCGGCAAATTTTTCGCCGCAGTGCAAACTCCTAGCGGGAAATTCACCGTAACCCGCCAGTGTGAATGTACCCTAAAAACACTACACTACACTACTAATAAAGGGTAAAACACTACATATACACCCCTTACACTGTCCCCCCCCCCCCCCCCCCAATAAACAATTTAAAACGTCTTGTACGGCAGGGTTTCCAAAACGGAGCCTCCAGCTGTTGCAAAACAACAACTCCCAGCATTTCTGGACAGCCACTGACTGTCCAGGCATGCTGGGAGTTTAGCAACAGCTGGAGGCACCCTGTTTGGGAATCACTGGTGTAGAATACCCCTATGTCCACCCCTATGCAATCCCTAATTTAGTCCTCAAATGCGCATGGTGCTCTCTTACTTCGGAGCCCTGTCGTATTTCAAGGAAACAGTTTAGGGCCACATATGGGGTATCTCCATACTTGGGAGAAATTACACTACAAATTTTGGGGGGCTTTTTTTCCTTTTACCGCTTGTGAAAAGGAAAAGTTGGGGTCTACACCAGCCTGTTAGTGTAAAATGTTTTTTTTTTTTACACTAACATGCTGGTGTAGACCCCAACTTTTTATTTCCACAAGCGGTAAAAGGAAAAAAAAATAAAATAAAATTTGTAACGCAATTTCTCCTGAGTACAGAAATACCCCAGATGTGGGCGTAAAATGCTCTGCGGGCACACAACAAGGCTCAGGAGTTACATTTGTACATTTGAGGCCTAAATTGGTGATTTGCACAGGGGTGGCTGATTTTACAGCGGTTCTGACAAACGCAAAAAAAAAAAAATACCCACATGTGACCCCATTTTGGAAACTACACCCCTCACCGAACGTGACAAGGGGTATAGTGAGCCTGAACACCCCACAGGAAAATGAAAAAAAAAATATTTTTTCACTAAAATGCTGGTGTTACCCTAAATTTTTCATTTTCACATCGGGAAATAGGAAAAAAGCCCCCCCAAATTTTTAACCCCATCTCTTCTGAGTAAGAACATACCCCATATGTGAATTTAAAGTGGTCTGTGGGCGAACTACAATGCTCAGAAGAGAAGGAGCGCCATTGGGATTTTGTAGAGAAAATTTGTCCGGAACTGAAGGCCACATGTGTTTACAAAGCCCCCAAAGTGCCAGAACAATGGACCCCCGACACGTGACCCCATTTTGGAAGCTAAACCCCTCACGTAATGTAATAAGGGGTACATTGAGAATTTACGCCCCACAGGTGTCTGACAGATTTTTGGAACAGTGGTCCGTAAAAATGAAAAATTAAATTTTTCATTTACACAGCCCACTGTTCCAAAGATCTGTGGGGTGTAAATACTCACTGCACCCCTTATTAAATTCGGTGAGGGGTGTAGTTTCCAAAATGGGGTCACATGTGGGGGGTTCCACTGTTCTGGCACCACGGGGGGCTTTGTAAACGCACATGGCCCCTGACTACCATTCCAAACTAATTCTCTTTCCAAAAGCTCAATGGCGCTCCTCCTCTTCTGAGCATTGTAGTTCGCCAGCAGAGCATTTTATGTCCTAACATGGGGTATTTCCATACTCAGAAGAAATGGGGTTACACATTTTGAGGGTCATTTTCTCCTATTACCCCTTGTAAAAATGTAAAATTTAGGGGAAAAACTGCATTTTAGTAAAAAAAAAAAAATTTTTTTCATTTACACATCCAACTTTAACGAAAAGTCGTCAAACACCTGTGGGGTGGTAAGGCTCAGCGGACCCCTTGTTACGTTCCTTGAGGGGTGTAGTTTCCAAAATAGTATGCCATGTGGGTATTTTTTCTGTTCTGGCACCACAGGGGCTTCCTAAATGCGACATGCCCCCAAAAAACCATTGCAGCAAAAGTTGCTTTCAAAAAGCCAAATGTGACTCCTTCTCTTCTGAGCATTGTAGTTCGCCCGCAAAGCATTTTATGTCCTAACATGTGGTATTTCCTTACTCAGAAGAGATGCGGTTACAAATTTGGGGGGGCATTTTCTCCCATTACCCTTTGTAAAAATTGTAAATTTGGGGGGAAAACTGCACTTTAGTGAAATTTTTTTTTTTCATTTACACATCCGACTTTAACGAAAAGTCGTCAAACACCTGTGGGGTGTTAAGGCTCACTGGACCCCTTGTTACGTGCCTTGAGGGGTCTAGTTTCCAAAATGGTATGCCATGTTGGGGTTTTCTGCTGTTCTGGCACCATAGGGGCTTCCTAAATGTGACATGCCCCCCAAAAACCATTTCAGCAAAATTCCCTCTCCAAAATCCTATTGTCGCTCCTTCCCTTCTGAGCCCTCTAGTGCACCCGCCGAACACTTGACATACGCATATGAGGTATTTCCTTACTCGAGAGAAATTGGGTTACAAATTTTGGGGGGATTTTTCATCTATTACCCCTTGTAAAAATTCAAAAACTGGGTCTACAAGAACATGCGAGTGTGAAAAATGAAGATTTAGAATTTTCTCCTTCACTTTGCTGCTATTCCTGTGAAACACCTAAAGGGTTAACACACTTACTGAATGTCATTTTGAATACTTTGAGGGGTGCAGTTTTTATAATGGGGTCATTTGTGGGGTATTTCTAATATGAAGGCCCTTCAAATCCACTTCAAAACTGAACTGGTCCCTGAAAAATTCCGATTTAGAAAATTTTGGGAAAAATTGGAAAATTGCTGCTGAACTTTGAAGCCCTGTGATGTCTTCCAAAAGTAAAAACATGTCAATTTTATGATGCAAACATAAAGTAGACATATTGTATATGTGAATCAATGTATAATTTATTTGGAATATCCATTTTCCTTACAAGCAGTAAGCTTCAAATTAAAAAAATGCTAAATTTTCAATTTTTTTAATCAAATTTTGAAATTTTTCACCAACAAATGATGCAAGTATCGACATAATTTTACCACTAACATAAAGTAGAATATGTCACGAAAAAACAATCTTGGAATCAGAATGAAAGGTAAAAGCATGCCAGAGTTATTAATGCTTGAAGTGACAGTGCTCAGATGTTCAAAAAATGGCCGGGTCCTTAAGGTACATTTAGAGTATGTTCACATGGCGGAATGTCCGGGTCCTTAAGGTACATTTAGAGTATGTTCACATGGCGGAATACCTATGGGGAAAGGGGGGTAACTCTGCCTACACCCATGAGAAAGAGGTGGGGAAACTCTGCCTATACCTATGGGGAAGAGGCAGGGGGGGGGGGTGTGGTAACTCTGCCCATACCAATGGGGAAGAGGGAGGAGGGGTAACTCTACCTATGGGGAAAGGGGGGAGTAACTCTGCCTACACCTATGGGAAATGGGGGGGGGGGTTTAACTCTGCCTATACTTACGGGGAAAGGGGGCTCTGCTACCTATACCTAAGGAGGAAGGGGGGTTAACTCTGTTCCTATAGCTATTGGGAAGGGGGGGGGTTAACTCTGCTGCCTATACCTATGGGGAAGGGGGGTTAAGTCTGCTGCCTATACCTATGGGGAAGGGTGGGGGCGAACTCTGCTGCCTATACCTTTGGGGAAGGGGGGGGTTGACTCTGCTGCCTATACCTACAGGGAAGGGGAGGGGTTAACTCTGCTGTCTATACCTACAGGGAAGGGGGAGAGGTTATCTCTGTTGCCTATACCTGCAAGGAAGGGGGGTTAACTCTGCTGCCTATACCTATGGGGAAGTGGGGGGGGGCTGTCTTACTTTATACCTGGATGCCTAACTACTTACCTACATACCAGGCTATCTACCTACCTACATACCCAGCTACCTAACTATGTACATACCTGGCCTTCATACATGGCTGCCTAACTACCTAGCTAGCCCTCTACCTACCTGGCTTGTCACCTACCTACATATTTGTCTTCCTGATCTACCTACCTAGTTACCTATTTACCTGGCTACCTACCTACCTGCCCTTTTACTGTGCAAGACACCAAGGAGGGGTTTGTTACAGTTTGTGGGCCTATAGATGGAAAGATTGTGTAGAGGAGGGGAGGGCACTGACATGTTTGCATTGCATATGTTAAGAGATCCACATGCCGGTCTTATCCGGATGGAGAAGAAAAGGAAAGAGGACGCAGCTGATCAGAAAAGATGTAATTGTGAGTCCCAAAATGTAACAGTTATCACTTATACGGTATACACATCCTGTGTGCAGCTGATATCTACTGCCATATGGTCCTGTATTTAATCATTTATAATGTATACAGATCCTTTATTGTATACTGGTCTGTGTATAGGGGTTTTATTCAGTACAGAAAGGCGGTATTATCCAGTTATTGTGTGGTGGTATATATTTACTCCTTGTATACTAGTATTATTGGTCATGGAAATTTACCTACGTTAAAGTGTTTCTTACATATATACATTTTAGTTTATTGTGTGTGGGATTTGGATGGAATAGGGTCGTGGCAGAAGATTGACGAGCTGCAGAGCCTAGCAGGGTCCCTTGCCTTTTTCAGGGGCCCCGAGTGTTGTCAGTCCACCCCTGAGGATGCCTTTTCTGTATCCTATGTGTCCTTCGACAGGGCGGTGTTGTTGGTCTGGTGGGTGGGAAAGGGTGCCCTTATGGCGAAATCTGACATAAAATCTGCTTTCTGGCTCCTCCCGCTGCAGCGGGAATGCTACCATCTGCTGGGTTGTTGTGTGGACGGTATATTACTATGACACTTGCTTGCCCATGGGCTGTTCCATATCGTGCCACTACTTCGAAATGTTCTGTTCTTTCTTGGAGTGGGTGGTATGGTATGAAACTGGCTGTTCTTCCATAATTCATTGTTTGGACAATTTTTTCTTAGTGGCCCCTGGTGATTCTCTTTGCCGCAAGTTCCTGTTGGACTCCTTTTCTTTCCTCATGAGTCCGCTTGGTGTTCCCCTCAGACCACCTTGTCCTTCTTGGGGATTGAAATCGATTCGGTTGGCATGATCTTTAGGCTTCCTGATGACAAATTGTCTAATTTGGCGGGACTTATTGATGGCTTCTGTGGAGTGTCGATTGTCACTTTGAAGCAGATGCAGTCCCTCTTGGGTCTCCTTGTCTTTGCTTGCCGCATTATGCCTATGGCCCGTGTTTTTTCTAGACGTCTCTAGTTGGCGACTAAGGGAGTCAGGAAACCTGAGCACCGAATTCGCATCACTTTGCCTTTGAGCGCGGACCTGTTGGTGGGAAGCACATTTTTACGCTGCTACAATGGCCGTACCTGTTTTCAAGCCCCAGAGGTCTGCAACACTGGGTTGGCCTTATTTACTAATGCAGCATCATTAGAGGATAGAGGAAAAGTTTTAGATCATGGGAGGTCCGACCGCTGGGACCCTCCATTAACTTCTGTATGGGGCCTCGACTCTCCCCAGGAGCAGCGCGTCACGACCCCCGCTTGAGGTCCGCCGCACCCCCTCCATATATCTCTATGGGAGTGCCGAAGATAGCCAAACGGCTCTCTCATAGGGATATGTGGAGGAGGCATGGTGGCTCCGCTTCGTGCGGGGTCGTGACACGCCGCTATCAGGGAGAGCTGGGGCCCTGTACAGGAGATTGCAGTAGGTCTCAGCAGTTGGACCCCTGCGATCTAATACTCCTGCGGATAGGGGATATGTTTTTCAGTAATGTTTAGGATGAGAATTCTACTTATGCTTACATAAACCTACCACATAGGGTTATCGTGGCCCAACAGAGTATCAAAGTGGGCTAAAGTTCTAATAACATGAGAGAGAGTCCTTAAATGGGCACTGTCATTAAACATGATTTTTAATATTTAAATCATTATGCCTAACAAACTTTTGTAATTGGCTTCCATTAAAAAAAACAAAAAAACTTTTTATGTTAGTTTTTCGGCTGTATACTTCTGGCCACCTGGGGTCTCCCTTCTTGGCCAGAACACATTATGTCTGGTCAAAATCTCAGATTTTGGCCACCTGCTTGTAATGACAGGAGCCCAAACTCAGGAAGTGTTTCTCTGCACTGAGCTTGATTGACAGCTGCAAAGAGCCTCACTGAAAGCAGCTGCACAGACAAAGCTGCACAGACTAAAGCTGAACAGAGCCTCACTGAAAGAAGCACAGACTGAAAGCTGCTGCACAGAGCCTAAAGTCTTCTATTCATCACAGCACTGCAACGATGTGAGAGCAGAAGTGGTTCCCCAGCAGGCTTCAGTGATCTCATGCCTGCTGGGAAATGCCCACTTTCTCCTGCTGGGGGATTGCACTATGTGAGCCAGAAGAAAGGTATAATACACAGCTTTTTAAAACTCTGAAATTGTTTTTAAGGGTGGGAGGAGTGTTAGGAGTTAGTTTGGAAAAGTTTATTTAGTGACAGGTACTTTTTAAAGACTGATACTGCTACTACATAAAAACATTCATGTCATGTAGCTTTCCTACCATACATGACTACGGAAGGAACACACAAATTGTCAGTTCCTATGGATGAGAATCTGAGGGTCATATAGGAGGATAACCATTCAGAGAGTAATAGTTCACAGGAAATAGATGACATAAATAAGAGTCATAAATGTTATTGGGAAAAATCTATATTTTTCCCCCAAAAATATATCAAGGTCTTGTATCTGTTGTCTTATATGTGTGTATGAAGCATATAACGGATCTTTTATCAGGTTGTTGCAATAAACTTATGATAATCATAATCCGGAAACCAATGTAGGGCAACAAAACTAAAAATACTCGGTCAGGATAGAATTTCTACATTTCCACTTCCTTGGCGTGTAGAGAGATGAATCCCAAATCAGGCAATCAGAATGTGCAACATTGCATGTTTATTTAATACTTGACAGGGAGCAGGATGTAACTAGCAGTTTTATCCCAAAAGTCTGTTTCCTGCTCCCCCCCCCCCCCTTTTATGAAGAACCTTTTTCCATACTCAGGTGTCTTATTGCTATGGTAACCATTTTCCCAATCTACTCAAAACATAGAGGTTTTATCCTTAAATAAGCATGCAACCAGGAGCAATCGCCGTTCACACAGGTCTGCTCTCACACTGGTTCAAGTTCAATTCAAAATATTATAATATCACCATAGTCACCAATATAGTGGGTAGCGCCGACAAACAACTTCCTTACATTCTGTATAACAGCTTTCTGGTGAATGGTGGACACCTGATTGAATGAAAGCAAAACAACAGTAAACAATGTATAAATCCTTTAAATTCTTTTTTTTTTTACTTTTCATTTTAAGTATGTGAAATTAAATAACTATATACAGTATAATTACATCCCCAAAAAACCTTAAATGGGCACTGTCACCAACTTTTTTTTTGATATGTTGTAGTACATATGTACTACAACATATCTCTAATATAGTTTCATTATTATTAGTTTATTATTATAAGGGTGTAATTTACATTTGAAAACCGGCCCTCCTAGTGGCCAGCTGCAGCCTGGCGTGACGTCACGCCTGAAAAAGGACTGATTTTGGCCTGGCAATCAGTCCTTTTTCATTTAGGCAGCTCTCGCCCCCTGCCTGTCAATCAGACAGGCGGGAGCGAGCGCATTGGCTCCCCGGCCACTGGCTGGGAGGCCACTCCTCCCGCACATCGCCGCCGCCTCGTCGCCGCCGCTGTCCCTGCACGCCGCTGCTGGTAAGTATAACGGAGGGAAATAGGTATGCGGGCGGGGGGGGTTTGTGATGAAGGGAACAGGGTTTATGCGGGAGGGGGGGGCGGGCGGGGGGTTGTGATGGAGGGAACGGGTTATGGCGGGGAGGGGGTTTGACGGAGGGAACGGGCTAGCACCATAGCGCCGCATGGCATAGTTTATCTACACAGGGTGCCTCCAGCTGTTTAATTACTACAACTCCCAGCATGCCCTGACAGCCAATAGATGTCAGGGCATGCTGGGAGTTGTAGTGGTGAAACAGCTGGAGGCACCCTGTGTGGATAAACTAAGGGCGGAAGTCCCCCCCCCCCCCAGCAGGCATCAGTGACGTGGTGCCTGCTGGGGAAGTCTGCCTGGTAGTGTTTATTTTTAATATAGTAAAAATAAAAATTAAAAGCAGGGAGGGGGTTAGGGATAGATTGGCAATAGGCAGGGACAGAAAGAAAATAAAAATAGGATGGTGGGAGCTACCCTTTAAGGCTAAGTTTTTACTACGGCTAAGTTTTTTTTCCTGCATTTTTTTTTTTTGGTGAAAAAAACACCAGAAAAAAACTGAAATAATGCCAGTTCAATTTCTTGCGTCTGACGTTTTGTTTTTATTTTTTAGTCCCCTTTGGCTTTTTTTTTCAACATTTGTGAGGTACCAAAAAAAAAAAGTGATGGGAAAAAATTTATTTAACAAAATGTATCTTTTTTATAATAGAATTTTAATAAATTTTTAAACATGTGTCAATTTATGTGGGCGGGCAGGGCACTAAAAATGTAGCCGACAATAATAAAAATGTAGTGTGTTTTTCACAATTTTTTCTTTATTTTTTTGTTTTAGGTATACTACTACTCCCAGTATGGAACACACTGTTCCATTATAAGAGTAGTATTTCCTGTACTAATAGACAGATCGCCCTCGGTGCCACTGCTGACACCCGATGCGATCATCCATAATATAGCAGAGATGCGGAGCGGCTATATACAGCGCACGCATCTCTACACTATACTCTGGGCTAGCCAGTGATATGAATAGAACATCACTCATTCATATTTACTGCCCAGAGTGGGGAATGGCTGGATGATGGCAGCCAATTGGCCGACCGAGCAGAGATGCGAGCGCAGGAGAAAGCCACTCCGCATCTCAGGGATGAAGGATGGTCGCAGAGGGTGTAAGGAATGATACCCGCTATGATCTGTCCTTAACTGCAGGTACTACTGCTCCCAACATGGAGCACACTCTGATCCATGCTGGGAGTTGTAGTACCTGCATTAATAGATCACAGTGAGTGTCACTCCTGACACCCGCTGTGGTCCTCCTGTGTAATGTATAGTTGCGGCGGCCACTCTTCTAATGTCCCCTGCACTGACATATATATACACCTATTCATATTTGCCATAGAGAGTTATGATTGGCTGGAACCATCTGGCCAATCACAGCTCTCTGCAGGTAATATGAATATGTATATATACGGCAATGCAGGGGACGATAGAAGAGCAGCTGGCCGCATCTATACATTATACAGGAGGATCGCAACGGGTGTCAGAAGTGACACGGTTGATCTGTCAATTAGTACAGGTGCTACTACTCCCATCATGGAACAGTGTGCTCCATTCTGGGAGTAGTAGCACTACCTAAAAAAATAAAAATCAAAAAAGGGAAAAACACACACACACTACATTTTTTTTTATTGTCGACTACAGTTTTAGTGCCCTGCCTGCCCTCATAAAATTGATCCCTGTTTAAAATTAATTAAAATTACGTTATAATAAAGATACATTTTGTTAAATACTATTTTTTCCATCACTACTGTATCTTATTAATATATATTTTTTTGGATCGCTAAAGTCCAAAAAAGAATAACCCCCCCCCCCCCCCCCCCCTGAAAAAATGCCAAAGTTAAAACCTACATGTCGTTTTTCTTGGTGTTTTTTTTTACTCCCATAGACTTCTTTGGGAGAAAAAAGCCATGATTTCAGGGGAAAAAACATCATATGCTCTACATGCTGCAAACCGCCAAGGAGCTTATAAATGACAAAAAAAGAGTGAAAATATGCCAAAAGGATAAAAAAAAAAAAAACGCCAAACTAATAAAATGCAAAGTGGAAAAATTATTTAGCGATTTCTCATTGATTTACAGCTAACATCTGCACCCAGCGTTTTTTGGCCAACAAAAACGCCATGCGGCAGAATGGTTAAATGCAAAAAAAACTTTAAAATTGCCAGCAAATCCAAGACAAGTGATATAAATTGACAGGGCTGTCATTACAAATATTTAAAAAAAAAAAGAAAAAAGGACAAGAAAAATAAGAGTGAGAAAGGAGGAAATATCACCATACATATTACCATCACACCGTTACTGACCAAATCCTGTATACTGAGATCAATATCACCAATAATACAAGTATACAAGGAGGAATATTATTACCGTACATATTACCAACATACTGTTACTGACCAAATCCAGTTTACTGAGACCAATAATACCAGTATACAGGGTCAGGGTCTGATTCTGGGGTCTGTATTATGGTAGGGTCTGGTTCTGGGGTCTGTATTGTGGTGGGATCTGTATTATAGTGGAGTCTGATTCTGGGGTCTGTATTATGGTGGGGTCTGTATTATGGTGGAGTCTGATTCTGGGGTCTGTATTATAGTGGAGTTTCTGTGATATGACAGGTACCCTTTAAACAACCTAAATAATTTCAAGTGTTTCCTAAAATACAGAATTCTTCTTCTTGTTCTTATCACACACGATGCTGTGGTGTCCCGGTACCGCATCCTATACGGTACCTATATGTCTGTGGGTCCCCATAGCCAGAGTCCCTAGGACATAGGGGTCCATGTTATATATTCTGCCCTTGTCACCTCTATTCCATATAGTAAATCAGTAGTTTACTCAAGGTTTATTTAAATATAGTGATATACATGTAAATAAATGGTTAATCACCTGCGCATAGCGTACCAGGACCTGCGGGTCACGTGACTAGGTGAACTCTATGGTATTTCTGCTTTAGGACCTTTGGAAGTCCTTATGACGTATGCAATCCCATCATACTGTGTAACAGTGAATGACAGGTATTCGGCCCAATCAGATTCACCCCGCACCCTGCCCATATAAGGGAGCGGCGGCCATTGTTCTCTCTCTTGTTCCTGCACAGCCAAACAGTAAGCATCTCTCTTGTTCCTAGGCTGGCAAACTAGAAGGATCTGTGCAGCTATTATCGCAGTGATTTAGACCTGAGCCTTGCGGCAACGGCTGAATCTGTTCAGAATCGTGAGTGCATCAATCCCAAGCACTCTGCAAGATCACCGGACCTTATCTATCCCCTAAATCTGGACGGATCTGCAGTAATTACCCTAACTTCAGAGACTTGTAATATTACTCAAGGTCCGCAACAACTGTCAGTCACTGAGCAATATAGAGACTGTTTATATAAGACTGTCACTGTGCATTGGATTTGCCGTAAGCACTTAAGTAAAGTTATTCAAGTTCAAGTTCAACTTCCTTGTGGACCTTTAGTCATTTCATGCACATATCGTTATTGGGAAGGGCGGCGATAGGCCGGAGAATTACCTCAGCATACTAGCCCTCAGCCTGGCGTCACGAACTATCGGGTTAATATTAACCCCTCATATACCGAAACAACATCCCCACTACTATACACCCCCCAAGGGCTACCACAATGCCACCACTAGTGGACCAGCATCTATATAGCCAACGGCTGTCCGGGCATGCTAGGAGTTGTAGTTTTTCAACAGCTGGAGGTCCACCGTTTGGAGACCACTGTTCTTTGCAATATACAAAATGGTATATACAGTATAGTCATTGTAACTTTTCATACAGGAATAGACATCAAGGAAATGTAGCCACTTCTCTTGACCTCAGGCTTGACCGGTGGGTTTCCTGCCCGTTGCTCACCATCATTTCCAATGCATGTACAGCAATCCTGTACAAAATAGGGACTACTGCATTCACTGCGTGCTTCCTCAGTCATCAATCAATATTCGCTGGCACAGACTATTAACCCCAAGAAGAAGAAAAACACTATAAACTTATGATGAGCCGAGGTGACCTCACCGATATCATGTTACTAGTACGGAAGGCATCATCTCTGATATGATTTCACAGGTTATTGGAATTTCTACATCAACATCTCTTTATTGGAAATGACTTGTATAACCATCCGCTGTCTGAATCAGAAACTGGACTCACTATGAAATAAAATATTGTCTACTTGAACTGCGAACACAAATAGGTTACAGGTTATTACACCAATTTGTTGACAGAAATGTGTAGATTGCAACCTACATTGTTACGTTATTGCCCCGGTGCATCCATAAATGAATAAAACACAAAGCAACTTTGAAAACTATTTTATTTAAAAAAACTAAATACCCTACAGTTTTGTTTATACCATTACTATGCAGACACATGGGTTTCCATTATAACTGAATAAAAAGAGTCTGAGGCTTTGATTGAGAGATAGCAAATAAGTGGCTGGTGTCATGTCTGCCTATAGTATATGTTTATGATGCATAGAGCAGTCTTGTCTATTTCTAAGAGGCGGTATACATTTATAGACAACGTGGTCTGTCTTTGGCAGGGTTTGAAGGGAAAGTCTACTGAAATTCCATCAAGCCATCAAGAATTGTGCAGATTCCATCTCTCTCCGTGGATTTCAGCAATAATTAGATCTCATTCCTAGATGTAATGCTTAAGATAAGTGAAAATTTATTGCACTTTGATATTTTCTCCCAACCAACAGTCAAAAAAAAAAAGATGACTTAAATGTTATAATTGTCTTAAATGAAGTCATCGCCATTCTCCTAACTTATATGTTATATCAAGTAGAAAGCAGACTCGAGCTCGGCCCAAGCTACCATGGTATGAAAGGGGTACTCCGCTCCTAGACATCTTATCCCCTATCTGAACCCGGCCATAGACTTGCATTGAGGGGGCTTGGCCATGATGCCACAAGCGGGGTGCGGCCGCGACATTATGAGCCTTCAGCGCTCCATCGCTGCACTCAACACTCTAAACGAATGCTGGGTGCAGCAGGGTGATTGTGCAGTCCCGCCGCTGGGGACCCCAGTGATCTCCCTGCTGCACCCAGCGTTCGTTTAAAGTGTTGGGTGCAGCGCTGGAGGCTCGTAACATCACGGCCACGCCCTGCTTGTGTCGTCATGGCCAAGCCCCCTCAATGCAAGTCTATGGGAGGGGACATAATGACCATCACGCCCCCTCCCATAGACTTGCATTGAAGGGGTGTGGCCATGATGTCATGAGTGGCCTCCTCACGCATCACCAGTCATCCAACACAGAGCGAAGTTTGCTCAGTGCTCTGGATGTCTGGGGTGCTGCAGCTGAGATTGCGGGGGTTCCCGCGATCAGACATCTCATCTATCCTTTGCAGAGGGGATAAGATGTCTAGGACGGGAGTACCCCTTTAACTACAATCACTGGCA
Source organism: Hyla sarda (assembly GCF_029499605.1). Lineage (NCBI taxonomy): Eukaryota > Metazoa > Chordata > Amphibia > Anura > Hylidae > Hyla > Hyla sarda. The sequence goes on from NC_079193.1 coordinate 322,728,052, forward strand.
TCTGACTGTACTAAGAGGCCCTAAGTCTGCTTTGGGTCTTCTCCAGGTTCTTCGGGACCTGGGCCCAGACTGTGCAAAGATCTGAAAAGATAATATCCAACAACTAGGACTATTCACGTGATTTTTAAAAAAAAAGTATTTAAGTTTTAATTATTAATAAGAACAGTAAGGTACAACAAAAGAAATACAAATAAAACCAAATAACAAGGCACCGAGGTAGTAGAATCCAGCATAACGTACAGGAGATGCAACATTCACCTAGGGAAAATGTCTCTACAATGGAATATACAATATTAATAAGTCATAGCATCATGCCAGCAGTAGAAAAATCAGGGTACACAAAACGACCACGGGCGTACAGTGCCTGACAGACAAAACAGACGACTCCAAACGACCAACCACGCACACTACACATACACACTCTGGAGATCCCCCCATCAGGGCAAAACTAAGTTCCCTAGGCATTAGGAGACAATCTAATTGGAGCTTCCGCAGATTCCCCAATCAAGAGCCAGGGCACCCAGACCTTATCAAATTTCTTAGGGCATTTCCTACTAGTTTACAGGGACTGATATAAAAGGGCATGTTTATTCACCATCGCCTTCCAACGAGACAAAGGCGGAGTCACAGTATCCTTCTATGGCATAATAAGAACTTTACAGGCACAAAATAAAAATCTGATTAGCAGGCGCTTATGGGAGCCTGTCTCTAAGCCCTTAACTAGACCAAAAAGATTCACGTGATTATTTAATGCAAATTCTACTAGGGCTAGATAGGCTGTTCAATCTGATTGCCTGTCAGACACAAAACACCACAGATAATGTTCACATGCTTGGGGAGACCGCGCACATGTACAATAAGCTAGATGAACAGACAGACTAGATTTTGGTACTAGAGGAATCAGGTAGCAAATCTTGCTTAACCTGCCAACTAATACCCATAGCATAGAATTATAATGGCAGATGAGCAAGTCAATGACAAAGTCTATTAACAGATGTGACCTAGGCTTCTGATGCATTGGGAAAGGACACAACTGACCCTCTGGCCTTGCCCTGGGAGTTTAAGATCTCACAAGCTGAAACATAGGCCATCTGATCTCAGGACAGGAGTGGCTTCCAGTAATATCTGTCAATGAGATTTAAATGTCAGCAATACCTGGATGACCTGCCAGCACTGAGACCTGGAACTCTCCCATTAGTCATAGGCCCACGTGACTTGGCACAAATAGTTTCCCTTGGGGAACATTGTGAGGAGCTAGGTCCGGACTCATCCTTATAACTTATATTCAGTCCCATAAATTCATATGACAAAAAAATATATATTCCATCAGTCATTTTCAGTCTTTCTAATCATACTATCAGTCCATTGGGTTTCTAGGTTATTAACATGAGATGAGGTGGATCAGAGGTTGAACACACTTGGCTTGAAAGTATTGTTTTATGTAATCTGATATTTATAATTAGAGATGAGCGAACTTTAGAAAAATTTCATTCGGCCCATTTGCCGAATTTTCAGATTAAAATTTATTTCAGGTTGAATGTATTTGCGGCGCATCTATGGTAAAAATGGCTATTTCTGGCCTACAGGAAGCCTCAATTGGGGTGTAGAACACTTTGCTTTGTTCCAACACGCATATGGAGTGTGCTGGGGTAATGAAATAATACTATTATTCAGTATGACATGCAGATTACAGGAATCGCTATTAGAACCACTACCGCAGAGTGGCACAATGAGATTGCCTGGAGGTGGCATCAATATGAGGAGACCATATAGTGGCTGAATGGCAAAGCCTGGAGTTGGCTGAAGCATGAGGAGACCATATTGTGGCTGAATGGCACAGCCTGGAGTTGGCAGAAGCATCAGGAGACCATTGAAATTTAAGATTTTTTTATTTAAATTAAAGATTTTGAAATTGAAATTGAAATTTTTACTCCCAAGTTTTATTGTCCCGGGCCCCGGTGTATGGGTACAAAGGACCAAATCTAACAAGGAGTCACATGTCACATGGCAGCACAATGACAGAGCCTGGAGGTGGCATCAGTATGAGGAGACCATATAGTGGATGAATGACTGCCTGGAGTTTGTGACAGCATGGGAAGACCATGTAGTGTCTGAATGGCACAGCCTGGAGTTGCCTGAAGCATGAGGAGGCCATGTAGTCTCTTAATGGCACAGCCTGGATGTGGCTGAAGCATGAGGAGACATTGTAGTGTCTGAATGGCACAGCCTGGAGGTGGCTGAAGCATGAGGAGACCATATAGTGGATGAATGCCACAGCCTGGAGGTGGCTGAAGCAGGAAGAGACCATATAGTGTCTGAATGGCACAGCCTGGAGGTGGCTGAAGCAGGAGGAGACCATATAGTCTCTGAATGGCACAGCCTGGAGGTGGCTGAAGCATGAGGAGACCACATAGTGGCTGAATGGTGCAGCCTTGAGTTGGCTGAAGCATGAGGAGACCATATAGTGTCTGAATGGCACAGCCTGGAGGTGGCTGAAGCATGAGGAGACCATATAGTGTCTGAATGGCACAGCCTGGAGGTGGCTGAAGCATGAGGAGACCATATAGTGGCTGAATGGCACAACCTGGAGTGGGCTGAAGCAGGAGGAGACCATATAGTGGCTGAATGGCACAGCCTGGAGGTGGCTGAAGCATAAGGAGGCCATATAGTATCTGAATGGCACAGCCTGGAGGTGGCTGAAGCATGAGGAGACCATATAGTGGCTGAATGGCACAGCCTGGAGTAGGCTGAAGCATGAGAACAGACCATATAGTGGCTGAATGGCACAGCCTGGAGTGTGCTGAACCTTGAGGAGAAAATATAGTGTCTGAATGGCACAGCCTTGAGGTGGCTGAAGCATGAGGAGACCATAAAGTGGCTGAATGGCACAGCCTGGAGTTTGTGGCAGCATTAGGAGACCATATAGTGACTGAGTGGCACAGCCTAGAGTTGGCTGAAGCATGAGGAGACCATATAGTGTCTGACTGGCACAGCCTGGAGGTGACTGAAGCATGAGGGTACCATATAGTGAATAAATGGCACAGCTTTTAGGTGGGGAAGCCTGAAGAGACCAAATCTGTTTGGCACTATCCATATTTGTGAAGTGTTGGTGTGGCACCATGGTCAATCTACTCTGATGCATCAGGCATTGGTGGGTGGAAATCCTGGCTGATACATGCCTGATTCATCTTCACAAAGGTCAGTCTCTTCACATTTTTGGTGGACAGACGAGTTCTCCTTGGGGTGATTATAGACCCCAGCGCACTAAACACCCGCTCTGATGGCACATTACTGGCCAGGCAGGACAGTTTTTCCAGGGAAAACTCTGCTAGTTGAGGCCACAAATCGAGTTTGGCTGCACAGAAGTCCAGTGGATCTTCAAGGTGTGTTGGCATGGGCATGTCAAAGTATCCCACATCCTGCTGGTCCAGGTCTTGCTCCAGGTCTACCTGCTGATGATGAGTTGCTTCACTATGCGGGTGAAGAAAGCTACTCATGAGCGACTGTAGACTCAGGCTGCTGCTGATGGAGCTGGTTCTGCTCCTGCTACCCCACCCCTCCCCAGCAGCCATAGCAGTGGAAGGTGGGTGCAGAAGGCCCCCCCGATTCAGACCTGCAAGAGGATGGACGATGGCACCGATAGGCATCAGTCAACTGACTACATAGGATGCCTCTATAGTAGGTCACTTTGTCCTCCCTTTCAGTGGGAGTTATAAAGGCCCCTATTTTGGGGCAGTAGCGAGGGTCCGATAAGTTGGAGATCCAGAAGTCATCCCGCTTCCGAATGGTGACAATTTGACTGTCACTACGCAGGCACATGAGCAGGCATCGTGCCATTTGTGCAAGTGATTCCGAGGGACTCCCTGCCTCCATCTTCACTGCATACTGCCACGGTGTGTCTGGGTGCTCTGTCTCACCTTCCTCATAACCCTCTAGTTCCTCCTGCTCCTCCTCTCCTGTCAGGTTACTAGAAAAACTGCCCATCTGGTGAAACCTAAACTGTGTTCCACTGTGCCCCTCCCCCTCCTCCAGTTCAGCCCCCACAGGGCTCATGTGGCTGTGACATGTAGGCCCTTACCAGCCATCGTTTCCAACACGTGTTGTAAGAAAGGAAGCAGTGGAATGACATAGTTCATCCCGTAATCCTAGTGACTTACTAATAATGTAGCTTCCTCAAAGGGCCTGAGCAAATGGCAGGTGTCACGTATGAGCTCCCACTGGTTCACATTGAAGGTACACAGGGGAGTACTCCTATCAGCTTGGATCATCAAGAAATCGGTGATAGCTATTCTCTGTTAGTACAGTTGGTCCAACATATGGAGGGTGGAATTCTAATGTGAGGCAACATCACAAATCAGACTATGTTGCGGGATACCATTCTGACACTGCAGCTCAAGGAGGTGCTTTGCAGTGTACGAGTGGCTGAAGTGCATGCAAAGTTTCCTTCCCATTGTTAGGATGTCTTGCAAATGGGGGGAACACTTCAGGAACTGCTTCACAACCAAATTGAACACGTGTGCCATGCAGGGTGCAAGGCTCAGCCTTCCAAGTCGCAGTGCATGCAAGATGTTCTTCCCGCTGTCAGTCACCATGGTTCCCATTTCCAGTTTTTGTGGAGTGAGCCATGCTCCGATTACTATATGAATTACTTTTAGCAGTTCCTCCTTTCTCTAAGGCAAACCATGTGAAGAACAGAGTGACACCGCTGTGCCCTGCACACATGGTATGCTGGGGGTGCACTAAGACTTGTCTGGGCAGTGGAGGCTGTTGGATGAGTGGCGCATACTGGTGTCTCTTGGACATGGCTTCGCCGATGGATTGTTAGCAGAATGGCTGACTAAAAGTAGGAGGAGCAGGAGCATCTGGAGTGACAGAAGGAGGGTATGACACACAGCTCCCTTCAGCTGAGGTGGTGGAGCCTTGGCTGGCTGAAAGAGGGAGCAGCGTGCCGCTGGGTGATGCAGCAGGCTGGACCACTACATTGGAGCCACGGTTCTTCCAGGCCGGCAGGCAGGAGGATACCGGAAGCCATTGGCACCCCCTAGATGAACATCTGTGAATTCTACATGCAAGAGACAGTTTTACACTTGGCAAAAAAGAGAGCAAGCAAAACTAAAATGACAGCAGCACACCAAAAATAAAGATTCAAATAAACAAATCTTTATTATATACAAACAACCTCCTGCAGACACTACAAATATTTCATTTTTGAGGGGAAAAGAATAAAAACTATTAAAATTTGGCTCACTGGGAGACTGAGCACAACACTAGGGAGGGGCTATGAAGCCCCTCTCCTAGAGACTGGTACCCATCATTTAAATATATTGACCAATCATCTACTCCATACAGAAAATACACATCATATAAAAATGTATAGGCACAGATAGGAACAAGACCATACATGGAATAAATAATGATAAAGTGCTGATAAGTAATCACCAAAGAATCCCAGCAACATGTAAACTACAATTCCAATTCCCAAATGTATTGCCACACTCCCATCATAAATACTTGCAATCATAAGATTGCGTAGGAAGCAAGCGTCCCAAACTGGATGGAGAAGTCAAATTGACTGTGATATAGGACAAGGAAGGGGCCACAGAGGATCCCACGTGTTCCGTCGCTACCAAGGCGACTTCCTCACCCCTGAGGAAGTCGCCTTGGTAACGACGGAACGCGTGGGGTCCTCTCAAAAGTGCAATTCTTTTCCCCTCCAAAGTGCATTGTTTGTAGTGTCTGCAGGAGGTTGTTTGTATATGATAAAGATTTGTTTATTTGCATCATTATTTTTGGTGTGCTGCTGTCATTTCAGTGTTGCTTGCTCTCTTTTTTGTTTTGGTTCTTTACACTGACTAGCACCCATGTATATTGATATTTGTATGTATTGAGCCCCCTTTCTTTTTTCGCTGTAGCAGTTTTAGGCTGCTTTCACACTAAAAACATTCAACCGTTACAAACGTCTGTCAGAAAACCCATGTTAAACGGCCGTTAAACAATCCCATTCAAGTCTATGGGATTACCCGTTATGAACCGTTATAGCCCGTCATGAATAGCGGCCATTAATTGTGACGGGAGAAATAACGGCACATGCACTAATTTTTCACCCATCACAAGAAACAGGTAAATTAACGGCTGTTATTTTAATTGAAGGCTATGGCAAATGGATGAGCCTTTATGTCATCCGTTTGCACCTGGTTTATAATATCCGTTATTACTTCTGAACATGCTCAGAAGAGGTGACATCAGCAGACTCCTGCAGTGCTGAGGGACTACTACTCCCATCATGGAACAGACTTGTTTCCATGGTGGGAGTAGTAATTCCCTGGCTGCGGGAGTCTGCAGACAGCTGGGGAGGCTACATTAGTGCTTGTGCTACAACCCCCATCATGGAACAGAGTCTGTTCCATGATGGGGGTTGTAGTACAGGGGCTGAGGGATTGATGGCACCAGGTTTCACTTCTGAGACCAGACCCTGCGATGTATCGTGTTTTTTAACTTACATTTTTAAATTCCCCGTGGGGAGCCCTGATTGGCCATTTAAAAATGAACATTGTGAGTAGCAGGGGGGCCATATGTATATTAACTCCTTGGGAACAGAGGGTTTTCCAGTTTTTGCACTTTCGTTTTTTCCTCCTTACCTTTTAAAAATCATAACCCTTTCAATTTTGCAGCTAAAAATCCATATGATGGCTTATTTTTTTGTGCCACCAATTCTACTTTGTAATGACATCCGTCATTTTACCCCAAAATCTACGGCAAAACGGGAAAAAAATCATTCTGCGACAAAATTGAAGAAAAAAATGCAATTTTGTAAACTTTGGGGGCTTCTGTTTTTACGCAGTACATTTTTCGGTAAAATTGACGCCTTATCTTTATTCTGTAGGTCCATACGATTAAAATGATATCCTACTATTATAGGTTTGATTTTGTCGTACTTCTGGAAAAAATCATAACTACATGCAGGAAAATTTATATGTTTAAAATTGTCATTTTCTGACCCCTTTAACTTTTTTATTTTTCTGCGTATGGGGCGGTATGAGGGCTCATTTTTTGTGCCGTTATCTGAACAGACCAGTTATCTGTACCATTTATATATTGATCTGACTTTTTGATCACTTTTGATTCACTTTTTCCTGATATAAAAAGTGACCAAAAATACGCTATTTTGGACTTTGGCATTACGCCATTTGCGAGTACGCCATTGACCGTGAGGTTTAATTAACAATATTTTTTATAATTCGGACATTTCAGCACACGGCAATACCACATATGTTTATTTTTTTTTAAATTGGTAAAAGTGGGGTGATTCAAACTTTATTAGGGAAGGGGTTAATTGATCTTTATTCACTTTTTTCCCACTTTTTTTTGTTGTTGCAATGTTATAGCTACCATATGGGGCTATAACACTGCACACACTGATCTTTTACATTGACCAATGGTTTCTCATAGTAAACCATTGATCAATGATTCTGCCGCTTGACTGCTCATGTCTGGATCTCAGGCACTGTGCAGTCATTCAGCGATCGGACAGCATGGAGGAAAGTAGGGACCCTCCTGTTGTCTTTACAGCTGTTCGGGATGCCGCGATTTCACCACAGACATCCAGAACAGCACCCTGAGCTAACCGGCAGTGCTGTACTTTCACTTTAGACGCGGCGTTCAACTTTGAACACCGCGTCTAAAGGTTTAATAGCGCGCGGCACTGTGATCAATGCGCCACACTATTAGCCACGGGTCTCGCCTGGCCCCACGTTATAGGCAGGGAGTGGGCTGAGGACATACAGGTACGCCTTCCGTCCCCGAGGAGTTAAAGGGGTACTCCCGTGGAAAAAAAAAAAAATTTCAATCAACTGGTGCCGGAAAGTTAAACAGATTTGTAAATTATGCAAAAACAGGAGACGTGAGTAACCATAGTTACATGTAAACTACGGGCCAAATGTTGGATCAAAAAGGCCACTTATTAAATAGCTATTGGTGTCAGTGTTGTCCGGTTCTCTTTGGTTTCTGGGTTCCTTTTTGCTTGAATTACCTTCTTGCTTTAATCACCTTTTTGATCCAACATTTGGCCCGTAGTTTACATGTAACTATGGTTACTCACATCTCCTGCAGACACCTATATAAGGTAGCGCGATGACTTGAACGTTGAGGCCGGAAGAAGGACGTTCCTATGCCTCTGAGCTCCCCTTATCGTCTACATCCATGCCTTGGTGATCCCGGACTCGGAGCCCGCAGCAGCTTACCAGCGGTGAGTGCATACTACCTCTTTGTTTTTGCATATATTGATACTTCACCTAGTGTGTGCACCCCGCAGGTGCTGCGTATATATTGAAGTGAGTCCGGACGCTCCTTACAGTTACCTCGCGGTATCGTATGTTTGCCTTTTCCACTTATTTGGTTTGCTACCTGTTGTGTTCTCTCCTTCTCGGATTTTCTATGGAGATTTGTAAATTACTTCTATTAAAAAATCTTAATCCTTCCAGTACTTTTTAGGGGCTATATACTACAGAGGAAATGCTTATCTTTTTAGATTTATCTGATGTCATGACCACAGTGCTCTCTGCTGACCTCTGCTGTCCATTTTAGGAACTGTCCAGAGCAGGAGAAAATCCCCATAGAAAACATATGCTGCTCTGGACAGTTCCTAAAATGGACAGCAGAGGTCAACAGAGAGCACTGAGGTCATGGCATCAGAGAAATCTAAAAAGAAAAGCATTTCCTCTGTAGTATACAGCCCCTAAAAAGTACTGGAAGGATTAAGATTTTTTAATAGAAGTAATTTACAAATATGTTTAACTTTCTGGCACCAGTTGATTAAAATTTTTTTTTCCATGGGAGTACCCCTTTAATGATGCTGCATGATGATCTCATGGACACACCTGCTGTGCCTGGAAAATCACCAGAAGTAGCCACAGTGGCTAGGATTTGTTCGATCAGTACAGGGGCTCTCATTATCTGCACCAGCTGGCCCAGGCAACACTTACAGAAGAACTCTTAAAGGGGTACTCCACTTCCCCAGTGTTCTGAACATTTTGCATAGGAACACAGCTTCAGACCTTAATAAAACACCACGATAGTTATTTTAGGTCAAATCACTTTTGCCTCATGGAAATATTTCTCTAAAAACGCACATTGAAGGAGAAACCACATCCAAACTGCACATCATTTGAACTGACCTAAACTCGCTTTTAAGTCTCCTGAACTCTGGCATTAGCAGCTTAAAGCAGCAACCAGATGTGCAGTGATCAAATGCCACACTCTCAGCTAGAGGATTCAAGGTAATTGTAGTCTGCCTATTGCCAACTCAACTTAACACAACTTATAGCAACAACTTCAGCTAAAGGGGTACGTACAAGACATATGGAAGAATCTCTACATTATTTACTAATAATAGTCTAATGATTTTGCACTATATAAGCATAAAACATTTCTTCCTTAGTACTGACAACCCTGGCTGTATTATTGGCCCCAGGACTGTTAAAGGGGTTCTCCGCCCCTAGACATCTTATCCTCTATCCAAAAGATAGGGGATAAGATGTCAGATCACGGGGGTCCCGCTGCTGGGGACCCCCGGGATCTCGGCTGCAGCACCCACCTCAACGGCTTCCGGCAACGCCCCCTCCCCTAGACTTGCATTGAGGTGCGGGACGTGACGTCACACGGGGCCGGAGTCGTGACCTCACATTCTTCCGCTCGCGTGGTCGGGATCCGAAGCCTCCAGCATTGCCGGAAGCCGTTGAGGTGGGTGCTGCAGGCGAGATCCCGGGGGTCCCGCTGCTGACATCTTATCCCCTATCCTTTGGATAGGGGATAAGATGTCTAGGGGCGGAGTACCCCTTTAAGTGTTAGTGGCAAGAAAGATATCCCGTTACAGATGCCTGTGCATTGTTCATGTGACATTTAACAGTACATTATGATATAAAATAAATATCTGACGTGTTAAAAGTTTTTTAAAATGGCAGTAACGCTTTAAAGTGCTGGCCAATATTGGAATTAAAGGGTTTTTTCAATCTTTCTGTTTCAATATTTTTTGTACATTTTTGAGAACAAAAAATATATATAAAAATACCATTGTGCAACAAGTACATGGAATAAGAGTTATACAAAGGTGTGAATAGTAAAGAAAGCTTCTGGCTCCAAACACAAATGTCCAAAGTACAATGTGGAGTTACATGTACATGTATATAGCAAACAAATTGATGTCACAGTAAGAATTTAAAATAAGAAAGGGTCTAACAAGAATAGGATATGAAACTGAATTTAAGCTAAATTTCAATACTTCTTTTTTTTGCACACATATTTCATAGGTATATGAAAGATAGAAAGATTGACATAAGAGAAATAAAATAATACAATTTTAATGTAAATTATATTTAGTGGTTTTCCAAATGGAGTAAAAAGGTTTCTAACTTGCCATTCCCATACGCCATAGATAACTTTTCCCATCTTTCTAGCATATTGTGGGGATATTGCTCAAACACCTCCAACACCGACCACCACCCCCCATGAAGAAATGACATAACCTAGCCACAGACCATCATTCTATAAGATGGGAAAACCTCCTCTAGAGAAGTATCAGGGGCAGGGAAATGTGATCCGATGACATCAAAGCCTTTCTAGTAACAACAGTTTATGAGCTCATTACACTAGAGTATTGATTGGGAAACAACCCATGCAAAGCAAGAACATCATCACGCGGCATCGATATACAATGACAAGTAAGATGAAGTGAGAGAATTATATATCATATAATCATATACTGGATAAGGGGTTAGTCATAGAACCTGTAATATGAAGGTTATGTAACACAGAAAAGAACTAGATGCCGATGACAACATCTCTTGTGCAGTAAACAGCTATAATCTGTCAGGGAATACATTTGTTTTGGGATAATTTTTTATCAAATTGGCCTTCAGTTATGATTTAAATTCAATGGTCAATTTGCATTCATAGAGAAGCATGGACTATACAATACATTCAGAGTACAAAGCAAAATGGTGTCCATCTTCCAGAAATAATAACAGTTAAAACAAAACCTTTAATGAATCCATTAAAAAATGTAACAAAAATAGACATGTCATTATAGAAATTAGTGAAACTCCAACGTGTTTCGAGCTAGTGTATTGCTCTTAGTCATGGCCATGACTGAGAGCTATGCACTAGCTTGAAACGCGTAGACGTTTCACTATTTCTGGCATCTGGACACCATTTTTTTTTGTACTGTGGATTTCTATATGGGATGTGGCCCATAATCATCTGTGCTTCCGGACCATAGCCTGTAGCCTTTCCTAAGTGGTGGTGAGCTGACCTAATAATTTTTTCGTATTTTCTGATATACAATATATTGCTTGCCTTGCAGGGCAAGGAAATATAGACAACAAATCTAGACAGTGTACCTGGCTATGTGTATAGCATTGCTTCCTACCACCTAGGGCTCCATCCATATTCATTGGACCTGATGCTGAGAGCCTGGTCCAGTAAATGTATTAAGTGTAAGTGGCGACACATACAGTAGAGACTCCTTTCTTTCATAGCAGTCCCTGCTGCTGTACATAGTATCTCTAGGACTATCAGCAGAGGGCATCATAGAAACTCCATTGAGGAGCGGGGACTCCTGTCAAGGACAGGAGTACCTGCTTCTGTAGGTACTGAGCAGCAAGGCATACACTCAGATAACATTTACAGAGTGTCTGTTAATGCTGTGAGTATAAGCAGCTTGTTAGGACAGGCTGGATCTTACTGTTAGGAATCACAGCAGGTGAACAACAGAAGGTGGATTCTCTGGGCCTGTGTGAATAGAGACTTGAGCTGTGCCAGGGAGCAGGGTCTAAGATTTCACCAGAGCCCGCCTCAAAGCGGGATGGTCTTGCTGCGGCAGGTGGCACCCAGGTCGCTACCCCTGTCAGGACTCGTCCACACAGGTAGCTGGGGGGTGACGTGGCACAGACAGAGACTGGCAGGTTGTGGCAGGCAGGATGTGGCGGGCAGGACGTGGCTGGCAGGGCAGAAGGACAAGGCAGGAACACAGGTACAGGACAGGCCGAAACTAGGAACAGGTACACAGACTCAGGAACAGGACATGACTCAGGAACAGGAACAAGACAGACCACCAAGATCCGGCCCAGGGAGCAGGGAGGAGCAGATACTTATGGACCAGAGCACAGGTGCAAACATTTAGACTAATTGGGTACTGGTCCTTAAAGAAACAGAGCTCCCCAAAGTGCCAGAGGCACACACTTCGGAGCTGCGGGGACATCAGGAAGCAAGGACACAGGAAGGTGAGCGACGGGCTGAGACTCGCATGCGGGCGCGACCCGCACTGCGAATCCCAGCCCCACCGACAGCGGGGACAGAAAGCGCTCACAGCCGGCGAGTCCGGCCAGAGCGCAACTATAACACAGCTATGCATTTAACACAACCACTTACCTCCAAGCAGTGTTCTGCAGCCCAGAGAATGTAATTGAGCAGAAAGGCATATAATAAGTAAAGCAAAATGATTGCAAGAATTGTTCTGTAAGATGCCACGTTCTGCTGTAAAGGAAATCCTGAGGCCTACATGGCAATGGTGGTGAATCCTCTCAGTCACTTAAGATTTGGTTAAGGGCAATGGCATTGTGTGGGTTTTTACCCCCAAACCCCTCACAAGAATGTGTAGACTGGCATTTTCAACTTGCATGTACCATAGTAAATGATCCAGTTGTAGGTGATAGGGATAGATTTGTAATGGGGAGGCTTTCAATTTGATTGTGACCCCTGTAGACTCGATTAAGATGATTATCTTAATCCAGCCTAGTATAGAAAAGGATAAAGAAGCCATATTAAAAAATATTATTATAAATGGTAATTTAGCCAGCTTCTTCTCAAAATATGTAACATAAAATCCATATATGTTTAAAATGAATCACTAAAAGCAAAATTTGTTCATTTCTGAGCTATCAGCTATTTTTGGTCCTGCTGGACTCCCGGTTGACAGCAGAAAACTGCTTACATCCAAAAACTGCCGGTATCTTACTAAAAACTGTACAAGTGACCTGATATCTTTTCTTCTGAGGAATAAGAAGATGCTGATGAATATAAATCTGAGTGAGCTGTGTTATTTTCGGCAGGCCATCGTATCTGTCTAGTTATTTTTAGGGACAGGGTTTGTATAAGGTATTAAAGGTGGGATTTAAATATCTTGGGATCTATTATTTGTTATGAAAAGAATATATATATATATATATATATATATATATATATATTAAAGTTTATGTGCAATTTTTTAGATTTCACTATTCTATTTCACACAAAATAAAAATGAAGCAGCATACAGTGTTTTATAAATATATATATATATATATATATATATATATATATATATATATATATGTTACTATTTTGTGTACATAGCATCTCTGCAGGCATTTGTGGTACAGACATACTTACAGACTACAAACAAACACTTTGGAAGTCATGCATTATGGCCAAAATCGTCTTACAAGTATTTTCTCTGCCACAAAGTGTGCGCATGTGTTACCAGCAAATCCATGGGGCGGAGAGTGGGCATTTATTCCCTTAAGTAATATTTACACCAGTATTTATCATGTGCAACTTTAAAAAAAAAGTTTTTAAAGTAAAAAAGATTTGTGTACAGCCCTCGCCAATCGAGACCCTGGTCTAAAAAACAGAATCCTGCTGGCATGGGCTGTCGTTCAATTACCCACCTGGTTCCTGTCTGTTCCTGAATCTTCTGAAGCCCCGCCTCTAGTGACATCATACTTACGAGAGCAGAAATGCAGGAGATTACATAGAGCACAGTCAGGAGCCCATTTGGAGCTGACATAACTTTGTGGGTGTTCTCTCCTGCTGGAAAGAGTGCCCAAAACGTACTAATATTTTTTGTGTTTTCTTTTTGTTCTCATTTTAGATAATAGTATTAGCAGAATTACTTTGGATTCCCCTTATTTTCTAAATCAGCCAGAAACCAACAAAGCAGCACCAGCACCAGGTGGGCAAGTATGGTTGTTTTTGGTCATCCCCAGCCTAAATAACGCCAGTTTACTACCACCTAGGCATTGGAGCCCCATTTGCTGATGCTTCAGTCCTGTTTGTAATGGCTCTTCCTGGTACCCCTGTGGCGCTGGATTTTGCGGTAATAATAGGAGGTTGGTAGTGGCTGGTTTAGAGGCTAATGTTAAGCCCCAGCTAATAAATGGATGTTGATGTATTAGGCTGCATTCACACCACGTTTTTGCAAAACAGTTCCTGTATCAGGTTTTTGAGGAAAAAACGGATTCCTCAAAACCTGACTAAACTGTACCAAAACGTGTGTACAAATTTTAACCCGTATACAGTTAAAAACCGTATATGATTTGAAAACTGACATCCGGTTGCATCCGTTTTTTAACGAAAAAACATATACGTTTTTAACTTTTCACTCCATTTTGAATAAAGTTTTACTTGTTTGATTGAAATTCCAAGAAAAAAAACTGAAAGTCAAAAACCGTATCGTGAAAACCGGATGGAACTGTATGCACATACAGTTCTGTACGGCTCCCATTGACTCCCATGTTAAAAATAAATGTATACATTTTAATACAGTTTTTCAACCGGACCTAAAACCGTGGTAGACTACGGTTTTGGGTACAGGAAAAAAACCTGACAAAACCGTACAGGATGCAAAACGGACACAACCTGATGCATCTTTTGGCATACGGTTTTCAATGGAGAGTCTATGCATATGTTTTCCAATACGGTTCCATACGGTTTTCACATAGAAAACGTATATGGGAACTGTATTGCAAAAACGTGGTGTGAATGCAGCCTTAGACAGTTTCCGCTAATAAGTGTGTATAGTTAAGTAAAAAAAAAAAAAAGCACCTTTAAAGAAAAACGTATTTACCCCTTAAGGACCAAGCGTTTTTCCGTTCTTGCACTTAAATTTTTTTCATCCTTACCTTTTAATAATCATAACCCTTTCAAATTTGCACCTAAAAATCCATATGATGGCTTATTTTTTCTTATTCTACTTTGTAATGACATCAGTCATTTTACCCAAAAATCTATGGCAAAATAAAAACAAAAAAGAAATCAGAGTACCCCTTTAAGTATCTAGTAAGGCATGGAGCCTATTGTATAGCCATCCCACTCAAAAGGTAACCATTGATACTGAAGGGATGGAATGGATCGTTGATTATTTTTGAATGTTCCAAATGTAAGATAATAAAGGAATACACAAGTATTTTCATTATGACAAATTTCAAAACTTTTAGTTCTAAGAAGTAATTAAAGTATTCAGCTATTTCCGAGAACTCTAGCAGCAAGTGCGCAGCTTGAAGGGCCATTGTGAGTCACACAACTACAGTAAGTGCAGTAATGCTAAAGATGAAATCAATCAAATCACAAGTACAATCATGAAAGGATTGTTCCAGTTCTGCTCATTCTTTTCTTTCCTTCTGAAATGAGTCACAGGCAGCTGAGGAAAAGATACAACACTTATTTGTGGTGGCCCAGTACAGGAGGTGTTACCCCGTGCTCCTGCTGTCCTGTCAGGCAGCCTCCTTCGGTGTCACCAAGGCCCCTGCACTTGTTTCCCCATTGTAAATAAGTTTTGCCATGTAAAGTGTTATAAAATGTAATGTTGCTTTAAGAGTTATACCATGATGTATGTCATGTGATTGTTACCCAGGAGGTATCAGTGACCAGGTGATCCTAAGAGTGACCTATGGGCTCCCTGCTAGTCTCCCCATATAAGCCCTGGGTGGAGCTAGCTTTTTTTTTATCGTCTTGCTCTCTTAGCTCTTGTTTCCTGCTGAGGTCCAGTGCAGTCGCCTAGTGTTTGTCCAGAGTGTTGAAGACCTCATAGTCAAGTCCCGCAGCCACCAACAATTCAAGTAAGCTAAAATCAGAGCTTCATGAGTCAAGTCAAGTCAGTCCTTGTCATCTGTCAAGTCAGCATGGTTTGCATTCAATTGTCCAGTCCTACTACAAATCCCAGCAAGCTCTTAAGGTCTCTACATCACTGGTCACCTCCTTGGGCCCTGGCTGAACTATAAAGACTTTACCAACTGCCTACCCTCAGAAAAACTACCGTTGTCTGTAACTTGGCGTCAGAGTCTTTATTCCCCCGTGCCTAGCCCAGGATCCAGCGGTGTACCTTCAGGTGGTTATAGGATAAACCACGCCCTGGCGTCACGAATACAAGGGGTTAATACCATCTGCCCCTAGGGTAACAACATCTTCCCTGCACCACACACCCTGCCACAACATTTCAATAGGATCTCTATGGCCCCCTTAGCATTTTGGACAGGTATGGGCAAAAGGGTTGTCGTGTTTTTGCTTTTAAGAGAGCTTTATGATGGATAGTATACTTAGCAAAGTTAATGCAAATCTCATCACAATAACCCAAACCCTTTTCTACAACATTTTTATTCATTTGTACTTTTTATATTGTGGCTTTATCACTTAGAAAATATTTACGACAAACGCTGTGAGGTTAGTAGTAGTCTATTTTATTTGGGTTTAATTATTAATAACATATGCTGGTTAAAACCAACCATTTTAGCCTCATCAGCACTTTTGCTACTTTGCTCTTTAAATGGAAAAAAAAACTAAAATAAAAATAAAACAAAATAAATTAGGCTTAAAGCAGGTCAGTAGTAATGTGTATACAGGTAATGTACTATACAGTGCATTCGGAAAGTGCTCACTATTCTCACATTTTGTTATGTTGCCACCTTGTGCTAAAATAAAAGTTTAAAAATTAAAAAAATCCAGTTCTCCCCTCATCATACTACACTCCATGCCCCATAATGACAAAGTAAAAACAGAATGTTAAAAATCTTTGCTAATGTATTGAAAAGGAAAAACTAAAATCTTGCAGTGACATAAGTATTCACATCCCTTAGTTCGAGCCCCTTTGGCAGAGATTCCAGCCTCCAATCTTCTTGGGGATGAGGCCACAAGGTTTACACATCTGGATTTGGGGATTTTCTGACATTTTTTCTTCCCAGATCCTCTCAAGCTCTGTCAGGTTGGATGGGAACCATCCGTGGAAGACATTTTCAGGTCTCCCCAGATATGTAGAGTTGGGTTCAAGTCATTGTCTTGTTGGAAGGTATTTGGCCCAGTGGATCTGGATCAGGTTATCATTAGGAATATCTCTAAGAGTCCTTTAGGTGTTTTTTTTTTTTTGTAAACCCCAGGCAGCTTTTATGTGTCTTTTATGTAGCAGAGGCTTCTTTTTATCCACTCTACCATAAAGCCCAGATTGCGGATGGTTGACCTTTTGCAGGTTTCTCCCATCTGCACAGGGGAATTTTAGATCACAGTGAACATTGCAGTCTTGGCTACTTCTCTAACCAAGGTCCTTCTCCCACAATTACTTAGTTTGGTGGGATAGTCAGCTGTAGAAAGAGTCCTTATTGTTTCAAACTCTTTCAGTTTAAGAATGATGGAGGTCACTGTGCTCCTGGCAACTTTAAGTACTCTCCAGTTTTGTGCCTACACACAATCTTGTCCCTGAGCTATACAGGCAGTCTTTCCCTTCTCATGGCTTAGGTTTTCCTCTGATATGCATTGTCTTTTGTGAGACCTTATATAGACAGGGCTAATCATGTCAGATAAGCTGAATTTACCACAGGTGATTCCAGTCAAGGTGTAGAAACATCTCAGAGATGATCAAGAGAAATGGGAAGAGCCAGAGCTAAATATCAAGTGTCATAGATACTTTTGTCCATGCAAAATTTTTATTTTAACTTTTTTATAAAAATGCAAACATTTCTAAAATTCAGTTTTCACATTCATTATGGCATATTAACCCCTTAACAACTTTGGAAGTAAATTTATGTCCTGGTGCGGTGGTACTTAATGCACCAGGACCTACATTTACTTCCTATACATGACGCAAGCACCGGATCGGTGCTCGCATCATGCATGGCAGGTCGCGGTTGCTATCAGCAGCAAGGGACCCGCCGGTAATGGTGGACATCAGTGATCATGCTGATGTCCACCGTTAACCCCTCAGATGCCGTGTTCAACACTGATCATGACATCTGCGTCCCGCCATCATCCTAATGTCTTCTGCTCTGGTCAGCAATCGAGCAAACCAGAACAGTAGATAGCCGATAATATTGATCAGTGCAATGCCTATGCATAGCACTGAAAAGTATTAGCAATCAAGTGATTGCTATAAATAGTCCCCTATAGGGACTATATAAGTGTAACAAAAGTAGAAAAAAAAGTTTAAAAGAATGTGAATAAACCCCTCCCCCAATAAAAATTTTAATTCCCCCTTTTCCCTTTTTACAAAAAAAAGTGTAAAAAAATAAATAAATGAACACATCTGGTATCGCCGAGTGTGTAAATGTCAGAACTATTAAAATATAATGTTAATGATCCCGTATGGTGAAAGGTGTAAATTAAAAAAAAATTGCAGAAATTGCTGCATTTTGGTTACATCACATCCCAGAAAAATGTTATAAAAAGTGATCAAAAAGTCACATATAGCAAAAGTGGTACCAATAAAAACTAAAGATCATGGTGCAAAAAAATTAGCTCTCATATAGCCCTGTATACAAAAAAATTTGAAAGCTATAGGGGTCATAATAGGGCAACCTAAAACATTCCGTTTAAAAAGTTTGAGATTTTTTTAACCCCTTAAGGACCCGGGGTTTTCCTTTTTTTGTTTTTTCCTCCTTACCTTTTAAAAAATCATAATTCTTTCAATTTTGCACCTAAAAATCCATATGATGGCTTATTTATTGCGCCACCAATTCTGCTTTGTAATTACATCAGTCATTTTACCCAAAAATCTACGGCAAAACTGAAGAAAAGTAATTGTGCGCCAAAATTGAAGAAAAAACACAATTTTGTTAATTTTGGGGGCTTCCGTTTCTATGCAGTACATTTTTTTTGTATAAATGACACCTTATCTTTATTCTGTAGGTCCACACGGTTAAAATGATCCCCTACTTATATAGGTTTGATTTTGTCGTACTTCTGGAAAAAATCATAACTACATGCAGGAAAATGTATATGTTTAAAAATGTAATTTTCTGACCCCTGTAACTTTTTTAATTTTCCACGTACGGGCTGGTATGGGGCTCATTTCTTGCGCCGCGTTCAGAAGTTTTATTGGTACCATTTTTGCATTGATCGGTCTTTTTGATCGCTTTTTATTCATTTCTTCATGATATAAAAAGTGACAAAAAATACCCTCTTTTGAACTTTGGAATTTTTTGCGCATACACCATTGACCGTTCGGTTTAATTAATGATATATTTTTATAGTTCGGACATTTACGCACGCGGCGATACCACATATGTTTATTTTATTTTTATTTACACAGTTTTTTTTATGGGAAAGGGGGGTGATTCAAACTTTTATTAGGGAAGGGGTTAAATGATCCTTTATTAACTTTTTTTTCACTTTTTTTTTTGCAGTGTTATAGCTCCCATAGGGGGCTATAACACTGCACACACTGACCTTTTACCCTGATCCCTGCAAAGCCATAGCTTTGCATGGATCAGCGTAATAGGGGTTTGATTGCTCAAGCCTGTAGCTCAGGCTTTGAGCAATCAAACGCCGATCGGACGTGACGGAGCAAGGTAAGGGGTCTCCGCTTGCGTCCTAGCTGATCGGGACATCAAGATTTTATCACGATGTCCCGATCAGCCCGACTGAGCTGGCGGGAAGCTTTCACTTTCGTTTTCGACGTGGCGATCAAATTTGATCGCCGCGTCTGAAGGGCTAAATCGCGCGGCACAAGGATCTGTGCCGTGCGCTATTAGCCCAGGGTCCCAGCTATCAATAGCAGCCGGGACCGAACCGGTGTGATGCGGGGTCACGGCATGACCCCGTTTTAAACACCAGACGCAGGGCGTACAGGTACGCCCTGCATCCTTAAGAGGTTAATAATATTCTTAGGATAAAATATATGTACCAACATTTTTTTTTTTTATTTAACAAAAGGAAAGGTGTGAAAAAAACATCATGTACCACCTACACCACCAAGTATTGATGTAAATAGAAAGGAAGACGGCACTCCACTATGGGTGTCCAAACGTGGGTAGTAGTTTATTGATCCCAATACATACAGAAACATAATTTTTATAACAGAGATCGGAAGATTAGGATGGTCACTGTGGATATAATGTATTATTTTGTAATACTGTATTTGTATTATGCACTTGCACAATGTATTTATAGCACTTTTGTTCATTGTATGTTTTGACATATTGTTCATGCCCATTGTCATTCGGGGCCACACCTCTTACACTGGAGGGTGACTCCCCCATATGATGTCATCTATTGGTGACCCTATAAAACACATGGTTGTCACTTTATGCACTATGCTTGATAAAGACCTTATTGTTAGATCGAAACGTCGCATCTGTTTCTGTATGTATTGGGATCAATAAACTACTACCCACGTTTGGACACCAATACTGGAGTGCCGTCTTCCTTTCTATTTGGATTTATCTGCCTTGGTCAAGCCCTGGGACTGGCACCTATATTCCTTACAAGGATTTTTTCACTGCATCCACCAGAATTTTCTCTTTTTGGACCAAGTATTGATGTGATGCAAAGACCTCTAAAAGGTGGAAGGGAACAACGTATGGTTTATTGTAACAGGTGGGGATATAAACTTGCCCTGTAGGGCCCTACTCTCGCACTAGTAGTTCCCTTCTTGGCAAGTGTTACTCAATCTAGAAAGGGCGGACCCACACAGGAACCTCTCCCTATTTCCACCTAAAAACCCTGGGAAATGGCAGTGTTTGTAGGTGAAAATAGGGAGAGATTCCTGTGTGGGACCACCCTTTTTAGGGCGAGTAACAATTGCCAAGAAGGGAATTAATAATGCGAGAGTAAGGCCTTACAGGGGAAGTTCCCCCCCCCCCCTTCCCGGTTACAATGGACCATACATCGTTCCCTTCCACCTTTTAGAGGTCTTTGCATCACATCAATACTAGGTGGTGTAGGTGGCACATGATGTTTTTTGCACACCTTTCCTTTTGTTAAATAAAAAAAAAAATTTTTTGGTACATATATTTTATTCTGAGAAAAGTAAAATTTTTGCAAATGCATATCCTCAATACTTATTTGTGGTCTGATGCGGAGGAATTTCTGTAACTGGGAGCAACACCTTAAATACGTTTTGCACTATCCATATTTGTGAAGTGTTGGTGTGGGATCATGGTCAATCTACTCTGATGCATCAGGCATTGGTGGGGGGAAATCCTGGCTGATTCATGCCTGATTCATCTTCAAAAAGGTCAGTCTCTCCACATTTTTCGTGGACAGACGAGTTCTCCTTGGTGTTACTATGGCCCCCGGAGCACTAAACACCCACTCTGATGGCACACTACTGGCTGGGCAAGACAGCTTTTCCAGGGCAAACTCTGCTAGTTGTGGCCACAAATCAAGTTTGGCTGCCCAGAAGTACAGTGGATCTTCAAAGTGTGTTGGCATGGGCATATCAAGGTATGCCACCACCTGCTGGTTCAGGTCTACCTGCTGCTGATGAGTTGCTTCACTATGCGGGTGAAGAAAGCTACTCATCAGCAACTGTAGACTCAGTCGCTGCTGATGGAGCTAGTACTGCTCCTGCAACCCCTCGTCAGCAGCTATGGTGGTGGAAGGTGAGCGCAGAGGGCCCCCCGAGTCAGACCTGCGAGAGGATGGACGATGGCGCAGATAGGCATCGGCCAACTGACTACATAGGATGTCTCTGTAGTAGGTCAGTTTTTCCTCCCACTTAGTGGGTGTAAAAAGGCCTCCAATAAGGTGGAGAGCCAGAAGTCATCCCGCTGCTGGATGGTGACAACGCAAGCAAGTGATCATGCATCGTGCCATTTGTGCAAGTGACTCAGAAGTACTCCCTGCCTCTATCTCCACTGCATACTGCCACAGTGTGTATGGATCCTTTGTCTCGCCTTTCTTATAACCCTCTAGCTCCTCTGGCTGCTCCTGCTCCTCCTCTCCTGTCAGATGACTAGAAAAATACCCATCTCGCGAAACCTAAACTGTTCTCCAATGTGCCCCTTCCCCTCTTCCTCCAGTTCAGCCCCCACAGGGATCATGTGGCCATGAGATGTAGGTGCAACACCACCAGTGCCCTGACCAGCCATTGTTTCCAACACGTGTTGTAGTAAATGAAGCAGTGGAATTACGTCATTCATCCCAAAATCCTGGTGACTGACTAAAAAGGTGGCTCCCTCAAAGGGCCAGAGCAAACGGTAGGTGTCACGTATGAGCTGCCACTGGTTGACATTGAAGTTACATATGGGAGTACACCTTTTGGCTTGGATCATCAAGAAATTGGTGATGGTTCTTTCTGTTCGTATAATTGGTCCAACATATGGAGGGTGGAATTCCAACGTGTGGAAACGTTGCAAATCACACTATGTTGGGGGATACCATTCTGACGCTGCAGCTCAAGGAGGGTGTGCTTTGCAGTGTACGAATGGCAGAAGTGCATGCAAAGTTTCCTTCCCATTGTTAGGATGTCTTGCAGATGGGAAAAACACTTCAGGAACTGTTTGACAACTGGAGTGAACATGTGTGCCATGAAGGGCGCATGCCTCAGGCTTCCTTGTCGCAGAGCAGACATGATGTTCTTCCCATTGTTGGTCACCATGGTTCCCATTGCCAGTTTTCGTGGAGTAAGCCATGATTCGGTTTCTTGATGAATTACTTTTAGCAGTTCCTCCCCTATGTGACTCCGTTTGCCAAGGCAAACCATGTGAAGAACAGCGAGACACAGCCGTGCCCTGCACACATGGTAAGCTGGAGGGCCACTGAGACTTGTCCATGCAGTGGAGGCTGAGGACATGGTGGGGGATGAGGAGGCGGAGTTGCACACTGTCACAGGACCAACGGCCTGAGATTGGGGAGGCAGAAGCGGCGTGACCTGTCCAAGTTGCTGATGTGTCTGTGCACGAACCCCATTCACCAAATGGGCCGTAAAGGACATGAATTGTCGCTGACTGTAGTTATAGCTCCACAGTCGGCACTGCCGTGAACTTTTGTAAACACCGACAGGCTCAAGGACTGGTCCACCTTCTCTCCCACAAAATTCAGCTTCTGTGCTGTTGGATGAGTGGACACATACTGTTGTCTCTTGGATATGGCTTCTCCGATAAATTTCTGGCCAAATGACTGACTCTTAGTAGGAGGAGCAGGAGCATCTGGAGAGACAGAAGACACACAGCTCCCTTCAGCTGAGGTGGTGGAGCCTTGGCTGGCTGAAACAGGGAGCGGCATGCCACTGGGTTATGCAGCAGGGTGAACCACCACATCGGAGCCACGGTTCTCCCAGGCTGCTTTATGGTGACGCAGCATATGTTGACGCAGGGCCATGGTGCCAACATTGGGACCCTGGCTATTCTTCACCTTCTGCCGACACATCTTGCATGGGGCCAGGTTAACATCCTCCAGATGCTTGATGAAAAACTGCCACACCACCGAGTAGCTGATTTTCCCACCAACAGTCCGCACTGATTGACTGCTACTGCCGACAACTCCAGGAACCCTTGTTCCTCTACCTCCCGGAAAGGTAGGCTGCCGCAAAGCAGGTGGTCTACCCCGTTCATGTTTGGCTCCAGCCTTTCCCCTTCTGCCACCATGCTGACTGCCAACCATGCTACCACCTTAATGGCTCAGTTGCTGCCTCACGGACAACCTCTTCTCCTGATGATGATGAAGCCCCTTTTGCACCCAGCTCCCAAGTGCGATTGGCTTCATCATCATCGAGTTCTGTTTTCACGTCACTGATGTCCTCCTCAGGTTCCTCAACAGAGTCTGCTTCAGGAGCCTGAATGCTCGCAACACCAACTCCCACGCCACTCTCCTCATCACCACTTGGCCATCTAGTAGAGGAAGCGGCAGATGTCTCCTACACTTCTTAGCTGGGCAGTAGCTGCTGACTGTCCTCTAGAACATCGTCCCCACTAAATAGTGGAGCTGAACCCACAGCATACGATACTTCTGTGGGGGAGGGAACAGCATAGGACAGAGGCAATGGGAGGCCTCTCGCTGCGACTCCTGCTGCCACTTGCCCCTAGTCTGCTGCGACCACGGCCTGATGAATTTAGGCCTCTGCTACTCCTCTTTGCACATCCTGGCACTTTTCTGCCTGACATACTTAGTGCGTATATGAGGGGAGTACAATGCGCTCCACTGCGCTTAAAACAGTATTTGTCTACAACACCCGCAGGTGTGTACTTTTTTCTGGCCTTTCACAGTATCTAGGCTCTTAAGACTTTAACAGGAACAAAATGGTACACCACTTAGATGTACGTATGTGGTATGCACTTATGAGGGGAGGACAATACGCTCCAGTATGCTTAAAACAGTATTTGTCTACAACACCAGCAGGTGTGTACTATTACAAAATTTGCCTACTGAGGAAGGGGTCTAGTTGCAGTACCCTGAAACGTGTCAAGGCTATATTCAGAAGCCGACATAATAATAATTCAAATCAGCCGCCGACAGACCTGCTGTTCCAGCCGGGATCTTCATCTACCAGGCGCATTGATCTGCCTTTTTTCCTGCCTCACATGCTGCCACCACCACAAGTATCTCCATCGGAGTAAGCCAGCGAGGGTCCGTCATTACAACAGCCGCACGCCGCAGCTGCGGAGTTCCGGCGTGGGAGCCTTCTGCCACAGCACCGCTCCCAGACCAAGTTCCACACGACCCTCTGCAGCCAAGCCTCTGCTTGCAAAATATAACTGCTGCTCCTATTAGCCTCGGCCCATCGCAACACGGGACCAGCGGACACGGTGAGCATTATTTATCTCTATAGAAACTACAAGCAGTTTAGTCCAATTCACAAAAGGACTTTACAACCAGAAATTCAATTGCCTATTCATCAGCATATTCCGGATAGTCGGCTAATAATTTAAAACTGCAGTGCTTCATATATCACTATTAATATTTACCATTAGGGCCCTATGGTTATTAATTTTATTCATCATTGCTCTGTTCAAATGTTTTTTTAATTTATTTATTTTATGATTGTATTTTAATAAAATTTTTGCATTGTTTAAACTAACTTTTTTCAAACCATCTTTTCACTGTGCACCCAGTAGGGTGGTATCCTTGTGGTGTGGTGGAAATTTTGCTTTTAAGGTGTGTACTTTTGCCTGGCCTTTCACAGTATCTAGGCCCTTAAGACTTTAACAGGAACAACATGGTACACCACTTAGATGTACGTATGTGGTATGCACTTTTGAGGGGAGGACAATGCGCTACAGTACGCTTAAAACAGTATTTGTCTACAACACCAGTAGGTGTGTACTTTTGAACGGCCTTTCACAGTATCTAGGCCCTTAAGACTTTAACAGGAACAAAATGGTACACCACTTAGATGTAAGCGCACGTTACACTTAATAGAGACCAATATGCTTTTAGTGCTTTGCTCACCCTAACTGTCTGGGTTCTATAAGCTTTTCAGTTGTTGTACACGCCAGTGCTGCAGCACACAGTCGCTGTTTACTACACCCAAAATTGGACTTTCTCTCTCAATCTCACTCCCTTCCCTATCAGTGCTTCTAGGCTGGATTTGGGCTTGAAGTGAATCGCTGCTGCGTAAAAGCTTTTCTGTGCAACTCACTGCTCTCTGTCCCTCTCTGCTATAGAACACTGATGTGACTGGTAGGTGAATCGCTGCTGTAAAAATGCTTTTTGTGCAACACACACTGTTCTTTGTCCCTCTCTCTCTCTCTGCAATAGAAAACTGATGTGACTGGGAGGGGAGTCGCTGCTGTAAAAGTGCTCTTCTGTGTAACACACATTGCTGTCTATCCCTCCCTCTCTGGAATGGAATGCTGATGTGACTGGCCACAAGATGGCTGCCGATTATATAGTGCTGTGACATCACAGGGGTGCATGCTGCATGTGATTAAAGGTCATCCCGCCGACCCTTGTTCCCACCTTTACAGGATTCCATGCCCCATGTCCTCACAGTGGATCAGTCATTTTAGATGCCCTGGAGCCTGGACCACACTAAATGGAGTTTAATGAAGCAATTCACGCCGATATTCGCATTCATTGCAAATCAATTTTTCCTGAAATTCATAACGAATTCGGATTCGTCAGATTCGATTCACTCATCCCTATTTGTAGCACATTAGTTTCAGTATAGTGTATGGTTGTAGCACATTAGTTTCAGTATAGTGTATGGTTGTAGCACATTAGTTTCAGTATAGTGTATGGTTGTAGCACATTAGTTTCAGTATAGTGTATGGTTGTAGCACATTAGTTTCGGTATAGTGTAAGGTTGGAGCACATTAGTTTCGGTATAGTGTATGGTTGGAGAACATTAGTTTTGGCATTGTGTATCGTTGAATTCACAAAGAAAGGCGTCAAACAGGACATATATATCAAAAAGTATACTTTATTAACATAAATCCAAAATGACAAGACATTTAAAATAATTTAAAAGATACATATACAGTGACAATCATAAATCCAAAAATGCTGAGAGAAAGTCGGGGGCTACGCATATCTGCCAGAAAAAGGGTTAAATAACCATATGCATAATAAATATTGACTCCCGTGGACTAAATAGAACGGACTTCTGCTCATATGTCATGTATTAGAATCGGATCAAGCAAGTATGCTCAGACCACAGGTAAGTACAACAATCACAGAGCAGGATACCACAGGGAATCAGTAGAGCATTACATATAGAGCAAAACCAGAGCTGGAAAGAGATAACAAAATACTTTACCAAGTGGAGCAAAGAGTACAGCGTCACAGCCACCCGCCACCCAATGTTTCACCAATGAAGGCTTCTTCCAGCCTTCATTGGTGAAGAGTTGGGTGGCAGGTGGCTGTGACGCTGTACTCTTTGCTTCTTATGGTAAAGTATTTTGTTATTTCTGTCCAGCTCTGCTTTTGCTCTATATGTAATGCTCTACTGATTCCCTTTGGTATCCTGCTCTGTGATTGTTGTACTTACCTGTGGTCTGAGCATACTTGCTTGATCCGATTCTAATATATGATATATGAGCAGTAGTCCATTCTATTTAGTCCACGGGAGTCAATATTTATTATGCATATGGTTATTTAACCCCTTTTCTGGCAGATATGCGTAGCCCCCGACTTTTTCTCAGCATTTTTGGATTTATGATTGTTACTGTATATGTATCTTTTAAATTATTTTAATGTCTTGTCATTTTGGATTTATGTTAATAAAGTATACTTTTTGATATATATGTCCTGCTTGACGCCTTTCTTTGTGAATTCAATCTATGTCTTTTGGCGTAGGACCTACTGTGTGGGAATTTTTCTTTGGGTATTTCATAGTGTATCGTTGTAGCACATAGTTTCGGTATAGTGTATGGTTGGAGCACATTCCTTTCGGCATAGTGTATCATTGTAGCACATTAGTTTCGGTAAAGTGTATGGTTGTAGCACATTAGTTTCGGTATAGTATATGGTTGTAGCACATTAGTTTCAATATAGTGTATGGTTGTAGCACATTAGTTTCGGTATAGTGTAAGGTTGGATCACATTAGTTTCGGTATAGGGTAAGGTTGGAGCACATTAGTTTCGGTAAAGTGTATGGTTGTAGCACATTGGTTTCGGCATAGTGTATCGTTATAGCACATTAGTTTCGGTAAAGTGTATGGTTGTAGCACATTAGTTTCAGTATAGTATATGGTTGTAGCACATTAGTTTCAGTATAGTGTATGGTTGTAGCACATTAGTTTCGGTATAGTGTATGGTTGTAGCACATTAGTGTCGGTATAGTGTAAGGTTGGAGCACATTAGTTTCGGTATAGTATAAGGTTGGATCACATTAGTTTCGGTAAAGTGTATGGTTGTAGCACATTAGTTTCGGTATAGTGTATCGTTGTAGCACATTAGTTTCGGTAAAGTGTATGGTTGTAGCACATTCGTTTCGGTATAGTGTTTGGTTGGAGCACATTAGCTTCAGTACACAGGCTATTAAAGAATACAGACTTTACATTTGGATAATTGAGAGAATATTTTATCTTGGAAGGTTCATGGCTTCATGACAATGAGCAGATTGGTTGCTAATAGGACATTCTACAATTGACTTCCTATTGTACGCACATCAGTATTACTGACCAACTGTGCATTTCTAATATTCAGTGATCATTAAAAAAGATTGTCTATATAGCACATTGAGAATATTTTTTATTAGTGAAAATCTGCAGAAAAACCTAAATGATACCATGGAAACATAACAGTGAAAATAAATAAATAAATAAATAGAACTTAAAAAGGTGAATACCATTAAATAACAATTAAGTATTGTTAGGCTGGTTTTAATTTAAATATTATGGCCAAATTTGTGGGGAAATTCAGCGTCTAAATTAAAATACATTTAACATTTACACAGTGTGAACCCAGACTTACAATGACATTTTAACAATCATACATACAATGCGATTAATCCTGCTAATCTGGAAACACAAAAATATTTCCATGTACAATAAGGCTATGTTTAATCCTTGGAATTTCTGTGCAGAATTCTGCTTAGAATGTCTGCACGAAGATTCTCTGTGCAGACATTCTGAGATGTGAACAAAGCCTAACAGTTCCTCATTCTTCCTCAGCAACCCATCAGACCCAAGGGATTACCAGCAGTTAATGTGATTGTGATTGATCCTGGCATTTAAACATTTAAATAACGGACAACGGAGCCAGACAACAGCAGATGTCAGCTGCTGATAGGAGCAGGGATCTGTTGGTTATGTAGCGGACTCGACCCACGGGCCCACAGGCCCGTATACTACAGAGGAAGTTCTTTTCTTTAAAAAAAAAATATTTTTCTGTCTGTCCACAGTGCTCTCTGCTGACACCTCTGTCCATGTCAGGAACTGTCCAGAGCAGAATAGGTTTTCTATAGGGACTTTCTCCTACCCTTGACAGTTTCTGACATGGACAGAGGTGTCAGCAGAGAGCACTGTGGTCAGACAGAATTTTTTTTTTAAAAAAGAATACAGCAGCTGATAAGTACTGGAAGGATTAATAGAAGTAATTTACTTCTATAGAAGTCATTTACAAATCTGTTTAACTTTCTGGCACTAATTGATTAAAAAAAATTTTCCCCCACCGGAGTACCCCTTTAACCCCTTAAGGACGCAGGACGTAAATGTACCTCCTGGTGAGGTGGTACTTAACGCACCAGGACGTACATTTACGTCCTGTGCATAACCGCGGGCATCGGAGCGATGCCCGTGTCATGCGCAGCTGATCCCGGCTGCTGGTCTCGCGAGCGTCCGCCATTAACCCCTCAGGTGCCGGGATCAATACAGATCCCGGCATCTGCGGCAGTGCACGATTTCAATGAATGATCGGATCGCCCGCAGCGCTGCTGCAGGGTTCCGATCATTCAGAACACCGCACGGAGGTCCCCTCACCTTCCTCCTTCCGGCTCCCGGCGCCTTCTGCACTGGTCTGAGATCGAGCAGACCAGAGCAGAAGATGACCGATAACACTGATCTGTTCTATGTCCTATACATGGAACAGATCAGTATTAGCAATCATGGTATTGCTATGAATAGTCCCCTATGGGGACTATTCAAGTGTAAGAAAAAATGTAAAAAAAAATGTAAAAGTAAAAGTAAAAAAAAAGTGAAAAATCCCCTCCCCCAATAAAAAAGTAAAATGTCAGTTTTTTCCTATTTTACCCCCAAAAAGCGTAAAAAATAAATGTTATAGACATATTTGGTATCGCTGCGTGCATAAATGTCCGAACTATTAAAATAAAATATTAATGATCCCGTACGGTGAACGGCGTGAACGTAAAAAAAAAAAGTCCAAAATTGCTACTTTTTTAATACATTTTATAAAAAAAAAATTATAAAAAAGTTGTTAAAAGCTTTTTATATGCAAATGTGGTATAAAAAAAGTACAGATCATGGCGCAAAAAATTAGCCCTCATACCGCCGCTTATACAGAAAAATAAAAAAGTTCATCAAAGGTTTAGAGGTCATCAAAATAAAGGGATTATAAACGTACTAATTTGGTTAAAAAGTTTGTGATTTTTTTTAAGCACAACAATAATATGAAAGTATGTAATAATGGGTATCATTTTAATCGTTTTGACCCTAAGATTAAAGAACACATGTCATTTTTGCCGTAAATTGTACGGCGTGAAAACAAAACCTTCCAAAATTAGCAAAATTGCGTTTTTCTTTTTAATTTCCCCACAAAAATTGTGTTTTTTGGTTGCGCCATACATTTTATGATATAATGAGTTATGTAATTACAAAGGATAACTGGTCAGGCAAAAGACAAGCCCTCATACTAGTCTGTGGATGAAAATATAAAAGAGTTATGATTTTTAGAAGGCGAGGAGGAAAAAATGAAAACGTAAAAATTAAATTGTCTGAGTCCTTAAGGCCAAAATGGTCTGAGTCCTTAACCCCTTAAGGACGCAGGACGTAAATGTACGTCCTGGTGAGGTGGTACTTAACGCACCAGGACGTACATTTACGTCCTGTGCATAACCGCGGGCATCGGAGCGATGCCCGTGTCATGCGCGGCTGATCCCGGCTGCTGATCGCAGCCAGGGACCCGCCGGCAATGGCCGACGCCCGCGATCTCGCGGGCGTCCGCCATTAACCCCTCAGGTGCCGGGATCAATACAGATCCCGGCATCTGCGGCAGTTCGCGATTTAAATGAACGATCGGATCGCCCGCAGCGCTGCTGCGGGGATCCGATCATTCAGAACGCCGAACGGAGGTCCCCTCTCCTTTCTCCGTCCGGCTCCCGGCGTCTCCTGCTCTGGTCTGTGATCGAGCAGACCAGAGCAGAAGATCACCGAAAACACTGATCTGTTCTATGTCCTATACATAGAACAGATCAGTGTTTGCAATCATGGTATTGCTATGAATAGTCCCCTATGGGGACTATTCAAGTGTAAAAAAAAATTTAAAAGTAAAAGTAAAAAAAAAGTGAAAAATCCCCTCCCCCATTAAAAAAGTATATAGACATATTTGGTATCACCGCGTGCGTAAATGTCCGAACTATTAAAATAAAATGTTAATGATCCCGTACGGTGAACGGCGTGAACGAAAAAAAAAAAAGTCCAAAATTCCTGCTTTTTTAATACATTTTATTAAAAAAAAATTATAAAACATTTATTAAAAGTTTTTTATATGCAAATGTGGTATCAAAAAAAAGTACAGATCATGGCGCAAAAAATGAGCCCCCATACCGCCACTTATACGGAAAAATAAAAAAGTTAGAGGTCATCAAAATAAAGAGATTATAAACGTACTAATTTGGTTAAAAAGTTTGTGATTTTTTTTTAGCGCAACAATAGTATAAAAATATATAATAATGGGTATCATTTTAATCGTATTGACCCTCAGAATAAAGAACACACGTCATTTTTACCATAAATTGTACGGCGTGAAAACAAAACCTTCCAAAATTAGCAAAATTGCGTTTTTCGTTTTCATTTCCCCACAAAAATAGTGTTTTTTGGTTGCGCCATACATTTTATGATATAATGAGTGATGTCATTACAAAGGACAACTGGTCGCGCAAAAAACAAGCCCTCATACTAGTCTGTGGATGAAAATGTAAAACTTTTTTTTTTTATCAACTGGCTCAAGAAAGTTAAACAGATTTGTAAATTACTTCAATTAAAAAATCTTTATCCTTTCAGTACTTATGAGGTTCTGAAGTTAAGGTTGTTCTTTTCTGTCTAAGTGCTCTCTGATGACACGTGTCTCGGAAACCGCCCAGTTTAGAAGAGGTTTGCTATGGGGATTTGCTTCTAAACTCGGTGTTTCCCGAGACACGTGTCATCAGAGAGCACATAGACAGAAAAGAACAACCTTAACTTCAGAAGCTCATAAGTACTGAAAGGAATAAGATTTTTTTAATGGAAGTAATTTACAAATCTGTTTAACTTTCTGGAGCCAGTTGATATATAAAAAAAAGTTTTTCCCTGGATAACCCCTTTAAGCATGTATGGGATTGATATAAGGCTATCCTTTATAAGATAGGACCAGGGACTATTCATAGTATTCACAATATTGGGTAGACTAGATGGGCCAAATGGTTGATATCTGCCGACACATTCTATGTTTCTATGCTAGTGATGCTTTAACAAGAATCACTGGGGCATGGTATATAATATTAGGTATCTTGGCACTGTATGCCTTATTTATCTGGGCGTAATATTTAACTATGTGCCGCTGTTTGTTTTTTATCCAAGCAGTGTTTGGCTCCACAGTATATCAGAACGCCATGTTACAGTATTTATCTGGGAACTGTATGACACAATCAGTAGGGTAGATGTAGCACTGACATTTTTGGTCTACAATTTCATGGGTAATTTAAAGAAGATGTCCAGTGCTAAGAAATGTGTTCCCTATCTGCAGGATAGGGGATAAATGTCTGATCACGGGGGTCTGATCTCTGCCCTGGTGAGCTGCTGTGTGTGACGTTTTGCACACAGGAGGTCAACTAGTACAAACACGCCCCCTCCATTAAAGGTGTACTCCAGAGAAAAACATCTTATCCCCTATCCCGCCGCTGGGGACCCCCACGATCTCCGTGCCGGCATGGATCACCACTAAACATACAACATTAAGCACCACTAAATATATAACATTGAGCACCACTAAATATATAAATTAAAAAAATGTTAGTTGATCACACTTAAAATAAAACTGGTAAATATATTAAAAGAAATCTTCTCAAGATGTCTCTGAAGATCAGCCATACCCCTCTACTCCTCCTTCTTACAAGGCTGAAGCTGAAACTACCCCCCTCCCAAACTGACCTGTCTATGGTATAGGACACAATTTTTTAAGCTCCATCCATAACAAAAAATGGAAGAGGTCACCCTAAGATAAACCCTTGATTATTGCACAAGATATGTACTGTTTATTTTATGAATATTATTTTTATATTTTTATATTATAATGTATTCTATGCTATATATGTAATTTTATCATTTATTAAATTGTATTTTATGTCCCCGCTGACCCACAAGGGCCCTGTGCGTCACAGAGCACATTACATATTTGAAACAATTAATTAATAAATGTCTATCCAGCATTCAAGATCCTGAGCCTCAATTTTCCTTTTTATTATTTTATGAATATGTAGAGAATTTTGCAATACTGTCAAACAATTTGATTATACATTTCTAGGTTTAGTGTTCCTTATACATTTGCATTTAATTTGTGAATTGACGTACAGAAATGTACATCATAATATTATCAAAACACTAGAATAGATAAACGTTTTGGTGCATCATGTAAGTGTTGGTTTTCTACATTAGATACAATGATTTTAGGCATTTTGTAACACTAGGTGGCACTATACTCGAGCTATATGAGAGTTTTTTATG
This sequence comes from Hyla sarda, assembly GCF_029499605.1. Classification (NCBI taxonomy): domain Eukaryota; kingdom Metazoa; phylum Chordata; class Amphibia; order Anura; family Hylidae; genus Hyla; species Hyla sarda. The sequence continues at coordinate 322,761,387 of NC_079193.1, forward strand.
ATATAGGAGATGTCATCTCCTACCTTCCTCTTATCCATGTCCTCGTAACTCTTCCATACATCTTACTTTGATCACAATATGATTACTTTCACTTATAACTAAACAGATTAGTTCATTTCACCATGGTCATTTGGTGTAATAGGAGGATGACACTAACGTACTTGACTTGCCCTCTATAACCCTGCCGGGCTTGACAATAGGAACTCATCCCGTAATGGAATGCTCCTTGAAACAAAATGATAGAGGAGCTGAATGTGTTATGAGCCTCAATTATTGTTGATAAGAGAAGTTATTTATGGTTCAGCAGCTCCTACTTCAATACAGCACCGCAACATAACTTATCTCCTCTGTTCTATTGATTTCACCTCTTACCCCTTTAAGAGGAAAATAACTGTACACTTCACAAAATCACCTTGGTACGGACGCTCCAGCCTTTCGTTATTGGATGGCAGAATGGTTTGGCAATAATCTGTGGCTATTTGTTGTATCCTGTTAGGATTTCTTCTAATTATAAATATCAGGATAGATAAGCAAACAATTGTAATGGTCAAGGTGGGAAACCACAAACTATCACCCCCAAAAAGGGAAAAAACTAAACATTAAGAGAGATACTGTAGATCCAAAATGATAATATAACTCAATAAATGCATGTCAGAAAAAAATCAAAAAAATAAATAAATGAATAAATAGAAAAAGATGAGCGTAAAGGTAATAATTGTGCAAGAAACCCTTGGGCCAATTTTAGCATAAATTATTATTTACTATGTTTATGCTAATCAGTCATGCCTTCATTTGGAAGAAATATTGCAAACATGTACCGATGTAGACAGCTATAACTAATTGGTTGGTGTGTTACATCTAGGGATGAGCGAATCGAATCTGATGAATGCGAATTTGTTACGAATTTCAGGAAAATTTTGATTTGTAAAGAATGCGAATATCACCGCGATTCAATCATACAAATTGCTTCATTAAACTTCACTTAGTGCGGTCAAGGCTCCAAGGGCTGTGCATCTAAAATGGCGGATCCACATGTGAGGACATGGGGCAAGGAATCCTGCAAAGGTGGGAAAGCAAGGGTAGGCGGGATGACCCTGAATCACATGCAACATGCAGCCTATCAGCAGCCAGCCACCCCTGTGATGTCACAGCCCTATATAGTCGGCAGCCATCTTGCGGCAAGTCACATCAGCATTCTATTACAGAGAGAGAGGGACACGCGATTATATCTTTGACGTAAAAGAAGGGAAGGATCAGTGTCCTCTGACTGGAAGTGCCGATATTCATGAATATTTGCATATTTGCGAATATTTGAATATTCACATACTCGCATATTTGCATGTTCGCAAAAAAAAATTATATTCGTCATTACGAATATATACCACTATATTCTAAATATTTGCGAAATCGTGAAATGCCGATATTTGCTGTAAAAATTAGCATTTCGAATATTTGCGCTGAACACTACCCCACAGTCACATTAGCGTTCCATTGCAGATAGAGAGGGACAGACAACAGTGTGTTGCACAGAAAAGCGTTTTTACAGCAGCGATTCACCTCAAGCCCAAATCCAGCCTAGAAGTACTGATAGGGAAGGGAGTGAGATTGAGAGAGAAAGTGTAATTTTGGGTGTAGAAAAACTAATAGTAGCCAGGCAGTTAGGGTGAGCAGAGCACTAAAAGCGTATAGTCCTCTATTAAGTGTAACCTGTGCATTCATCTAAGTAATGTACCATTTTGTTACTGTTAAAGTCTTAAAGGAAAACTGTCAGCTTGCTCCCCCTGCACTAACCAGCTGTACTGGCCAGTGTGGGGGATGCTGATCAGTTTGATACCTACTGTGCCCAGATCCGCCAGGCCGTTCAGCCGATATCTTTGTTTTTCCCTATATGCTAATTAAGTGCGAACTTGCACAGGCGGCGATAACTGGCACTCTGACGTCACCGCCGCTGGCTGCAGCACCGCCTATCTCATCAATAGTCCTCCCCTCACTCCGCCTTTTCCTCTTCTCCCAATGAACAGGGAGAGGCGGAGGGAGGGAAGGAATATTGATGAGCAGAGTGGCACTGCAGCCAGCGGCCGGTTTACTTCAGAGTGCCAGTTACACCTCCTGTGCCAGTTAGCACTTAATTAGCATACAGGGAAAAACGAAGATTCGGGCGGATCCAGGCACAGTAGGCATAAAACTGATCAGCGTCCCCTGGTTAGTGAGGGGAGCAAGCTGACAGTTTTCCTTTAAGGTCTTAGATACTGTGAAAGGCCAGCCAAAAGTACACACCTGCTGGTGTTGTTGACAAATACTGTTTTTAAGCTTCTGGAGCGCATTGTCCTCCCCTCATAAGTGCATACCATATACGTAAATCTAAGTGGTGTACCATTTTGTTCCTGTTAAAGTCTTAAGGGCCTAGATACTGTGAAAGGCCAGCCAAAAGTAAACACCTGCTGGTGTAGGCAAATAATGTTTTAAGTGTACTGGAGCACTCTGGCACTGTTTTTAAGCTTACTGGAGCGCATTGTCCTCCCCTCATAAGTGCATACCATATACGTACATCTAAGTGGTGTACCATTTTGTTCCTGTTAAAGTCTTAAGGGCCTGTTCCTGTTAAAGTCTTAAGGGCCTAGATACTGTGAAAGGCCAGCCAAAAGTAAACACCTGCTGGTGTAGGCAAATAATGTTTTAAGTGTACTGGAGCACTCTGGCACTGTTTTTAAGCTTACTGGAGCGCATTGTCCTCCCCTCATAAGTGCATACCATATACGTACATCTAAGTGGTGTACCATTTTGTTCCTGTTAAAGTCTTAAGGGCCTGTTCCTGTTAAAGTCTTAAGGGCCTAGATACTGTGAAAGGCCAGCCAAAAGTAAACACCTGCTGGTGTTGTAGGCAAATAATGTTTTAAGTGTACTGGAGCACATTGTCCTCCCCTCATAAGTGCATATCACATACGTACATCTAAGTGGTGTACCATTTTGTTCCTGTTAAAGTCTCCAGCCAACTCTGGGCTGTCTCATTCTGCAACCATATGGTCTCCTCCTGCTTCTGCCACCTCCAGGCGTTGTCATTCAGCCACTCTATGGTCTCCTCATGCTGCCGCACACTCCAGGCTGTGTTATTCAGCCACTATATCGTCTGCTCTTGTTGCCATTAACTCCAGGCTGTCACATCCTGCTCTCCAGCCAGAAACACTTGCCGTGAGTCCTCTCCTCCTCTGCCGGCGGGGCGGGGATTCGCATCGCGGGACGCCCCGCATGTGAGTCCCAGCCCGTCACTTACCTCCGCTCTCCACACTGCCTTCTCCTCTCTCTCAGTGACGGCATGCGTGCACCCCGCTTTCTAGGGTGTGCACGCGCCATAAGTCTTAGATTTAAAGGGCCAGTACGCCCTTAATTATTGTTTCTACCTGCACTTCACTTATAAGTTTCTGCACCTCACTTCACTTACTGCCGGATCTTTGTTGCCTTAGTGCCTAGTGAAAATGTTTTCTGTGTTGCCTTGCCATATTCCAGACCCTTGTATTCCGTGACCTGACCTCGCTCCTGTGCCGCCAGCTTATTGACCTTCTGCTATGTTCCTGACTACGCTTCTGTGCCACCTGTCCTGACCTCCTACTATCAGGACCACATCTTGCCTAATCCCTCCTGTACCTCGCATCACCTCAGCTGCCTGTATGGTCGAGTCGTGCCAGGGATAGCGACCTGGGTAACACCTGCCGCAGCAAGACCATCCCGCTTTGCGGCGGGCTTTGGTGAAAACCAGCAGCACCTTAGACTCTGCTCCCTGGCACAGCCCACATCATCTGCCACACAGATCCAGCAGATCTACTACCACCGTTTAAGTCCTGCTTTCTGCCATGAGTCTTTACAGTATGATCAGGCTATGGATCCCGCTGAGGTACCTGTTACGTTATGTATTCGGCCACACACGCTGGCCATGAGCGCATGGTCCCATTACCTGCTTCTGCCGGTGGCTCAGGGACTCACATCGCGGGATGCGCCCGCATGCGAGCCCCAGTCTGTCACTCACCTGGTACTTCTCCTGCCCCCACCTCTGCCCCTGCGTGCTCTGGCACGCGTGTACTCGTCCCAGAGGGCACACGCATGCTGGAGCTTTAAGATTCAAAGGGCCAGTGCGCTCATTAGTGTAATTCACCTGTTGCTCATTGATAAATTCCTCCACCCTCCTCACTTCATTGCCGGATATTTGTTGCCTTGAGCCCTAGAGAAAGCATTCGTTACTACCTTGCTGTGTATCTGATCCTTTGCTCTGTGACCTGACCTTGCTCCTTGCTGCCTGCCTACTGACCATTTGCTATGTTCCTGACTATTCTACTGTGCCGCCTGCCCTGACCTTCTGCTATCTTGACTACGAGCTGTCATATCCCTCCTGTGCCTCGCATCTCCTCAGTCGCCTAGGGGTAGCGACCTGGGTGCCGCCTGCCGCAGCAAGTCCATCCCGCTTTGCAGCGGGCTGTGGTGAAAACCAGCGGCACCTTAGACTCCGCTCCCTGGTACAGTCCGAGTCATCTTCCACACAGGTCCAGCGGATCCACTATCGTCAGTGTTCCAGTCTATTGAAACGTGAGTGTTACAGTACTTCTGCCTGAAGTTTCAGATCTTCTCTCCATTGTGGTTCATCAGTCGCAGCAGTTAGCCCGTCAGGCGCAACAACTGATTCAATTGTCTGCTATGATTCAAAAACTACTTACCATGCAACAACAGCAGCAGCCACAACCTGCTTCAGTCTTTCCACCTGCTCCTGCAGCTCCTTCCGGATCCAAGCTTCCTTTACCTTTAACCACAAAGTACGATGGAGATCCAAAGTTGTGAGGAGGCTTTGTCACTCAGTATTCCATGCATCTGGAGCTCATGGCGGATCAGTTCCCAACAAACAAGTGAAGGTGGCGTTTGTGGTCAGTCATTTGTCCAGAAAAGCCCTGGTCTGGTCTACACCTCTCTGGGATCGAAATGATCCAGTTTCCTCTAACCTGACGGCCTTCTTTGCTGAATTTCGTAGTGTTTTTGAAGAACCCGCACGAGCCTCCTCTGCCGAGACGACTCTTCTGAACCTATGCCAAGGGAATTCCTCCGTTGCAGACTACGCGGTTCAATTTTGCACTCTTGCCTCTGATCTGGCATGGAACGATGAGGCCTTGTGTGCAACATTTAAAAAAGGACTGTCCAGCAAAATTAAGGATGCTCTCGCTGCACGAGATCCTTCGTCTACCCTGTGTGAACTAATCCATTTAGCCACACGTATTGATGTGTGTTTTGCCAAGAGGCAGGAAGAACTTTGTATGGAGAGTGAACCTGCCCGAACATGGCGTTTTCCTCGCTTGGCACCCATGTTCGAACGTCTGCCTCTACAGTCTTCTTTGCTTCTTGCCGAAGAGGCTATGCAAGTGGACCATTCTCGCTTAACGCAACTGGAAAGATTCCGATGATGCAATGAGAATTGGTGCCTATATTGGTCCAGTCTGGAGCACATTCTCAAAGACTGTGCTATATGTCCACAGTGTCTGGGAAATGCTCGCACCTAGGACACGTGGGAGAGGCATCCCTGGGTGTGAATACTACCTCTCCTCGATTAACCATTGCATTTCAAGTCTTCGCTACTGCCAAGTCTTCTTTCTTCACTTCTGCATTCCTGGACTCTGGTTCAGCTGGTGACTTCATTGGTGCTTCCTTTGTCCACAAATACCATCTTCCTGTGATTTGGCTTCTAAAGCCCTTGCTCATTTCTTCTGTTAATGGACACAATCTGGACCGTAAGGTGCAATTCCGCACAGAGCTTTTCGTCATGCAAGTGGGAGTCTTGCATAAGGAGAAAATTGAATTCTATATGCTTCCTCGTTGTACTTCCGAACTTCTTCTTGGACTACCTTGGCTCCAAAGGCATTCTCCGCAACTTTACTGGGGTTCAGGTGAAATCACACGTTGGGGAGCCATTTGTCATAATCGCTATCTTGTGCAAGTCCAGTCAAATGTAGTCTCTTTCTAGTCCTCCTATGCTAGGTCTGCCTCGTCCATATCAAGATTATTCAGATGTATTCTGCGAGAAGCAGGTCAAGACCCTACCGCCAGATTGTCCGTACGATTGCCCCATTGATTTACGGCCTGGAACCACGCCTCCTCGAGGAAGAATATACCCATACATCCAGGAGAACCTCCAAAAGAGATTCATCTGGAAATCTACCTCCCCAGCCAGAGCCGGTTTCTTCTTTGTCGGGAAGAAGGATGGTTCTCTCAGTCCATGTATTGACTATAGGGGTCTTAACAAGATCACAATTAAAAATCGCTATCCCCTACCTCTAATCTCTAAACTTTTTGATCATTTACTGGGGTGCTAAGATCTTCTCCAAATTGAAGCCTATAATCTGATTTGTATCCGCGAATGAGATGAATGGAAAACGGCCTTCAATACCCGAGATGGACACTTTGAGTATCTCGTGATGCCTTTCAGCCTCTGCAATGCTCCAGCCGTCTTTGTCAACGATATCTTCCGAGATCTTCTTTACACCTGTGTAGCTGTTTATCTTGATGACACCTTGATCTTTTCATCCAACTTAGAAGAGCATCGATCTCACGTCCGTCTGGTCTTACAGCATCTTCGGAAGAATCATCTTTACGCCAAACTGGAGAAATGCCTATTTGAGAAGTTGAGTCTTCCGTTTCTCTGTTACATTATTTCTCATCAAGGCCTTCAGATGGATCCTGTTAAACTGACTGCGGTATTAGATTGTCCTCACCCTTCTGGACCTCGGGCTATGCAATGCTTCTTGGGATTCGCCAATTATTATCATCAGTTCATCCCACATTTCTCCTCCTTGGTCGCTCCAATTGTGGCTCTCACTAAAAAGAGCTCTAACCCTAATTCATGGCCTCCTGAGGCCAAAGTGGCCTTCTCTCGCTTAAAGACAGCATTTGCCTCTGCTCTTGTGCTTACTAGACCTGATCTGGAGAAACCATTTACTTTGGAAGTAGATGCTTCATCTGTAGGAGCCATTCTTACTCAGAAAAACTCCAAGGACAAGACCGTAACCTGTGGTTTCTTTTCCAAAACTTGTCCTGGGTCCTCTGACATCTTCGTGGTCAAAGAGAGTTATTTTTTGGTTGACTGGAAGGGTTTTGGTCCAGAGGAAAGATCTTGGGAGCCAGAGGAGATCGTAACCTCCTCGTAACCGCAAGAAGAGGGGGAGACAAAAGGGGTGGGGGATGTCACGTCCTGCACTCCAGCCAGACGCGTTGGCCGTGAGCGCTTTCCTCCTTCCCTCTCCTCCTCTGCCGGTGGGGCTTCTTTCTTCTCTCTCTCAGTGCCAGAGCTCTTAGATTTAAAGGGCCAGTACGCCCTTAATTATTGTTTCCACATGCATCTCCCATCCCTTCCTGACGGATATGTGTTGCCCTAGTGCCCAGTGAAAGTGTTTTCTGTGTTGCCTTGCCGTATTCCAGACCCTTGTATTCCGTGACCTGACCTCGCTCCTGTGCTTCCAGCCAATTGACCTTCTGTTACGCTCCTGATGATGCTCCTGTGCCGCCTGCCCTGACCTTCTGCTATCAGGACCACATCTTGTCTAATCCCTTCTGTACCTCGCATAACCTCAGCTGCCTGTGTTGTCGAGTCGTGCCAGGGGTAGCGACCTGGGTGTCGCTTGCCGCGGGCTCTGGTGAAAACCAGCAACACCGTAGACTCCACTCCCTGGCACAACCCACGTCATCTGCCACACAGGTCCAGTGGATCTATTACCACCATGTGAGTCCTGCTTTCTGCCGTGAGTCTTTACACAGGCTGTGTCATTCAGACACTATATGGTCTCCTCATGCTGCCGCCAACTACAGGCTGTGTCATTCAGCCACTATATGGTCTCCTCTTGCTTCCGCCACCTCCAGGCTGTGTCACTGTACCTCCATGTGGTCTCCTCATGCTGCTGGCACATTAAATAAAACTTTTTATGTTCATCTATTTGAAATCAGGAATTTAAATGTCAAAAAATGTCTTTAATCTTTTCAATTGTGAGGCCCTATTGTCTCGTCAGGCTGTTGCCACCTCCAGGCTTTGTCATTTAGCCACTATATGGCCTCCTCATGCTGCTGACACCTCCATGCTGTGTCATTCAGCCACTATTTGGTCTCCTCATGCTGCCGCCATCTCCACACTGTGTCATTCAGCCACTATATGGTCTCCTCATACTGATGCCACCTCCAGGCTCTGTCATTGTGCCGCTCTGCGACAGTGATTTTAATAGTGACGCCTCTAATCTGCATGTCATACTGAATAACAGTATTATTTCACTAACCCAGCACACACCTTATGCGTGTTACAGCAAGACAAAGTGTTCTACACCCCTATTGAGGCTCTCTGTAGGCCAAAAATAGCCATTTTTAATACAGATTTGCCGCGAATAAATTCGGACTGAACAAAATGTTTGCGGAAAATTCGGCAAATCGTCCGAATCACATTTTTCTCCTGTTACATCTGTTACAAAGCACATACTTTGCAAGGAGCAGGGACACCGGTTTTTAACAAGTGTCTTTGTTGCTTTACTCTATTAGGGGGGGGGCACTGTTACTAGACTAACTGGGCCCAATGCTCTGTGACCCACCAAGGGAATCTGTGCTGCTGCACAGAAGCTTTATGCAGCTCCAGTTTGCTTCTAAGCTAGGACCAAGGTTATTTTGGGATGAGCATTGGGTTTCCTGCTCAAAAGCAGAGGGTGCGAAAGTTTGTTACCCACAATTCATGTGATCCTGCTCCACAATCACCTTCCACTTCTGAGCAAGAATGCCAATGCCTTGCCTGTAAAGCCACAGGACCGGCTTAGCAGTAAGCTGGCAATGCATAAAGTAGTGTAAAAAATAGTGCAGATTCCCTGGATGGATGCAGAATGCCTAGCCTAGCAATTTTACTCACAGTAAGCTATGTAGAAACGTAGCAATGTGTATCGGGGAGCCCTGGAACAAACTATGCCCTTCTCTAGCAATCTCTTAAGGTGAATGTGTTAGTCTTGAGTATCTTCATTAAGGTATATTATTTGGAAGACTCCCAATGGGCTGAACAGTCTCTGCATAGTGCAGGTCCTTATGTGGTGCCACAGGGTTGATTTGATGAGAATTTTTATTTGGGCTTCCCTCAGAATCACCTCACACTTCTTCCAAATCCATTCTACACTGCAGCTCACATGGAGATCTGCACACAGCAGTGACTAGACTTACTCTGGGGTGAGCACTGAACTCAGACTCAACTGGGCCATCTCCCCCCCCCCCCCCTACACTATATACAGGGCAATTTAGGGGTTCCCATTGGGTAACAGGGTCACCTGATTACTCTGCATCCCCTTTCTTAAGGGTACAGTACATATATCGTAACATAATACAGTGAATCACAACACAGCATTAAACAAGTAGTAAGTCCAACATAAGTGCAACAGGCATACCCTAGGCGGTCCGCAACCCACAGGACAGCCTTTGGTGTGGTATGACAACCACAGCCCTGGAAGGTCCTAGATGTGCTATGGCATTCTTGCACAACTTATCTTTGCATCTCCTCGCTCTCGGTAATCCCCAGGTAGGACTAGATGTAGCTCTAGGATATGTAGGTTTAGCTTTTGTAAGAGCAATGATGCCTTCAACAGTCCCAGGTAGTGTGGCCTAACCAATGGGAGGTAAGGCACTCCTCACCATTTCTCACTCTAAACTAGACTAGAATTAACAGAAAAGGATTTCCTCTCTCACAGTAGAGAAAGGTTGGGCAGGGGAAGCTCCCCCTTTTTATCTGGAATGTTTCTCAAGATATTGTAATGTAGCAATGTTATTACATGATTGACCAAAAGAGCACAAGTACCAGTTCACTCCTGAAAGCGGCCGGACAGGATTAGGACTAATCCAATAGAGAAGCAAACAAGAAATGGAATGTCCAGTGCTGACTCTTGAACAAAGGAACTTCTTTATTGATTAAAATTCATAGTTGCCATGGGATACAACAAAGGATTCTTGCAGTGTGACGAGTTTCGTCCAGCAGGGCCTTAGTCATACACATACAGCACTGTGTGTGAATCTGCCTATATAGGCTAGGTGGAAGTGACGACACTACAGTTGGCGCCTCTAAAACACACCTGCATACATATTACCACATTGCATTGCAATATCAAATACAACAAACACTCGTTAAAAAACACATATAATAATCATATTAGATTCTCCTCTTCATAGTCATTCGGAATTTCTTTATTACAAAGAATAAATCATTATCTACTTGCGAATGATCAAAGAGGAGAAATGCAAAGAATGATAAAAGCAGAAAAAGTAATAATAATAAAAATGTTGATGGGAGAACATGGGAGATATGATGGTAAATAAACTTGAAAGATCTCATTAAGAATAAACATAGTACAAAAAAGGGGACTTAGTATATCATATACAAAAAGAAGGACGACCATAGGAGCATGTCTGGACTTCAAAGTCATGTACCGGTATATTTGTAAAAGTAAAAATAAAAAATAAATTATAACATAATACATATATAAATGTAAGTATAAATAACCTCCTACTAATAATGCAATATAGTGTCCAGCCTTCTGTTCAGACCTTGCGGCATGCGTCTCTGGAGTGTCAGAATCCCAAAAATCTCTCGATCGAGGACTTTTTGCCTGACATTGCCTCCCCGTAGTGGTTTATCAACTCTTTCAATTGCCTGTAATATTAAGCTTGAAGTATTCCCCTCATGCCTGTCTACACAATGTTTAGTCACCATAGACACATGCCACATTTGAAAATGGGCTACGTCAGATAAATGCTTACGAATTTGTACCTTAAGGGGATTAATGGTACACCCAACATATTGTATATTACAAACGCGGCATGTGAATAGATAAACTACTCCCGCAGTCTTGCAAATCATGTATTGCTTGATGTTGTATGTGTGGTTATTGCTGGATGATGACGAAGTGGAGTTATGCATATATCTACAGCATATACATCTCTGGGATCCACATTTATAGGATCCCGGATGATTGAGCCATGTTGGTTTCTTACGGGGAAACTCTAGATACAAACTTGGTGACAATTTTTGACCAAGAGTAGGGGCCTTCCGTGACACACACATATAACCATCACAAAGGGCTTCCCTAAACTCTGGGTCAGTATAAACAATAGGCATATTTTTAGTAATTACTTTTTTAATGGCTCCAAAGTCAGTACTAAACTGAGTTGAAAAAACCACAGAGGGAGATTTCGATCATGACTTTCAGCAATGGTTTTGGCCCTAGAGATGGTCCATTCAGGATAATGTCGTTGTCTGAGTCTGTTACTAAGGGCAACAGCCTCGGATTCGAAGTTGTAGTCACAAGTACAGTTACAGCATGTGCGAATCATTTCGCCGACTGGCTGGTTTTCCATAGCATGAACGGGGTGACAGTACCTGGCATGGAGTATAGAATTAACTGCGGTTTTCTTTCAAAAGGTTGTAGTATAGATTTTGCCCACAGTCATGTCACCTCGTAATGTAAGGTCAAGAAAGTTTACAGACTCAGACTCGGACATCACCATAAATTGTAAGTTCAAGTCATTGGAGTTGATGAAATTAGTGAACCCCTGTATGGCCGCCACATCGGACCCCAGATAAACAGAAGGTCATCGATGTAGAGGCCATTCCAGATAAGATGTTAACTGAAGGGGTTCATGGGGGCGAAAAGTGTCTCCCTCTCCCACCAACACATGTATATGTTGGCGAGAGAGGGGGAGAATTTCGCCCCCATTGAGGCTCCAGTAACCTGCATAAAAAACTTTTTATTGAACATAAAAAAGTTATGACCCAACAAAAATTCCATAACAAGTAAAATGTACTCGCATAGTGAAGAGGGATAACGAGAATAGATACCAATAAACCACGATAATGCCTGTATGGCTCTATCGTGGGGAATAACGGAGCATCAGCCGTGACCCACCTGTATCCCGGACCCCAAACTACATCACTTAACATGACAAGAAGGTGTTTAGTATCCTTAATGTGACCGGGCATTTTTGGAATCAGAGGTTGGAGCAGTGAATCCACTCAAGCACAAAGGCGTTCATTTAAGGAGGATATTCCTGCTACAATAGGCCTCATGGGGGGGGGGGGGGAAGACCTCCTTGGGGTGCGAATGAAAAATAGGTATAATGGGATCATCAATAATCAAATAATCTGCAGTTTTAGGAGAAATAAATCATCTTTCATCCCCAAGGTGCACAATCGAGGTGAGTTGAGATCTGAAAGAAACTGTGGGATCCTGAGACAGTGGTCTGTAGGTTTATATGTCATCAAGCATGATCATATTCAAGTTGTTGTACAGACCACTGTCTAGGATCACCACAGCCCCCCCCCCCCCTTGTCTGCCTGTCTAATGACAATGCCGTCCCGCAGTTGAAGCTCTAAAAGGGCCTTCCTTTCTGTGAATGAAAGGTTGTGGTGAACTTTTTTACTGCGGGACCACAGGGCAAGTAGATCATGTTCTACAGCTTCTTGAAACTTATCAAGAGCAGGAGAACGAGAAGATATGGGGTAGAACCCAGGGTTAGGGGTATTGAACGTGGGGATGCCTTCAGATCCATCTCTCTCGCTCAATTCTTGTAAGCATGACAGTGCAATTAATTCCCCAAAATCAAACCCTACCTGTGCTCCCATACCTCCCCCCTGCCGATTAGAAATACTGTCAGAGACACTATTATGCTGTGAATTATTTATATGGTCAGTATCAGATAACGTATTTTTATTCATTTTATCAATACGCAAAAAATGTTTCCGCACAGTTAGATTCCTAACAAACCGGTTGACATCTAGCATGGTATGGAAAAAGTCAAATTGATTTGTGGGTGAAAATGAAAGTCCCCTGGATAGTAGTGCCTCAGAAATCAAGGTTACAGACAGATTATAAATGGGAAGACCGATTACCTCTTCGCGTTGTGCCGGGTTGATCTTTTTTGGGAACGATGTTTCCTTCCCGCACGTAGTTTTTTGGATGTTTTTTCTGTTGCTGGGAAACTCCACCATGTACAGAGGGCAAGGGGGAAGATACGGAATTAGGAATCACAGTCTGTGGGTTGTCTTCCAACTCCCCTGACTCCAGTTCTGTAGCTTCTACAGATGAGAAACTAACTTTGCGGTCTCTTTTGTAGTTGTTATTCGATCTTGTTTTTCCCTTGCCCTTTGTGCGTTTATTCTTTTTGAGAATGGATCTAGGCGTTTGAAACGGATTATTGCTGTTGGGCCATAAGAAGACTGAATCAGTCCTATAGTCCTCCAAGTCCTGCATAAATTTTTGTTGCTTAACTTCAGTGATGGTCATTTCAAGTTTGGAAATATTCTCCGTAATCTGTTCATCCAATGTTTTATAGTTGGAGGGTTTTCATAACTCTGCAAAGATGCACATAGCGAATATACTAAGCCCCTTTTTTGTACTATGTTTATTCTTAATGAGATCTTTCAAGTTTATTTACCATCATATTTCCCATGTTCTCCCATCAATATTTTTATTATTATTATTTTTTCTGCTTTTATCATTCTTTGCATTTCTCCTCTTTGATCATTCGCAAGTAGATAATGATGTATTCTTTGTAATAAACAAATTCCGAATGACTATGAAGAGGAGAATCTAATATGATTATTATATGTGTCTTTTAACTAGTGTTTGTTGTATTTGTTATTGCAATGCAATGTGGTAATATGTATGCAGGTGTGTTTTAGAGGCGTCACCTGTAGTGTCATCACTTCCACCTAGCATATATAGGCAGATTCATACACAGTGCTGTATGTGTATGACTAAGGCCCTGCTGGCCGAAACGCGTCACACTGCAAGAATCCTTTGTTATATCCCATGGCAACTATGAATTTTAATCAATAAAGAAGTTCCTTTGTTCAAGAGTCAGCGCTGGACATTTCATTTAATGTTATTACATGGGCAACTTCTCTCACAACCAGTTAGCAAAGTGAATAGTTGTGTAAATTATATATCGATTGTACAAATCAGTTTAATATCAGAAAAACTAATTATCAAGAGGGCCAATATCCTATAACCATTGGCCTTGTGCTACAGAACTTTGTAGTGGGACACTGCATAAGGATTCAGGAGGAACACAGCCAAGTTTCCCTTTTAACTGGAGGTGCAAATTACAATATTCCAGGGCAATACTTTTAATAGAAGATTTGCCTTTTGCTGGTAATGAAAAAAATGAATGATGGAATAAGTTATGACAATTTGCTGGGATTATTTTTTTCTATATAAAACTGGCAATAGATTGTCATGACTAAAACAGTATAATCATTATAGCAGGATGAATGTTATGAATTTCCACTTGCAATTCTAAATGGCTGCTAAAATAGCCACTGCTCCTTCAGTAAGGGATCCATATACATTTATAAGAGCATAAAATAATTTAACATATCTAACATATCTTTTATTGAGTTTTAGACACACATACAACCGAGTGACAGATTTGAATATTTTACTGTTTCCAATAACAGAAATCGCTTTAGATGCATAGCTATAGAGAGTGCAGAGGTAACAGCTGTACCTGGTCCTTAAAGGGGTACTCCCACCCTAGACATCTTATCCCGCCGCTGGGGACCCCCGCAATGTTGCATGCGGCACCCACCTGTTTCTTGTCTGGAAGCGCTGGAGGGTCTCAGTCGCGACCACGGGAACGGAAGTCACACGGGGCAGAGTCCTGACGTCACGGACTTCCGTTCCCGTGGTCGTGACCGAGACCCTCCAGCACTTCCGGACAAGAAACAGGTGGGTGTCGCATGCAACATTGCAGGGGTCCCCAGCGGCGGGACCCCCGCGGTCAGACATCTTATCCCCAATCCTTTGGATAGGGGATATGATGTCTAGGGTGGGAGTACCCCTTTAAATTCCCCAAATGTCCCTCTGGAAGACAACAGTATTATAAATGGGATATGATTATGAGGGGGAAAGTTCCCTTGTAAGAGGTTTAACAGATAACTTTATTACAATTGGGTCAGAGGGTCAGAAGGGAAAGAAATCTCAATCCTCTCTTGAGGTTATATGGGTTGCACTACTCTCTTCCATTACATGCATTGCCTATGTACAACTTGCAGAGCTGCACCAGTAACTCGATAGAAGAATCACCCTGTATCTTTGTAGATCCTCATAACTATCATACCTTTCATTGATCCTGGGGCCGCAAGGTTGCTCAGATTGTGGTGCAGCGCTGGGGTCCTAGGTTCAAATCCCATCAAGAGCAACATCTGCAACGAGTTTGTGTGTTCTCCCCGTGTTTATGTTGGTTTCCTCTGGGTACATTGGTTTCTGCACATGCTCTAAAACATGCTGGTGATTTTAGATTGTTAGCCCTAATGGGGACATGGACCAATTTGAGCGTACAGAGCTGTTGAATCTATGTGCACTATATAAATGAAGAATTATTATTATTAATAGAGATGAGCGAATTTTAAAAAAATGTAATTAGCCGAAAAAATTTTATTTCCAAAAAAAATTGGTTGGGTCTAAATTTGTTTGTGCCGAATTGTTATTAAGAACGGCTATTTCTGGCCTACAGAGAGCCTCAATAGGGGTGTAGAACACTTTGCCTTGCTGTAACACGCATAGGGTGTGTGCTGGGTTAGTTAAATAATACTGTTATTCAGTATGACATGCAGATTACAGGCATTGCTATTAGAATCACTGTCGCAGAGCGGCACAATGACAGAGCCTGGAGGTGGCATCAGAATGAGGAGACCATATACTGACTGAATGACACAGCGTGGAGGTGGTAGCTGCATGAGGAAAACATATAGAGGTTGAATGACACAGCGTGGAGGTGGCGGAAACATGAGGAGACCATATAGCCTCAATAGGGGTGTAGAACACTTTGCCTTGTCCTTAAACGCATAGGGAGTGTGTTGTGTTTGTGAAATAATACTGTTATTCAGTATGACATGCAGATTACAGGCATCACTATTAGAATCACTGCCGCAGAGCGTCTGGATGTGGCAGCAGGGAGACCATATGGTGTCAAAATTGAAGAGAATAAAGATAATTTTTATGTAATTTATATTTCATTTGAATTTATTACAAAAATTTGAGTACCCATTCTGGTGAGCATCAAGCTGGTGGTTCTCTTCCAGACAAGATACCACCTGTTCAAGCCCCTGCCTCTCAGCACCCCCCTGACTGTGAAAGTGCGAATGTTTCATTTAATCAGTTATGGTTCAGTGTTATTGCTCTATCAATTTTTTGACATTTAAATTCAAGATTTAATAATAAAATGTGTGGTTACAAAAGACCAAATCCAACAAGGAGTCACATATCAGCACAATGACAAAGCCTAGAGGTGGCAGCATCGTGAGGAGACCATAATCTGGCAGAATGACACAGCCTGGAATTGGTGACAGCATGAGGAGACAATAGGGCTTCACAATCCCTCAGATTAAAAGATGAAGTGTCATATTTAAATTGAAGATTTAGGGTAGCTAGTGCTACCTTAAACATTTTTAAGTAATGTAAAAGCAGCATGAGGAGACCATATAGTGGCTCAATGACACAGCCTGGAGTTGGCGACAGCATGAGGAGACAATAGGGCTTCACAATCCCTAAGATTAAAAGATGAATTTTAAAATTTAAATTTAAGATTTATGGCAGCTAGTGCTACCTTAATTTATTTTGTAAGTAATATACAAGCAGCATGAGGAGACCATATAGTGGCTGAATGGCACAGCCTGGATGTGGCGGCAGCATGAGGAGATCATATAGTGGTTGAATGACACAGCCTGGAGATTGCGGCAGCATGAGGAGACCATATGGTGGCTGAATTACACATCCCGGAGTTTCTGGCAGCATGAGGAGAACATATAGTGGCTGAATGACACATCCTGGAGTTTGCGGCAGCATGAGGAGAACATATGGTGGCTGAATGACACAGCCTGGAGTTTGTGGCAGCATGAGCAGACCATATAGTGGCTGAATGACACATCCTGTAGTTTGTGGCAGTATGAGGAGAACATATGGTGGGTGAATGACGCAACCATCTTATAGAGGGAGATACCATCTACCTAGGACTCGGTTTGGGATCATCTCATCCATCCTGTGAGATAAGTAGCAGGAGGCAGCGTGCCATTACACGCTCCTCCACCATTGTTTGCTATGCTCCACTAATTGCTGCAGTCCCCTCAAGTATGGCCCACCCTGTACTAGCTCATTATCTCTCAACATCGGACATATTTTACTGAGAGATATATTTGTTTCTGTATCAACGATTGTAGTATGTGGCCCCAGTTATCTTCTGGTGTTTCAAGGGGACAGCTATATTGATGTAATAATAAATTATATTCTGTTTCACTACCCCTATCTGTATACTGCAACTGGTACTATCCAGTGTCTGGTTGTTTTTGTAAATCGATCTAGATTTCTATTAGCTGTCATAGGGTGATTATCTCTGTGCTCTCATCTTGTCATCTAAACAATCTATAAACTCATATATATATATATATATATATATATATATATATATATATATATATATATATCTGCAGATATCATGATTATGATATGATGGACATTACTCTGTTATAACATTGCAGACTAAACTATTGGGTGATACCTTCATTTATACCCCGTACCTAGCTACTGGCTATCTGTCTATTTTGTTAGTTGATTTGATATGTGCAAGGGGCATCATTCCCTCTGTAGCTATTTATGTTAACAGGTCCTACTGGTTCCCTGATGAAACCATAAATAATAGATGGTTGAAACGCGTTGGACTAATGTAAAATAATTTGGAACCTATTTCTTAACCTAAACATTAGGTAGTTGTTGTATATAAATTTATTTAGTTTTTGCACAGTTTAGTTGGTTATCACAAGTGAGGTCTGGACGGTCGCGGTTTGCCGAGCATACTCATTATTCTATCTTTTGCATTGTTTGTTATTTTTTTCCCTCACTTATCTAAGTTAGGGAACGTCATCGTGGTTGAGGCCACCCTGTTAAGGAGGTGGGTCCCTCAAAAGGCAGGGACAGAGGGAGGGGCTATCTATCTTAGCGTGCACTTACCCCTTCTTCCATCTCTTATTTTGATTGCAGTCACTATATCCAGCAGTGACGATTCATCATCTAGCCTGTGGGATGCATTATCTATCTAACTATTTATCTAACCATTACCTCCCTACCTCACCCTATTAAGGTTAACATCTACATCTATATACCCTATGCTCCGCGACCCGTGACCGTTACCAGGCATTCACTCACACACACATTTTTTTTCTTTATTCACTATATCACATTTATATCTTCTTTTGTCATGTATCTAGTATCATTGAGTAAGAGCAAGTAATCATTTTTTAAGGTACGACATTAAAAGTTATGTTTTAAGATATTCAAAAAGAGGCATGATTCAGTCGGTGAGATACGGGTGAATGACACAGCCTGTAGTTTGTGGCAGCATGAGGAGACCATATAGTGGATGAATGACACATCCTGGAGTTTGCCGCAGCATGAGGAGAACATATGGTGGTTGAATGACACAGCCTGGAGTTTGTGGCAGCATGAGGAGAACATATGGTGGCTGAATGACACAGCCTGGAGGTGGTGGCAGCATGAGGAGAACACATGGTGGCAGAATGAGACAGCCTGGAGATGGCAGCAGCAGCATCAGGAGTCCTGAAAGTGACCCGGTGACAGAGTGGTGCGGTAGGTGGCAATACCAGTACCCGGTGACAAAGGTGGGTAAAAAAAGGTGTGATGCAGAGGAATGTTTGTAACTGGGGAGCAGTGCCTTAAATCCTTTTTGCACTATCCATATTTGTAAAGTGTTGGTGTGGCACCATGGTCAACCTACTTTCCTGCATCATTGGTGGGTGGAAATCCTGGCTGATCCATGCCTGATTAATCTTCACAAAGGTCAGTCTCTCCACATTTTTCTGGACAGACGAGTTCTCCTTGGGGTGACTATGGCCCCCGCCTCACTAAACACCGGCTCTGATTTCACACTACTGGCCAAGCAGGACAGCTTTTCCAGGACAAACTCTGCTAGTTGCGGCCACAAATCAAGATTAGCTGCCCAGAAGTCCAGCAGATCTTCAAGGTGTGTTGACATGGGCATGTCAAGGTATGCCACCACCTGCTGGTTTAGGTCCTGCTCCAGGTCTACCTGCTGCTGATGAGTTGCATCACTATGTGGGGGAAGAAAGGTACTCACCAGCGACTGTAGAGTCAGGCTGCTGCTGATGGAGCTGGTACTGCTCCTGCCTTCCCACCCCTCCCCAGCAGCCATGGCAGTGGAAGGTGAGGGCAGAGGGCCCCCCGAGTCAGACCTGCGAGAGGATGGACGATGGCGCCGAGTCATCGGCCAACTGACTACGTAGGATGTCTCTGTAGTTGGTCAGTTTGTCCTCCCTCTCATTGGGAGTAAAAAAGGCCGCCATTTTGTGCCAGAAGCGAGGGTTCAATAAGGTGGAGAGCCAGAAGTCATCCCACTGCCGAATGGTGACAATTCGGCGGTTACTACCCAAGCATGTGAGCATAAATCGTACCATTTGTGCAAGTGACTCGGAGGGACTCCCTGGCTCCATCTCCACTGCATACTGCCACAGTGTGTCTGGGTCCTCTGTCTCGCCTTCCTCATAACCCTTTAGCTCCTCTTGCTGCTCCTGCTCCTCCACTCCTGTTCATTAACTAGAAAAACTGCCCATTTCACAAAACCTAAAATGTGCTCCACTGTGCCCCTCCTCCTCCAGTTCAGCCCCCACAGGGCTCATGTGGCCGTGAAATGTAGGCGCCACATCTCCAGTGCCCTGACCAGCCATCGTTTCCAACACGTGTTGTAGTAAATGAAGCAGTGGAATGACGTTGTTCATCCCATAATCCTGCGACTGACTAAAAATGTGGCTTCCTCAAAGGGCCTGAACAAACTGCAGGTGTCGCGTATGAGTTGCCGCTGGTTGACATTGAAGTTACACAGGGGAGTCCCCCTATCCGCTTGGATCATCAAGAAATTGGAGATGACTTTTCTCTGTTGGTATAGTCGGTCCAACATATGGAGGGTGGAATTCCAACATTTGGCAACGTTGCTAATCAGACTATGTTGGAGGAGATTGTTCTGACGCTGCAGCTCAAGGAGAATGTGCTTTGCAGTGTATGAGTGGCGGAAGAGCATGCAAAGTTTTCTTCCCATTGTTAGGATGTATTGCAAATGGGGGGAACACTTCAGGAACCGCTTGACAACCAAATTAAACACATGTGACATGCAGGGCGCATGGCTCAGCCTTCCTTGTCGCAGTGCAGACAAGATGTTCTTCTCGTTGTCAGTCACCATGGTTCCCATTTCCAGTTTTCGTGGAGTAAGCCATGCTCCGATTTCTTTATGAATGACTTTTAGCAGTTTCTCCCCTGTGTGACTCCTTTCGCCAAGGCAAACCATGTGAAGAACAGCGTGACACTGTCGTGCCCTGCACACATGGTATGCTGAAGGGGCACTGAGACTTGTCTGTGCAGTGGAGGCTGAGTACACGGTGGAGGATGAGGAGGCAGAGTCTCACACTGTCACAGGAACAACATTCTGAGAGCATGGAGGAGGAGGCGGCGTGTTCTGTCCATGCTGCTGTTGTGGCTGTGCAGGAACCACATTTACCTCGTTGGCCGTAAAGGACATGTATTGTCCCTGACCATAGTTACAGCTCCAGACGTCGGCTCTGCCAAGAACTGTCCCACCTTCTCCTCCACAAAATTGTGTAGGGCTGGTACTGCATTATTTGCAAAGAAATGATGGCTTGGGACTCTCCACCTAGGCTCGGCACAAGCCATCAGTTCCCTGAAAGGTGCAGAGTCTACCATTGAAAAGGGAGGGACTGCAGCACCAGCAACTTGGAGAGAACATTCAGCTTTTGCGCCATTGACTGAGTGGGCACATACTGTTGTCTCTTGGACATGGCTTCGCCGATGGATTGCTGGTGGAATGACTGACTCAAAGTAGGAGGAGCAGGAGCATCTGAAGCGACAGAAGGAGGGTATGACACACAGCTCTCTTCGGCTGAGGTGGTGGAGCCTTGGCTGGCTGAAACATGGAGCGAAGTGCCACTGGGTAATGCAGCAGGCTGGACCACCACATTGGAGCTACGATTCTCCCAGGAAGCTTTATGGTGGCGTAGCATATGTTGACACAGGGCCATGGTGCCAACATTGGGACCCTGGCCACGTTTTCACTTTCTGCCGACACATCTTGCTTGGGGCCATGTTAACCTCCTCAGGATGCTTGATGAAAAACTGCCACATTGCTGAGTAGCTGATTTTCCCACCAACAGTCTGCACTAATTGACTGCTACTGCTGTGTCTCCAGGAACCCCTGTTCCACTACCTCCCGGGAAGGTAGGCTGCCGCGAAACAGGTGGTCTCCCCCGGGCACAATTGGCTCCAGAATTTCCACTTCTGCCACCATGCTGACTGCCAACCATGCTACCACCTTGCTGGCTCAGCTGCTGCCTCACGGGACACCTGCAACCCTCTTCTCCTGATAATGATGAAGCCCCTTCTTCACCTGGCTCCCAATTGCGATCGGCTTCATCATCATCAACAAGTGTCTGCACGTCAATGATGTCCTCCTAATTTTCCTCAACAGTGTCTGCTTCAGTACCCATAACACTGGAAACACTACCTCCCATGTCACTCTCCTCATCACTACTTGCCCACCTAGTGGAGGAAGTTGTGGATGTCTCCTTCACTTCTTGGCTGGGCAGTAGCTGCTGACTGTCCTCCATTAGATCGTCGTCATTGAATAGTGGAGCTGAACCCACAGCATAAGATACTTCTGTAGGGGAGGGAACAGCACAGGACAGAGGCAATGGGAGGACAGGGACTGCTCTCAAGCCATGCCAACTGAGGGTTGTGTCTGAGAAACCCACCGACTGTTCACTGGGGGTATCAGATGGCACTTGTGATAAAGTGGGTGACCGTGTTAACCAATCGATGGCGGCGGATGGGTTGCTGGTCGAGACATGACCGCTAGCTGATACCAGGAGCTTAGGCCTCTCGCTGTGACTCCTGCTGCCACTCGCCCCTAGCCTTTGCGACCTCTGCCGGCGCCTGATGAATTTAGGCATCTGCCACTCCTCTGTGCACTTCCTGGCACTTCTCTGCCAGACATGCTTAGTGCGTATATGAGGGGAGTACAATAAGCTTCACTACGCTTAAAACAGGATTTTTCTAGAACAGCAGCAGGTGTGTGCTTTTGGTTGGCCTTTTACATTAACTAGGCCCTTAAGACTTTATCAGGAACAAAATGGTACAACACTTAGATGTATGTATGTTGTATAAACTTATGAGGGCAATAGAATGAGCTCCACTAAGCTTAACAGTGTTTGTCTAGAACAGCAGCTGGTGAGTACTTTTGCCTGGTCTTTCACAGTATCTAGGCCCTTGAGACTTTAACAGGAACAAAATAGTACACTACTTGGATGT
Organism: Hyla sarda; assembly: GCF_029499605.1. Lineage (NCBI taxonomy): Eukaryota > Metazoa > Chordata > Amphibia > Anura > Hylidae > Hyla > Hyla sarda. The sequence continues at coordinate 322,783,820 of NC_079193.1, forward strand.
ACGTATGTGCTATGCACTTATGAAGGGAGAAAAATGCGCTACAGTATGCTTAAAAAAGTATTTGTGTACAACATCAGCCGGTAAGTAGTTTTGCCTGGCCTTTCACAGTATCTAGGCCTTTAAAATGTTCACAGAAACAAAAGTACACTACGTAGATGTACGTATGTGGTATGCACTTATGAGGACTGAAAAATGCGCTAGAGTATGCTTATAGGAAAACTGTCAGCTTTCTCCCCTTTCTCTGATCAGTTTAATGCTTACTGTGCCCGGATCCACCGCTCTGTTCGGCCCTAATCTTTTATTTTCAGGATATGCTAATGAGGTGCTAACTGGCCCCGGCCGGACTAACTGGCACTCTGACATTTTACTATTTTTAAAATGGCATTTAGTCTGCCTGGTAGTGTGCTCACTACCAGGCAGACTTCCCCAGCAGGCACCACGTCACTGATGCCTGCTGGGGGGGACTTCTGGCCTTAGTTCTCCCAACAGGGTGCCTCCAGCTGTTTCACCACTACAACTCCCAGCATGCCCTGACATCTATTGGCTGTCAGGGCATGCTGGGAGTTGTAGTGGTAAAACAACTGGAGGCACCCAGGACAGGAGTTTCATGGGGGAAGGAGTGAGCCAGGAGCCGATGCGGGAGGGACGGGTGCGGGGGAGACTCTTCCTGCCGCTCGGTAAGTAAACTCAAACAACCCCCATCCCCCCCCCCCCCCCCGTACCTTGCAGCAGCGCCCCCCATCCCGCTCGTACCTTGCAGCAGCGCCCCGCACCTTGCAGCAGCTCCCCTCATCCCCCCCGTACCTTGGAGCAGCACTTCCCGCACCTTGCTGTAGCAGCCAACCCCCGCGCCGCCCGCACCTTGCAGCAGGGCCGTCGGCGAGTGCGGGAAGCCGATGCGGAGCCCTGGCTGTTACTGCGCCTGCGCAAAATTTCGACTGATGCCCTGCCGGAATCAGTCGGAATTTTGCAGTGACGTCACTCCGCACTGCATTCGGCCACTAGGAGGGCGCCCCCTAGTGGCCGAATTTCAAATTGCTTTTAAAATGTTTTAAAAACATTTTTTTTTAATAAAAGTATATTAGAGATATGTTGTAGTACTTGAGTACTACAACATATCAAAAATTATTTTTCATGACAGTGCCCATTTAACAGTTGGCCAGAGGTTCTTTTCATCAAATTCTGTTCCCATTCTTCTCCAAAACGTACCTTTGCTCATTCCAAAAAATTTTAACCTCATTGGTCCACAGAACTTATTTCCAAAATGCATCAGGCTTGTCTATATGTTCATTAGCAAAGTTCAAACACTGATTTTTGTGGTGAGGACGTAGAAGAGGTTTTCTTCTGATGACTCTTCCATGAAGACCATGTTTGTACAAGTATCTCTTTATAGTGGAATAGTGTACCACAGTGTCTGCCAGATCTTTCTGGAGGGATTGGGCAGTCAAATGTGGGTTTTGAATTGTTTTTCTCACAATCCTGCGAGCTGTTCTGTCTGATATTTTTCTTCGTCTTCCAGATCTTGCTTTAACTTCCTCTGTTCTTGATGACTGCCATTTCTTAATTACATTCCGAACAGGGGATATTGACATCTGAAAACGTTTTGTTATCTTCTTATAGCGATCTCCAGCTTTGTGAGCGTCAACCATTTTCAGTGTCAGATTTCTAGACAACTGCTTAGAAGAACCCATGGTGCTGATTGTTGGGGCAAGGTCAGATGAGTCTGGGCATTTAAAACCTTTGAGATTGACATCACCTGGTCTTCCCAGATGATGATTGAGAACAATCCATGACACTGGCAGGTCTCAGCTTTTCAAAGGGGGCAGTGCATGCTATAAATTCTGCAGGGTGCCCAAACTTTTGCAGACAGAATTTTTTTGTTTTCTGTTATTTTGAAAGTGTAGATAATGGAAATAAAAACTAACTTTTGTTGACATATTATAAGAATGTCTATTCTGCAATTTGATGCCTTTTGGAGTTTTTCCATCTTTCCTTGGCTTCTTTATGCACAGTAATACAAATTGTTATCTGGGGTGCCCAAACTTTTGATCCTTGAGACTTTTGACAGGAACAAAATGGTACGCCACTTGGATGTAAGTATGTGCTATGCACTTGAGGGCAGATAAATGCTCTACAGTACGCTTAAATTATTTGTGCACCACACCAGCAGTACACATCAGTGCTGCAGCACACAGTCGCTGTGTACTACACCCAAAATTGCACTTTTTCTCTCAATCTCACTTCCTTCCCTATCAGTGCTTTTAGGCAGGATTTGTACTTGATCTGAATCGCTGCTGTTTTTCTGTGCAACACACTGCTCTCTGTAATATAACGCTGTAGACAGTGACTGGGAGGTAAATTGTTGCAGTAAGAATGCTTTTCTGTAAAACACACACTGCCCTCTTTCCCTCTCTCTGTGCAACAGAATGCTGACTTGACTAAGAGGTGAATTGCGGCTGGAAAAAAACTTTTCTGTGCAACACACAGCGCTGTCTGTCCCTATCTCTCTGCAGTGAAAGGCTGAAGTGACTGGCAGCAATATGGCTGCCGATTATATAGGGGTGACTGGCTGCTGATAGGCTGCATCCTGCATGTGATTCAGGGTCATCCCGCCTACCCTTGTTCCCGCCTTCCCAGGATTCCTTGCCCCATGTCCTCACATGTGTATCCGCTATTTTAGATGCCCCGAAGCCTTGACTGCACTTAATGGAGTTTAATGAAGCGATCTGCTACAGAAGAAAGGAATAGTCTCCTGAAACGCGTCTAGCCCTAGTGTTTTTACCTGAAACCCCAGGATTATACCATAGATCACCAACTGCCCTTTAGTGCCTAATACGGACTATCTACCAACACAGAGACTGCCATCACTGGCCAGCATTCAAACTTAGCACCTTTTTTCTTTCTCCTGAGCGCGCTCAGCACCACTCTGCCTCACACAGGATTGTAGCCGGACCAATGAGGACGCCAAACCCACTCACCACTGCGAACACGCTCCTGCTCCTGTGTGCTCGCTGGGTGAGACGGTCTGCCTGACAAGCAGCCGCCCCGCACAGCTGGAAGTGTCGGCAGCAGTGCGAGCAAAGAAGACATCGCACCAGGCTGTTGTCCAGCTGGACAGGGTGAGAGGGACATAGTCCTACCGCTATTTCTTCACAGGATCCTATGGACATAACTGCATAACAGGAACCTGCAGAATATATTTTTACCTACAGGACTGTACATATTGATACACTATATTGCTGTGCCCTTCTTTTACAGGATACATACCTTCTGCACTTATTTATCGTACATGTAACGTATTGGAACAGTATTTTTTACATGATCAGTGCAGCCACACAATACTGTGCCTCATATTACACCGTATATCTGTGTTGACAGTTGGTTGACAGTTTTTGCACCTGAATGTCTATGCATATCCAAGAACTTTGATCTATAGGACATTATATGCACCATCTGGGGATTCAGAATTGACGTTTTATTTTTGAATATTTTTTGCACATTTTCTTTATTTATATTGAATTTATCCTATTTATTATGTCTTATTTTTCATTTTTGGAGGGGAATCGCAAGGGCCCTGCGTTACCCCCCTCCAGCTCACATCTACCCTTTTTGTATTTTATCTAATTTTTTTCATTAAATTCATATAATTTTTACTCTAGGGTCTAATCTCTCTTTTTTGCTCACCTCTATTATCTGATTCCCACCTCTTCCCATTTCCCCTCTCCTCTCCCTCCTCCTCTTCGCCCCCCCCCCCTTCCCCCCCTCACTAGATCACTTGAGGACTGTTACCTTATTGTCACGATCCCGGCTGGTAGGAGGTGGATCCTCTGTGCCAGAGAGGGATTGGCGTGGACCGTGCTAGTGGACCGGTTCTAAGTCACTACTGGTTTTCACCAGAGCCCGCCGCAAAGCGGGATGGTCTTGCTGCGGCGGTAGTGACCAGGTCGTATCCACTAGCAACGGCTCAACCTCTCTGACTGCTGAAGATAGGCGCGGTACAAGGGAGTAGACAAAGGCAAGGTCGGACGTAGCAGAAGGTCGGGGCAGGCAGCAAGGATCGTAGTCAGGGGCAACGGCAGGAGGTCTGGAACACAGGCTAGGAACAAACAAGGGAACGCTTTCACTAGGCACAAGGGCAACAAGATCCGGCGAGGGAGTGCAGGGGAAGTGAGGTATATATATGGAGTGCACAGGTGAACACACTAATTAGAACCACTGCGCCAATCAGCGGCGCAGTGGCCCTTTAAATCGCAGAGACCCGGCGCGCGCGCGCCCTAGGGAGCGGGGCCGCGCGCGCCGGGACAGGACCGACGGAGAGCGAGTCAGGTACGGGAGCCGGGGTGCGCATCGCGAGCGGGCGCCACCCGCATCGCGAATCGCATTCCGGCTGGAGGCGGTATCGCAGCGCACACGGTCAGTGGATCTGACCGGGGCGCTGCAGTAACGAGGATGAGGCGAGCGCTCCGGGGAGGAACGGGGACCCGGAGCGCTCGGCGTAACAGTACCCCCCCCCTTGGGTCTCCCCCTCTTCTTGGGTCCAAAGAACCTGAGGATCAAAAACAAAATTCTTTCGTGATGAGGTCCGATGCACATTAGGAGGGGTTCCGTGCGGTAACGCACGGCACAGTCCAATCTTTCATTGTTAACACAATTGATGTAGAGGGGTCTGGCGAGACTGGTCACAGGGATGTTGAACCTGTTGATAAGAGAGGCCCAAAAAAAATTTCCTGCAGATCCGGAATCCAAGAAGGCCATAGTAGAGAAGGAGAAGGTAGAGGCAGATATCCGCACAGGCACAGTAAGGCGTGGAGAAGCAGAGTTGACATCAAGAACTGTGTCACCTTTGTGCGGAGTCAGTGTACGTCTTTCCAGGCGGGGAGGACGGATAGGACAATCCTTCAGGAAGTGTTCGGTACCGGCATAGTACAGGCAAAGATTCTCCATGCGGCGTCGTGTCCTCTCTTGAGGTGTCAAGCGAGACCGGTCAACTTGCATAGCCTCCACGGCGGGAGGCACAGGAACGGATTGCAGAGGACCAGAGGAGAGAGGAGCTGGGGAGAAAAAACGCCTCGTGCGAACAAAGTCCATATCCAGGCGGAGCTCCAGACGCCATCCGTAAAAACGCATGTCAATGCGAGTGGCAAGATGAATGAGTTCATGTAGGTTAGCAGGAGTTTCTCGTGCGGCCAGAACATCTTTAATGTTGCTGGATAGGCCTTTTTTAAAGGTCGCGCAGAGAGCCTCACTATTCCAGGACAACTCGGAAGCAAGAGCACGGAACTGAATGGCGTACTCGCCAACGGAAGAAACACCCTGGGCCAGGTTCAGCAGGGCAGTCTCGGCAGAAGAAGCTCGGGCAGGCTCCTCGAAGTCACCACGGACCTCAGCGAAGAAGGACTGGACTGTGGCTGTGGCAGGATCATTGCGGTCCCAGAGCGGTGTGGCCCCAGACAAGGCCTTTCCAGAAAGGAGACCACGGCAGAGTCTAGAGTCCTCATCAAATTTGTCCGGCAGGGACAAGCAGGGGTTAGGAGCGGCCGGTTGCTGCGGAGGAGTTGCAGGAGCCGGCGGAGGAGATGGTTGTTGCAGCTGCTGTGTCTGTGACTGAAGTTGCTGTATCTGCGGCAGCAGCTGCTGTATCTGTGACTGAAGTTGCAGTGTCACGGAGGTCAAGTATGCCAGCTGGTGATTTCGTTGGGCGATCTTTCGGGCTTGCTGGGCGACCAGTGTGGGGAGGTCGGCGACAACTGGCAGAGGAACTTCAGCGGGATCCATGGCCGGATCTACTGGCACGATCCCGGCTGGTAGGAGGTGGATCCTCTGTGCCAGAGAGGGATTGGCGTGGACCGTGCTAGTGGACCGGTTCTAAGTCACTACTGGTTTTCACCAGAGCCCGCCGCAAAGCGGGATGGTCTTGCTGCGGCGGTAGTGACCAGGTCGTATCCACTAGCAACGGCTCAACCTCTCTGACTGCTGAAGATAGGCGCGGTACAAGGGAGTAGACAAAGGCAAGGTCGGACGTAGCAGAAGGTCGGGGCAGGCAGCAAGGATCGTAGTCAGGGGCAACGGCAGGAGGTCTGGAACACAGGCTAGGAACAAACAAGGGAACGCTTTCACTAGGCACAAGGGCAACAAGATCCGGCGAGGGAGTGCAGGGGAAGTGAGGTATATATATGGAGTGCACAGGGGAACACACTAATTAGAACCACTGCGCCAATCAGCGGCGCAGTGGCCCTTTAAATCGCAGAGACCCGGCGCGCGCGCGCCCTAGGGAGCGGGGCCGCGCGCGCCGGGACAGGACCGACGGAGAGCGAGTCAGGTACGGGAGCCGGGGTGCGCATCGCGAGCGGGCGCCACCCGCATCGCGAATCGCATCCCGGCTGGAGGCGGTATCGCAGCGCACCCGGTCAGTGGATCTGACCGGGGCGCTGCAGTAACGAGGATGAGGCGAGCGCTCCGGGGAGGAACGGGGACCCGGAGCGCTCGGCGTAACACTTATTTTACACACTTCATGTTTTTAGCCAAGCACCTTGGGTATTAAGTGCTATACAGTTAACCTTGGTTATCTAATTTTCTACCTAGTCGAGCTGCACAACCCCCCCGTTACACTACACATGAAGAACAGCCCTCTCGGCCCAACAACCAATGTTAATGTGCAAAATAGGTCTATGAAACTGTGGGGGGGGGGCACCACACAGGGGCAGTAAAGTGAGAACAAAAGTAGGAACAAATATAGATGAAAGAACACTAAAATACTAGAAAAGGGATTTAAAAAATGTATCCCCCCCCCCATTTTTGCACCTGAACCCCGAAAATTCAGATGATGCCTCTAAAACAAAAAATTGGGTTTCCTAATCTCACAGATGTATTTTCTGTACTTGTGTGTATGATTCCATTTAGACATAATCCTGACAAGTTTACCTCAGTATCTCTGTCCTTAAGGTGCCCTTACACCTTCAACTATAAATGGCTGAACTTGCTGCCTTCGGTGGGTTAAGACAAATGTTTGAGGTGTATGGTGGTCTTTTGACTCTCCTCCTTTCTACAGATGATATCAGTAGATGATATCAGTAGAAAGGAGGATAAGGCTTGTTGAATCCTTATCACCTTACCCAATTACTTGGAATGAAATAAGCCAGTGCCAGAGCAGTCGGCTGTGGCTTACCCCTCCCCACAGAGGAAACAGAGGAGAGATAACTGTTTGGTTGACAGTTTTTGAAAGTGCATGGCCATCTTGCCATCTTAACACTCAATTCAATGATCGACTTTTATAGCAAATTCATTGTTACCACATAAATTATCTGGACCAGGCTTCCCCAAGCTCAAGTTAGGTAATAAATTGCATCTAGATTTATTTTATACTACATCGTGAATGAGCTTTACAGCCTTCACCTTTGGGTCAGAAGACCATTACCAATGGAGGAGGAAATGGCTGTAGATGAATTGATAGACAAAGGAAGCACTTGCTCCAGCTCACCCTCTAGGTCCCTCTGCAGCACAGACTTGTGCAAGGCAGCACAAAGCAGCATACAGTATATAGACGAACAGGGACGTCCAGCACAGAGTCGTGAAAACAAGGTCCATCGTTATTGTATATAGCCAGCATCAGGAACAGATTCTGACGAGTTTCAAGTGCAAATGTGCACTCTTAATCACACAATCGTACAAGACTCCCTGTTCATTTATAAATTAATCGATGTACCCTTTAGTAGGTCAAAGGGGTCAATCGCTCCAGCTTTAAGGCCCAGCTCTAAGAGGTCCACATTTTTTAGGAATGGACAAACATTTGTAGTAAGAGGCCTCATTTACAATTTCATTTGAAAATACAAATTAACTATGGATGTAATACTGATTGTTTCTTTCACAATCCCTTTCATTGCCTCCATATTGTATCCATTTTTGTTCCATATTTTATTTTATCTTTTACATTTTTTTTTGTTTAGGGTTTCTTTTTTTTTAAAGAATAAATTCAATTTTTTTGCAGTTGATTGGGACCTTGCTGAAAAACAGAACAAATACTGATACTGAAATGTGCAAAAGAAGCATGCATTTTTAAATTTAACCCTTCAAAAAGGCACCCATACAAATCCATTGGAACATGCTGTGCATTACAAACAAAAAAAAAAAAAAAAACACTATCCTCTGTCTGTGTCAGGTCCAGAGTAGGAGAGCTTCATTATGGGGATTTGCTCCTGCTCTTGACAGTTCCTGACATGGACAGAGGTGTCAGCATAGAGCACTGTGGTCAGCTTGGAAAGAACTACACAACTTCCTCTGTAGTATACAGCAGCTGAAAAGTACTGGAAGGATTAAGATTGTCATATAGAAGTAATTTACAAATCTTTCTGGCATCAGTTGATTTGAAAACATTTTTTTTCCCCCTCCATAGTACCCCTTTAAATATAGCCTGAAACTATGCTCACTCCAAGGGTCAAGTCCTTGGGAAAAAAGTGTGGGAACTCAAGGGCTGGCCCTGCTAATGGGAAAGTCGTTCCTGCTGTGGAAAAAGTGCAGGAACTCAGTTCCCAAGCATTCCTGCTTGGAATGCTTGGAATCTGGTCATTTTTGGAGCTGTAAAATATTTTTTAACCATTGGATTCTGCAATTTTTAACTTAAGGCATTAATGTCATTAAAAACAACTTTGATTGTAAGTTTTTACCTGGGTGAAGCTAGTTTACATTGTGCTCCGTTCCTTGGCCGGCATAGAATTCTGTACAAAGGTTGGATCTGCCGGCTGAGTAGTGGAGCACAATGACAGCATGTCAAATGTTGTCTTTAATGACTATAATGCTTTGATTTAAAAAAATTAAAAAAACACCGCTTTTTTTCAGCTCATTGTGGCCCAAAAAACTTTTCAGCTGGTTTGCAAACTGCATAATTGCATTTTCTCTTGTAAAAAAATAAATAAATAAATAATAAAAAAAGGTCAATAATGGAGAAAAACAAAAACAAAACAGACTAAATGGAAGCAAAAACTGCTAAAAATGTAGCTGTTTTTGCATGAAAAACTTTTTTTTTTTGTTGAGGCTGAAAGTACAGACTAAAAACTGAAGATCGCCCCCATAAGAGAGGTTCACTAGACAGGCACACTGAAACTTTTTGGTCCAACATTATCATTCAAAGACATTCATACATAGAGCAGTGTTTCCCAAGAAGGGTGCCTCCAGCTGTTGCAAAACTACAACTCCCAGCATGCCTGGACAGCCTTTGGCTGTCCGGGCATGCTGGGAGTTGTAGTTTTGCAATAGCTGGAGACACCCTGCTTGGGAAACACTGCCAAAGAGACTGATCACTTGGCTGTAATAGGTCCCATAGACAGAGGGGACCCTGCCCTGGTTTAGGTGGTAAAAGCCTTTTCAATATTTGCCCCTACAAAGAAAATATATTAATGAATAAGAAGGCATGGACTCCGCCATGGAAAGGTTTTTGATGGAAGTAATACAACAGGCAAAAACCTGGCACCATAATGGAGTTGCCCAGTTGCCCATAGCAACCAATCAGATCGCTTCTTTCATTTTGCAGAGACCTTTTTAAAAAATGAAAGAATAAATCTGATTGGTTGCCACGGGCAACTGGGCAACATTTCCTCTGCACAGGTTTGATAAATCTTTTTTTTTTTTTTTTTTAACACCTGCAACTCCACAAAGTCTTAAACTGTTACCGAGCATAAAACCCGAATGCCACTTAAAGACATTTTTCCTGAAATAGCCCAAGTTTATTCAGTCTACTTGTCCAAATGTGAAATAAATGTTTTAGTGATTTAAGCTTTTAATCTAAGTCGGCTCCTTTTGAACATGAAAGCCAAAGGGCGCTATTCGTTTAAAACGCCTCATTTAGATTAAATATGTCATTGCAGGCGACCTTTTTTATGCTCACATTTTTCCAACCGTGATCTCATGAACAAATAGCGACTGTTAATGTTGGCGCGTGTGTCGGCAAAACCGACTGTGTGGGACCAGAAATGACTGCAGCGTTAGGTCAAAGCTTTAGATCCCGAGCTACGAGAAAGTAAGAAAGAGGAAAAATGATGATTGTATTTCCATCCCTTGTTCAAAAGAGACGGAAAAAATGGCAAATTCCAGGTTAAATAAAAAGTCTGAACAGTCCAGAAATGTCTAGAATTTTAGAGTTCTTAATAATTCTTAAAGCGTATCTGTCAGATACCACAAAAAAAATAAAAAATAATAATAATAATATGTTACTCAGTACCTAATCCTGACCAGGTACATCTAATTTTTATGCCTCTATCGCCTATATTTATTAGAAAAATCCCTAGGGGACCATCTAGTGGTGGAATTTTCAGGAGCCATTTTCTTTATTAAATATTCAAAACATTTTAACCCCTTAACGACAATGGACGTAAATGTACGTCATGGTGACGTGGTACTTAGCGCACCATGACATACATTTATGCGCCACCATGATCACAAGCACCAGAGCTGTGCTCGCTTCATGCTCGGTAGGTCCCGGCTGCTATCAGCAGCCAGGGACCCGCCGGTAATGGCGGACATCCGCCATTGCTCGGATGTCCGCCATTAACCCCTCAGATGCCGTGATCAATACAGATCACAGAATCTGCGGCAGTGCGGTACTTTGAATGGATGGAACCGATCATCCAGAATGGCGGCCGGAGGTCGCCTCACCTGGCTCCTGCCATCTCCCGGGGTCTTCTGCTCTGGTCTGAGACCAGAGCAGAAGATGACCGATAATACTGAGCAGTGCTGTGTCCTATACATAGCACTGAACAGTATTAGCAATCAACTGATTGCTATGAATAGTACCCTATGGGGACATAAAAAGGGTAGAAAAAAGTGTTAAAAAATGTAAAATAAAAAAGTTAAAAAAATGTGAAAAATCCCCTCCCCAATAAAAAAGTTAAACGTCCGTTTTTCCCCTTTTACCCCGAAAAAAGCGTAAAAAAAATAATTAATACACATATTTGGTATCGCTGCGTGCGTAAAAGTCTGAACTATTAAAATATATTGTTAATTATCCCTTACGGTGAACGGAGTAAACGTAAAAAAAATTAAAAAAATCCAAAATTGCTGCTTTTTTGTCGCATTTTATTCCAAAAAAATTATAAAAAATTAATAAAAAGTAAAACCTAAGCAAAAGTGGTACTGATAAAAACTACAGATGATGGCACAAAAATGAGCCCTCAAATCGCCCCATATACGGAAAAATAAGAAAGTTATAGGTGGTCAAAATAGGGCAATTTCAAACATACTAATTTTGTTAAAATGGTTTGAGATTTTTTTTTAAGCGGTACAATTATAGAAAAGCATATAATCATGGGTATCATTTTAATCGTATTGACCGACAGAATAAAGAAAACATGTAATTTTTACCGGAAAGTGTACAGCGTGAAAACAAAACCTTCCAAAATTTGCTAAATTGCGGTTTTCTTTTCAATTTTCCCAACATAAATAATATTTGTTTGGTTGCGCCATACATTTTATGGTAAAATAAGTGATGAAATTACAAAGTACAATTGGTGATGCAAAAAACAAGCACTCAAATGGGTCTGTGGATGGAAATATAAGAGAGTTATGATTTTTAGAAGCTGAGGAGGAAAAAAATGAAAATGCAAAAATAAAATTGGTCTGGTCCTTAAGGCCAAATGGGCCTGGTCCTTAAGGGCTTAAACAACCATATTGGAAAAGGTCTTTATTTTTCATCAGTAACAACATATACAAAGTTTTTGGATCTGACAGTGCACATTTAAAGTTGAAGAAAGAGTCCTTCAAATTCAACGTACCGTATTTATCGGTGTATAACAGGCATTTTTTAGGCTAAAATGTTTAGCCTAAAGTCTATCTGCGTGTTATATGTCAATAAGCCGCTGCAGTTCAATTATTTAAAGCGGGCGCTTTAAATCAATGACTGCAGCGGCTTTTGCAGGTCCAGAGACCTGCCGTCGCTGCCGGCTTCTCTGCCCCTGCCTATCCTGGGGTCCAGAGACTGCCGGTGCCGCTGCCCCATTACCTCCCCCATCCCCCCCCGGTTTTTCTGACCCTGCATAAGCCCCCAGGAAAGGCCGTCGCTGCCCGCTTCTCTCCCCCTGCCTTTCCTGTGGTCTAGAGCCCTGCTGCTGCTGCCGCTTCTCTCCCCCTGGCTATCGGCGCCGCTGCCCCATTGCCTCCCCCATCCCTGGTTTAATGTTTACCTGTTGCCGGGGTCGGGTCCGCGCTGCTTCTGGCTCCGGTCTGTGGTGCTTCTGGCTCCGGTGTGGCGTCTATGCGTCGTTGCTATGCGCTGCGAGGCGCAATGACGAGTGATGCAACGTCACTCGTCATTGTGTAGCACAGCGCATAGCAACAACACATAGATGCCACACCGGAGCCAGAAGCACTGTGGACTGGAGCCAGAAGCAGCGCGGACCCGACCCCGGTAACAGGTAATCATAAAACCGGGGATGCGGGAGGCAATGGGGCAGCGGCGTCGATAGCCAGGGGGAGAGAAGCGGTGGCAGCAGGGCTCTAGACCCCAGGAAAGGCAGGGGGAGAGAAGCGGGCAGCGACGGCCTCTCTCCCCGTGCCTTTCCTGGGGGCTTCTGCGGGGTCAGAAACAGTGTATCGGGGTATACACATGCACTACCACGCACTTTCATTTTACCAAGGATATTTGGGTAAAAAACTTTTTTTACCCAAATATCCTTGGTAAAATGAGGGTGCGTGTTATAGGCCGGAGCGTGGTATACCCCGCTAAATACATTATATACCTATTGTGTCCCTACTGTGTTGATCCAGAGGAAGACAAAAAACACTTATGAAGCTGATGCCAATTTTAGAAAAATTTGATATGGCCGATTCGACAAATTTTCAAAAATAATTTGGTTCGGTCTGAATTTATTTGCAGCGAATGTGTATTAAAAGAGGTTTTCTGGCCTACAGAGAGCCTCAATAGGGGTGTAGAACACTTTGCCTTGCTGTAATATGCATAGAGTGTGTGCTGGGATAGTGAAATAATACTGTTATTCAGTATGACATGCAGATTACAGACGTCGCTATTAGAATCACTGTCGTATAGTGGAGGTGGCGGAAGCATGAGGAGACCATATAGTGGCTGAATGACACATCCTGGAGTTGGCGGCAGCATAAGTAGACCATATAATGGCTGAATGACACAGCCTGGAGTTGGCGGCAGAATGAGGGTACCATGTAGTGGCTGAATGACACAGCCTGGATTTGGCGTCAGCATGAGGAGACCACATAGTGGCTGAATGACACAGCGTGGAGGTGGCGGCAGCATGAGGAGACCATATAGTGGTTGAATGACCCAGCCTGGACGTGGCAACAGCCTGACAAGACCATAGGGCCTCACAATTGAAAATATTAACCACTTAAGGTCTATCTGCTGCTGATGAGTTGCTTCACTATGCGGGTGAAGAAATCTACTCATCAGCGACTGTAGACTCAGGCTGCTGCTACTGATGGAGCTGGAATTGCTCCTGCCACCCCTCCCCAGCAGCCATGGCAGTGAAAGGTGAGCGCAGAGCGTCCCCTGAGTCAGACCTGCGAGAGGATGGACAATGGTGCAGATTGGCATTGGCCAACTGACTACATAGGATGTGTCTGTAGTAGGTCAGTTTGTCCTCCCTCTCAGTGGTGTAGAAAATGCCCTCATTTTGTGCCGGTAGTGAGGGTCCAATAAGGTGGAGAGCCAGGAGTCATCCCGCTGCCGAATAGTGACAATTCGGTGGTCACTACACAAGCAAGTGAGCATGCATCGTGCCATTTGTGCAAGTGACTCGGAGGGACTCCCGGCCTCCATCTCCACTGCATACTGCCACAGTGAGTCTGGGTCCTCTGTCTCGCCTTCCTCATAACCCTCTAGCTCCTCTAGAAGCTCCTCCTCTCCTGTCAGATGACTAGAAAAACCACTCATCTCGTGAAACCTAAACTGTGCTCCACTGTGCCCCTCCCCCTCCTCAGCCTCCTCCAGTTCAGCCCCCACAGGGCTCATGTGGCCGTGAGATGTAGGCACCACGTCTCCAGTGCCCTGACCAGCCATAATCTCCATGGAAATGAAGTAGTGGAATGATGTCACAGGAACAATGGCCTGAGAGCATGGAGGAGGAAGCGGAGTGACCTGTCCAAGTTGCTGTTGTGACTGTGCAGGAACCACAATTACCCAGTGGGCCGTGAAGGACGTCTATTGTCCCTGACTGTAGTTACAGCTCCACACATTGGCACTGTCGTGCACTTTGGTACACACCGACAGGCTTAAGGACTGGCCCACCCACTATGGCTCGGCACAAGCCATCAGTTCTCTGAAAGGTGCAGAGTCCACCACTTGAAAAGGGAGGGACTGCAGCATCAGCAATTTGGACAGGAGCACATTCAGCTTCTGCGCCGTTGGATGAGTGGGCGCATACTGCTGTCTCTTGGACATAGCTTTGCCGATGGATTGTTGGCGGAATGACTGACTCAAAGTAGGAGGAGCACAATCATCTGGAGTGACAGAAGAGGGGTATGACACACAGCTCCCTTCAGCTGAGGTGGTGGAACCTTGGCTGGCTGAAACAGGGAGCGGCGTGCCACTGGGTGATGCAGCAGGCTGGACCACCACATTGGATTCACGGTTCTCCCAGGCCGCTTTATGGTGACGCTGCATATGTTGACGCAGTGCCGTGGTGCCAACATTGGGACCTTGGCCACGCTTCACCTTCTGCTGACACATCTTGCATGTGGCCAAGTTAGCCTCCTCTGGTTGCTTGATGAAAAACTGCCACACCGCCAAGTAGCTGACTTTCCCTCCAAAAGTCTGCACTGACTGACTGCTACTTCGCCGACTCGAGGAACCCCTGTTCCACTACCTCCTGGTCTATACCGGGCATGTTTGGCTCCAGACTTACCACTTCTGCCACCATGCTCACTCCCAACCATGCTACCAACTTGCTGGCTAAGCTGCTGCCTCATGAGCAATCTGCAACCCTCTTCTCCTGATGATGATGAAGCCCCTTCTGCACCCGGCTTCCAAGTGCGATCGGCTTCATTATCATTGGGTTATGTCTGCATGTCTCTGATGTCCTCCTCAGGTTTCTCAACAGTGTCTGCTTCAAGAGTCTGAACGCTCGCAACACCACCTCCCATGCCACTCTTCTCATCACTACTTGCCCGCCTAGCAGAGGAAGCGGTGGATGTCTCCTCCACCTATTGGCTGGGCAGTAGCTGCTGACTGTCCTCTAGTAGATCACCCTCACTAAACAGTGGAGCTGAACCCACAGCATACAATCTTCTGTGGGGCAGGAAACAGCATAAGACAGTGGCAATTGGAAGACAGGGACTGCTCCCGGGCCATGCCAACTGAGGGTAGTGTCTGAGGAACCCACCAACTGTTTACTGGGAGTATCAGATGTCACTTGTGAGTGGATGACCGAGTTAAAGGGGTATTCCAGGCCAAAACTTTTTTTTATATATATCAACTGGCTCCGGAAAGTTAAACAGATTTGTAAATTACTTCTATTAAAAAATCGTAATCCTTTCAATAGTTATTAGCTTCTGAAATTGAGTTGTTGTTTTCTGTCTAACTGCTCTCTGATGACTCACGTCCCAGGAGCTGTGCAGTTCCTACGGGGATATTCTCCCATCATGCACAGCTCCCGGGACGTGACGTTATCATTGAGCAGTTAGACAGAAAACTTCAGAAGCTAATAACTATTGGAAGGATTAAGATTTTTTAATAGAAGTAATTTACAAATCTGTTTAACTTTCCGGAGCCAGTTGATATACATATATATAAAAAAAGGTTTTGCCTGGAATACTCCTTTAACCCCTTAACCCCTTAAGGACACATGACGTACTGGAACGTCATGTGTCCACTCCCGATCTATAACGCGGGGCCACGGCGTGGCCCCGCGTCATAGCGGTTCGGGCCCGGCCTCTAACAACGGCCGGGACCCGTGGCTAATAGCGCGCGGCATTGATCGCTGTGCCGCGCGCTATTAACCCTTTAGACGCGGCGTTCAAAGTTGAACGCCGCGTCTAAAGTGAAACCGAAAGCATGCCGGCTAGCTCAGTGGGCTGTTCGGGATAGCCGCGGTGAAATCGCGGCATCCCGAACAGCTGACAGGACAGCGGGAGGGCCCCTACCTGCCTCCTCGCTGTCCGATCGCCGAATGACAGCTCAGTGCCTGAGATCCAGGCATGAGCAGTCATGCGGCAGAATCATCGATCACTGGTTTCTTATGAGAAACCAGTGATCAATGTAAAAGATCAGTGTGTGCAGTGTTATAGGTCCCTATGGGACCTATAACACTGCAAAAAAAAGTGCAAAAAAAAAGTGAATAAACATCATTTAACCCCTTCCCTATTAAAAGTTTGAATCACCCCCCTTTTCCCATAAAAGAAAAAACACAGTGTAAATAAAAATAAAAATAAACATAAATGGTATCGCCGCGTGCGGAAATGTCCGAATTATAAAAATATATCGTTAATTAAACCGCACGGTCAATGGCGTGCGCGCAAAAAAATTCCAAAGTCCAAAATAGTGCATTTTTGGTCACTTTTTATATCATGAAAAAATGATCAATAAGTCCTATCAATGCAAAAATGGTACCGTTAAAAACTTCAGATCACGGCGCAAAAAATGAGCCCTCATACCGCCCCATACACGGAAAAATAAAAAAGTTATAGGGGTCAGAAGATGACAATTTTAAACGTATTAATTTTCCTGCATGTAGTTATGATTTTTTCCAGAAGTCCGACAAAATCAAACCTATATAAGTAGGGGATCATTTTAATCGTATGGACCTACAGAATACATATCAGGTGTCATTTTTACCGAAAAATGTACTACGTAGAAACGGAAGCCCCCAAAAGTTACAAAACAGCGTTTTTTTTTTAATTTTGTCGCACAATGATTTTTTTTCCCGCTTCACCATAGATTTTTGGGCAAAATGACTGACGTCATTACAAAGTAGAATTGGTGGCGCAAAAAATAAGCCATTATATGGATTTTTAGGTGTAAATTTGAAAGAGTTATGATTTTTTAAAGGCAAGGAGCAAAAAACGAAAATGCAAAAATGGAAAAACCTCCGGTCCTTAAGGGGTTAAGGACCCGGGCTTTTTCCGTTTTTTCATTTTCAATTTTTCCTCCTTAACTTTAAAAAACCATAACTCTTAAAAATTTTCACCTAAAATTATATATAATGGCTTAATTTTTGCGTCACTAATTCTACTTTGTAATGACATTAGTCATTTTACCCAAAAATCTACGGTGAAACGGGAAAAAAAATCAATGTGCGACAAAATTGATGAAAAAACACTATTTTGTAAGTTTTGGGGGCTTCTATTTTTACGCAGTACATTTTTTGTCAAAAATGATACCTTATCTTTATTCTGTAGGTCCATACGGTTAAAATGATACCCTACTTGTATAGGTTTGAATTTGTATCACTTCCGAAAAAAATCATGAATATATGCAGGAAAATGTATACGTTTAAAATGGTCATCTTTTGACCCCTATAACTTTTTTATTTTTCTGTGTTCAGGGCGCTTTGAGCACTCATTTTTTGCGCCGTCATCTGAAGTTTTTAGCGGTACCATTTTTGTTCTGATCAGACTTTTTGATCACTTTTTATTCACTTTTTTGTGGTATAAAAAGTGATCAAAAAAGCGCTATTTTGGATTTGGAATTTTTTTGCGCGTACGCCATTGAACGAGCGGTTTAAAAAGCGGTATATTTTTATAAATCGGACATTTCCGCACGCGGCGATACAACATATGTTTATTTTTATTATTATTTACATAATGTTTTTTTTTATTTTTGGAAATGCCGGGTGATTCAAACTTTTATTAGGGGAAGGGATAATTGAAAGGGTTAATGATTTTTTTACACTTTTCTTATGCAACATTATAGCTCCCATAAGGGGCTATAACATTGCATTTACTGATCTTTTACACTGATTGATCCATCTCCATAGGAATGGATCAAACAGTGTTTTCGGCGATTGAATGCTCAAGCCTGGATCTCAGCACAGGAGAAGGTAAGAAGACCTCCTCCTGTGCTACAGCTGTTCGGGATGCCGCGATTATACCGCGGCGATCCCGAACAGCTCCCTGAGCTAGCCGGGCACTTTTACTTTCGTTTTTAGCCGCGCGGCTCAGCTTTGAGCGCGCGGCTAAAGGGTTAATAGCGCGCGGCACAGCGATCAGTGCCACGCGCTATTAGAGGCGGGTCCCGGCTTCACTATGACGCCGGGCCCGCCGCAATATGATGCGGGGTCACCGTGTGACTCCACGTTATATCGCAGGACCGGGACTCATGACGTATGCATACGTCATGGGTCCTTAAGAGGTTAACCAATCAATGACGGCAGATGGGTTGCTGGTGAAGACACGACATTTAGCTTACACCGGCTGAGTGCATATATGTTACACTTATTAGAGGAGGACAATACGCTCCACTACACTAAAAAATTGTATTTGGCTACAAAAGCAGGTGTGTAGTTTTGGCTGGCCTTTCAAAGTTACTAGGCCCTTATGTCTTTAACAGCAACAAAATCATACACCACGTAGGTGTACGTACAGTTTACACTTATGAGGGGAGGACAATACGCCCCACTACTCTTAACCCCTTAAGCACATGTGCCATAAATGTACGGAGCCGCATAGCACCTCTTAGCGCACAGCGCCGTACATTTACGGCGCAGCTGTGACAACAAGTGCAGGACATGCGCTCGCTTCATTCCCGGCAGGTTTCGCCGGCTGTCAGCAGCCGTGGACCCGCCGATAATGGCGGACATCAGCGATCGCGCTGATGTCTGCCATTAACCCCTCAGGTGCCGTGATCAATACAGATCACAGCATCTGCAGCAGTGCGACACTTATAATGGCTGATCTGATCACCTGCGGCACTGCCGTGGGGATCAGATCAGCCAAAATGGCGGACAGAGGTCCCCTCACCTGCCTCTGTCCATCTCCCGGGTCTTCTGCACTGATCTGCCTTCCAGCAGATCAGAGCAGAAGTTTGATGATAAAACTGATCTTTGCTATTCCCTATGCATAGCACTGAACAGTATTAGCACTCTACTGATTGCTATAAATAGTCCCCTATAAGCGTAAAAAAACATTTTTTTTAAAAATGTAAAAAATCCCCTCCCCAATAATGTTTTTAATCACATTTTTTCCCCATATTAATACATAAAAGCGTAAAAAAAATTATAAATAATAAACATATTTGGTGTTGTTGCATGCGTAAATGTACACACTATAAAAATATTATGTTAATGATCCCCTATGGCAAACGGCGTAAATGTTTAAAAAAAAAGTAAAAAATGTCAGCTTTTTTGTCACATCAACTGCAAAAGAATTTAATAAAAAGCGATCAAAAAGTCACATATACGCAAATCTGGTACCAAAACAAACTACAGATCATGGCGCAAAAAATGAGCCCTCACAAATCCCTGACTACAGTAAAATAATAAAGTTAGAGGTGGTCAAAATAGGGTAATTTTAAACATACTTATTTTGTAAAATAAGTTTGAGATTTTTTTAAAGCAGTACAATAATAGAAAAGTATGTAACCATGGGTATCATTTTAATCGTATTGACCCAGAGTATAAAGAAAACCATAAAGTGTACAGAGTGAAAACGAACCCCCCAAAATTAGCAAAATTATAATTTTCGTTAAAATTTCTTTACACAAAAAATAATTTTGGGTTTACCATACATTTTAGGGTAAAATGAGTGATGTCATTACAAAGTACAACTGGTCATGCAAAAAACAAGCTCTCATATGGGTCTGGGAATGGAAATATAAAAGAGTTATGAATTTTAGAAGGCAAGGAAGAAAAAACTAAAACGCAAAAATAAAATTGGCTGCGTCCTTAAGGTAAAAATGGGCTGAGTCCTTAAGGGGTTAAAACTGTATTAGGCTACAAAAACCAGTGTGTAGCTGTGGCTGGCCTTTCACAGTAACTAGGACCAAATTAGATTAACAGAAAAATATATAAAGGACACCACGTAGGTGTACGTACAGTTTACACTTATGAGAGGTGGACAATACACTCTGCTACAAACTGTATAAGGCTATAAAAACAAGTGTGTAGATTTGACCTTTCACAGTAACTAGGCCCAAATTAGTTTGACAGGGGAAAAAAAGTACACAATTTATGTATGTACAGGTTACACTTATGAGAGGACAATACGCTCCGCTATGCAACCTGTATTAGGCACTAAAATCAGGTGACTATGGCATTTAGTGCTCAGTGCCCTAACTGGCCACTATTAGCTTTAGAGTTGTAGTACACACTAGTAGTGCAGCACAGAGTCGCTGTGTAGTACAGCCTAGTACAGTATTATTATGCACTAATAACAGGTGACTATGGCTAATTGTGCTCACCCTGACTGGCCCCTATTTGCTTTAGAGTTGTTGTACACCCCACTGCAGCTGTACAGAGCCACTGTGTAGTACACCCAAAAATGTTCTCTCTCTCTCTCTCTCTCTCTCTCTGCTTTTCTGCAGTGATTTGGGCTTGTGGTGAATCGCTGCTGTAAAGCAGTTTTTCTGTGCAACACACACACTGCTCTCTCTATGCAATAAAACACTCTCTCTGAACTAAAAAGCTGAAATGGCTGGCTGCAAGATGGCTGCCGATTATATAGGGCTGTGACATCACAGGGCTGACTGCTTATAGGCTGCATGCTGTATGTGATTCAGGGTGATTATTCCAATGGTTGCAACTGCTCTCAATTATTATTATTATTTTTTTTTTTTTGGCAACTGTAAAGAGGACCTGTGGATAACCCCCAAAAAGAATACAATCATTAAATAGCTTAGGATGCCATGATAACCTTTATTACAGTTTCGTGATATGTCCTTCCGTTCTGGAGAAATGAGGGTTTATAGTTTAACACTTCAGGGAACCGGTCAGATGGGTGTAGACTTCATCTTAATAATGGGAGTGACTATCAGTTAATGTTTTACATTTAGGGTGTAAAATGTTGTACATTGAGGGGCATATGTGCCTAAAATAAACCTCCTGACTGTATAATCCCACCCATCACCTGATGACCACTGATGGCCACTCCCATTTTAAAATCACGTTCACGCCTATCTGACTGATTCCTGGAATTGTCAGACAAATTATAAACCCTCATATCTCAGGAACCGAAGGGTGTATCAATAGACTGTAAAAAGGTGTGTGCTCATGTCACTCCGCCCCTACACATTGCATTTCTTATCCAAAAGATGTCTGATTGCGGGGGGCCGGCTGCGGACCCCTTTTGATCTCCGGGCCGGTGCTGCTTTCTGTACTCGGAAGCTTGGGGCTTCTGTGTTCATGATGTCACGCTGATCCCCCCCCCCCTTATTCATGTCTATGTGAGATGGCGTGACATCTAATAAATGCCTCCTACCAAAGACATGAATGGAGAGGGCGTGACGGCTGTGGTTGCCCGTCATCCGGCACAGAGCGGAGTTTGCTCTGTGCAGCAGATTTCTGTTTTTAGATAGGGTATCAGATGTGATGATAGTGCCACAATGCAACATTGTGTGAGGGGAAAAAAAGGGGAGACAACCCCTTTTTGCCATGCACCCCTCCCTGTCCAGAGGAGGTTTTTAAATTGATAGTGGATCCTGCATGTCACCCAGTAGAAAATATCTTAAATAAGTAATATATTATTTTGTATGATTTTAGCCAGGATTCTAACTTAATTTCCCCATCATTACTGTTTTACAGAAAAGCTGGCTTGGAACGCTTATTTTTTTTGGTTCTTGTTTCACCCTAATAAGAAACAGAATGATTGTAATTTTACTAACATCAGTGAGCCCTATAAAGATGATCCTTAGAACTTTTCGTGGGAATTTACACTCACCACCTCATCCTATTTACAGCCAGGAAGACTATCCAAGAAATGATAAAGTAACAATAAAAAGAAAATGAGAAAAATCTTTATACTTGACAGTCTATAATGTCTTCTTCTCAGCAGAGAAACAGGAGTTTTCCATTAGCTGGTTCTCTCCATGCTTTGGGTACAGCGGTGTTTCCCAAGCTGTTGTCTCCAGCTTTTGCAAAACTACAACTCCCAGCATGCCTGGACACGCTGGCAATTGTAGTTTTGCAACAGCTAGAGGCTCCCTGGTTGGGAACCACTGGGACTGAGAGTCAA
Organism: Hyla sarda; assembly: GCF_029499605.1. Taxonomy (NCBI): domain Eukaryota; kingdom Metazoa; phylum Chordata; class Amphibia; order Anura; family Hylidae; genus Hyla; species Hyla sarda. Next base: position 322,805,936 of record NC_079193.1, read on the forward strand.
TAGGGGACAGATGTAGTATATTCTTCTGACCACTGGGACCCACTGCAATCCCAAGAACAGGACTCCTGAAGCTCCCATTTCAATGGAACAGCAGTGAACATACTAGATCACTGCTGTATTCATTGACTATAGGAGTGACATGGATAGCAGAGAACAAGATTTTTTTGGGCACTTCCATAGACAATGAATAGTGCTGTGGTCAACTATGCACATTGTCCCTCCATTCAAACAGGAGCCCCATTCTCAAGTTTTGTGTGGAGTCCCAGGGGCCAGTTTTCATTTATCCCCTATCCTGTGTCCATGGTGGCAAAACCCATTAAAACCCATTAAGTCAATAGCTACAACATATGTGCCATGTCATTTGTTTGAATACCTTTTTTTATGGCATTCTGATGTATATTGTATATGTGGTAGAGACCTTAAACATTATGGGAATGGGTCCTTAAAGGGGTACTCCGCCCCTAGACATCTTATCCCCTATCCAAAGGATAAGGAATTAAGATGTCAGATCGCCGGGGTCCCGCTGCGAGATCGCTCTGCATGTAATGATGGGCAATACAGGGGCCGGAGCATCGTTACGTCACGGCCCACCCCGTCAATACAAGTCTATGGGAGGGGGCGTGGCGGACATCACGCCCCCTACCATAGATTTGCATTAAGGGGACGGGCCGTGATGTCATGAGGGGCGGGGCCATGATGTCACACTGCTCCGGCCCCTGTATTGCCTGTCATTACGCACAGAGCGAACTCGCTCTGCGCAGTAATGATAGCGGGGTGCCGCAGCGGCGATCCCCGGGGTCCCCAGCAGCGGGACCGCGGCGATCTAACATCTTATCCCCTATCCTTTGGATAGGGGATAAGATGCCAGGGGTGGAGTACCCCTTTAAGGGGGTACTCCAACTGAAAACATCTTATCCCCTATCCATAGGATAGGGGAAAAGATGTCTGATCACGGTGGTCCTGGGGACCCCCTCGACCTCCGGGCCGCTTCCATGTTCTTGACGTAACACCATGTCTCCTCCATTCATGTCTATGGGAGAGGACGTGATGGCTAGTATGTAGCCATCACGTCTCTTCCCATAGAAATGAATAGAGGGGGCGTGGCGGCTGTAGTCGCCAGTCATCCGGATGACTGGGGATCCCCGCGATGAGACATCTTATCCCCTATCCTTTGGATAGGGGATAAGATGTTTTCTGGCAGTACCACTTGAGTACCACTTTAAAGCATTGCTGTCATTTAAGTAAACTATTGACATGTCATGCAGACATAATAAAAGTTTTGATCAGTCAGAGTCTCAGTGCTGATATTGTCAGGAAAAGTGTGCAGCAGTGCAGTTCACTTCTCAGCTCAGCATTCAGTCCATCTCATTGCAGAGATTGGTCTCTATAGACTTATACTATAGCAGGGCTCAAGTCCTGCAGGAATGCAGGGGAACTGAGTTCCTGCACTTTTTTTTTTACATTTTTCCCATTATCAGGAATCCTGCAGGACCAGCCCCTGAGTGGAAATCTTGGGTTCTCACACTGTACTATAGCCTGTATCGTGTAATTAGACAGCCTGAGTGCCGGGGAACCCAACTTACTGTAACATGCTTCTCCCGGCTATATCTAGAGATCGGTGAGGGCCTAAGCACCATTATACTATACACGGTCTAAGGTTGGAGACAGCTTTTCCTGGGCCAGACACGGGGAGTAAATGAACACACCAATGTCAGGTTACGGATAACTGTCTTTACTGAGCTGGGTGCAGATGGTATTACACAGACAGTTGGTTTTGGGTGATAGAAAGCAGTGTAACCCCTTGGGAGCCCTGTTGCCTTGCTGGGACTTGTGGTGCTTTCACCAAACAGATTTATACTGACTTGTAAGATGGGTAGAATCCTGCTATGTAGGGTTCTGTCAAGGTATTGAAGCCTTCTCCGCCAGGGCATATACTTCCACCATACAGGGGATCCTCGCAGAACGACCAGAAGAAGTAGATTTGAGCTAGGCCTTCCCTTGGAGCACACAGCACAACACACTTGAACCTCACTGTGGCTCAGCGGCAACTGGAACACTTTTGAACTCGGGTAACTCCTCCCCCCACTACACTATATAGGGGAGACTTTAGGGGTTCCCATTGGCAGGCAGGGTCATATGGGGTTCATTGCTCTCTCTTAAGGGTACAGTAACACAGGAACAACATTTATTTCATATACAAACAACAATAGAATTAATCAGGAAATGATATTACTTTTCAAGAAGGTGCAACCGTAATTGATATAACAATAAGTCCTTTGGTGGGCCCAACACCTTGTGCTGCCCAAAACAGTAAAAAGCCACAGAACAGCCATTGGTGCTGTGACACAACAAAAACTTTTGACAAGTCTGCACGACATGTCAAAAGTTTCTTTTAAATGACAGTAATGCTACAGTTATTAGAGAATAAACAGCATCTAAATATAAAGCAGCAATCTCTATTCCCCTGTTTTAATTTCCTGTCAAGAAGCTAAAGTCTACCATTAACAACAGTGAATTGTCTGCAAAAAGGTTATTTTTGGATCACTGCTGCTGGTAACAGGAACAAGTCCTTAAACAGCGATGTATTGAGGAACATTTAGCAACATTTCTTCTTAAAGTATCCTTTAACAGTAGGTGGGGAGAAAGGAGCGCAGCATTGTTCTCAGTGCACTTTGGACATGTAGAAGAGTAAAGAACACATGCTATTACCATTTCCTGCTATTTTATTCGAATCCATTGCCTTAATCCAGAGATTATTATAACAGTTACAGAATGTATAACCATAATACAATGCCTGTTGGTTTCATTACAGGACTCCCTGAGCGTCCACCTTCAGACAAATCTGTGTTCTGTGATCTCCAGTATGAGGCCGATAGCCGTGTCTGGGTCCATACTGTACTTCTGCATGACTTTGATTTCAAATAGAGGTACACAGAAGGTGTTTCTCATTTATTCAGCATAAATCTATGAATACATACACTGACTAACCTCCAGGATCATATTGTGTGGATACCACTTGTGCTGCCTAAACAGCTCAGCCATTAGAACATGGACTGTTCCAATGGAAGTTGTTCTGATGTATTTGGCAATAAGCCAGCAAGAGATCTTTAAGGTTGTGATGTTTGGCCTCCATGAATAAATTTTTTTTCCAGCACATCCTAAAGATGGATTCCTGAGGAATGTTTGCACTTTTCTAGCAGAACATTGCATAGACCTCTATTGGCTTGCCTTCTTTTCATAGTTCACAACATGCGAAGAGAAAGGATGCTCACGGCACTCGATGCGCTGACATCATATTGCTTCTTTATTCAGACAAAGGGGTTCACAGACATCGGGAGTGGAGACAGAGGGAACAGGTCAACGACCGTTTTGCCGCAACGCGGCTTCTGCTGGACCTTCATGGTCCAGCAGAAGCCGGGGTCGAGGTGAAACGGTCGTTGACCTGTTCCCTCTGTCTCCACTCCCGATGTCTGTGAACCCCTTTGTCTGAATAAAGAAGCAATATGATTTCAGAGCATCGAGTGCCGTGAACATCCTTCCTCTTCGCATGTTGTGGACATTTGCTCCTGCTCTATTGCCACTGAGCACCGAAAGACTGACTTTGGGACTGTGACTTCTCTTAATCCGGCACCTCTCCAGGTACCAGGCATTATATGGTGGTAATCTAGGCAGTGCCGCCCTATACTTCTATTGTGTTTTCTTCTTTTCATAGTGCCTCCTTGATTCATCTCAGGAGCCACTGAGCTTCATTTCTCTCCTCAGGTACTGTATTTCAATGCCTCTGTAGGCATGTTTAGAGGTGGAGGACTTTGCCAATGAGATATACGGCTCCTAGGTGTAGAGGAAAAAATAAATCAAAAAAAGCAAATGCTTTTGGACCTTACCACAAATATGTTAACGTTGACACATAATGTGATAATTACTTTTTTCCATTTTCTCCATTTGCAGTCATAAAATATATTTATCAAGAAAAGCTGTAGATGTTTTAAAAAATCTTAACTAACATTCTAATGACCGGGATTAAACACTTTTGACAATAGGAGCCCTTTTTTTTTTTTAGACCCCTACTTTCCATTAAAATCCAGTAGTCAAACAAAGGAGTCTCTTTTTTGACTTAGCAAACTCATAAAAGTGAAGAAAATTTAATATAAGGGAGAAGAAAGCTCTCTTAAATGTCATCAACATTTTGCTAATACTTTTCCTATACTGCACATGAAGGAATATGACAATTATACCATCTTATCTGTCTTCTATAATTCATTATTGCTTTTCTTACTTCACTAAATTAACCAAACCAGGAATACTGGAGTGTGTTACATCATTTCCGCTCACGTCTGAGTGTTCCGGAAGTCGTGGTTAGCCAATGGTAGCACACAGTGAATTTCTGCAATAGATCAAGTAGATCTCCAAGGAAGCAGACTTCCTTTCGGCGCTCTGATACAAAAAGCCTGTTTATAGCCCAACAGCTGCAGGGAAAAAAGCCATTTCCTGCTAAAGGATCGGATATGTGACACCACAAAGCAGCCTCCACCTGTAGACTCTAGAGTTTTGCAAAGAGCCATCCTTAGATGCATGGGTGAAAGCAAGTATTCAAAGAGGATAAATAATGGAGACTGATGATATAAAAGCTCTACATTTGGTTCCTCTTTGGGTGACTGATGATGGTGTTGTGACACAACATTTGCATTGGCATTGTTATTCTCTAACTTGTAGTGGAAGGCATATTTAAAATTAAGCCACCCAGCCCCACAACACTGTTACAGGGTGTCCAGTGTGCTGTACTCTGGTGGGTAACAATCTGTAACGATGTTGTTTTAAGCACACATATGGTAAGGCCTGCGCAGCTGGCCTGTAATTGTGGGAGGAGCGGGATGACCATAAGAACCCACGGCTCTCCCCCCTTCAATGACGCTGTGGGTTCTTCGCTTAAGGGTTTGTCACATGGTGTCGGCAGGAGGTGGAGTCACGTTCCCACCGGTCAGCTGACTGCACGAGTCAGCTGACTGGAAGGTCGCTTCAGCCGGCATGGTGGTGGTAAGTGGCCGTGGCTGACCGGGGGTAACGCTGGCTGTTCCCGGACTCCGGAGGTAAGCCGGAGTTCAGGGAAACCCTTGGTCAGCCCGGCCCCAGGTTATTGTATTACATATCGGCATTCGGCTTCTTGCACATGCATATCATTACCGCACTATGTGAACGGCTTGCTGTGCATGTATATGATTACCGCACTATGTGAACAGCCTCCTGCACATGCATATCATTACCGCAATATGTGTTAGGCTTCTTGCACATGTATATGATTACCGCACTATGTGTTAGGCTTCTTGCACATGTATATGATTACTGCATTATGTGAACAGTCTCCTGCACATGCATATCATTACCGCACTATGTGAACAGTCTCCTGCACATGCATATCATTACCGCACTATGTGAACAGTCTCCTGCACATGCATATCATTACCGCACTATGTGAACAGTCTCCTGCACATGCATATCATTACCGCACTATGTGTTAGGCTTCTTGCACATGTATATGATTACTGCATTATGTGAACAGTCTCCTGCACATGCTTATCATTACCGCACTATGTGTTTGGCTTCTTGCACATGTATATGATTACTGCATTATGTGAACAGCCTCCTGCTCATGCATATCATTACCGCACTATGTGTTAGGCTTCTTGCACATGTATATGATTACTGCATTATGTGAACAGCCTCCTGCACATGCATATCTTTACCACACTATGTGTTAGGCTTGCTGCACATGTATATGATTACCGCACTGTGTGAACAGTCTCCTGCACATGCATATCATTACCGCACTATGTGATAGGCTTCTTGCGCATGTATATGATTACCGCACTATGTGAACAGTCTCCTGCACATGCATATCATTACCGCACTATGTGAACAGTCTCCTGCACATGCATATCATTACCGCACTATGTGAACAGTCTCCTGCACATGCATATCATTACCGCACTATGTGAACAGTCTCCTGCATATTTTATTATTTCCGCACCACGTGAACAGTCTCCTGCACATGTATAACATTACCGCTCTATGTGAACAGCCTCCTGCACATATATATCATTATCACATTTTGTAGTTCTGTGCCGCTGGGAGGATCTATATGTGTCTCCGGTATACTGAGACTCGCACACCTTTACACTCAATCGGACTCACCGCTCCGCCCCACCCTGTGGCCTTATGCTTCACCCCCACAGCTGCCAATCTGGTCAGTCTAAGGCACGCTACATCAACAGCTGCGCTCACTTCCAACCTTTGTCTCTTAAACTAACTTCCTCACAGTTTTCTTTTCATTTATTTTATATTTATACTTCTGTGTTTCCGGGCGGTGTGCCTCCAGCTGTTGTGGAGCTACGATTCTCACTTATAGGAATCATGCCGTAGGATTCATGCTGTACACATCCTGGTACCCATGCACGTTGGTAGGATTCATGCCGGTAACATTTATACGCCACACACGCTTATAGGGTTCATTCGTTCTCTACGCGCTTGTAGTTTTATACCGTACACACGCTTTTAGGGTCATACTGTACACCCCCTTTGTAAGGTTTATACTGCACACACGCTTGTAAGATTCATACAGTACACACTTGTAGAGTTTATGCCGTTTACTTGCCTACAGGTTTCATACTGTACACTCGCTTGTAGGATTGTATTGTACATTCGCCCTTAGGATTCATGCTGTACCCTTGCTTGTAGCATTCATACCGCACTCACGCTTGAGCATATTTGTGGGGTGCATGCTTGTAGCATTTACTCTATACACACGCTTGTACATACTTGTAGCATTATGCTGCGTACATACTTATAAGATTCATGCCGTACACAGTACACACTGGTAGGATATCCTGTACACACGCTTGTTGGATTCTTACTTTACACGCGTTAGGATTATGCAGTACATTCGCCGGTAGCATTTATACGGTACACTCGCTCGCATAATTCATAAAGTTCATGCGGCGCATACCAATGTAGCATCCATACTGTACACTTGCTCGTAGGTTTACGTGGTATACACGCTTGTACTCGCTTGCAAGGTTCATACTACACACGCTCTTGTAGGAGTCATGTTGTACACACTCATAGGAATCATACTATGTACACGCTCATACGAGTCACACTGTACGCACGTTTATAGTATTACATGGCCCCACACTCGTAGGATTACTACTGAATATGCACTCATAAGGATTGTGCTGCACACCCGCTCGCAGGACATGTATCACGCATGTTTGTAGGGTTATATTACTCGGGTGCACGCGGGAATCAGGCTGCGTGTGCACTCGTGGCATGTGTTCTGTACACGCGCTTGCGCTATTTGTGAAGTTCGTACGCCCGCAGTTTTGTGCAGCGCACATGCTCATACAGCACATGGGGTGTGGCCCCGTACGCAGGTATGTGGTCACAATAGTTACTACTTGCCGGCATATTCTCTGCCATCGGTCGTGGTTAGCTTCAGGCGTTCACTGGTGGTCTATACGCGTATATGGTTGGCCCGAGTATAGGTTCATCAAGTTGGTGGTACAGCCATGCATAGCGGTTCACGACAGTTTCACACGTAGTCGTTCTGCACGCATCTTTATATAGGCAGGGTGATACATAGCAGTTGTCGCTGCTGACACATATTCAGAACGACAATTACACGACGCACAGGCGGGGCTTACCCAGTAAACCGTTGCAGACGGGGTATGTTTCATTATCGTTGGTACTGACATGCCTTCTGAACGACACTGACATTACGCATAGGTGGTGTTTACCTGTTAAGCCTGTCATGTTGCAGAAAGGGTACGTCGCATAATTGTTATTACTGACACGCCTTCAGAACAGCAATAACACCACACATAGGTGATGTATACCCATCATGCCTGCCACGCCTGCAGGGGGTACGTGGCACGGTTGTTACTGACACGCAGTCAGAACAGCAATAACGCCACACATAGGTGATGTATACCCATCATGCCTGCCACGCCTGCAGGGGGTACGTTGCACGGTTGTTACTGACACGCCTTCAGAACAGCAATAACGCCACACATAGGTGATAAGATTTGTTTTATTATCCAAGTAATCACGTCATGAACCTGACACGTCTTCAGGTTGTGTTTACTTGTGTTGTCGGTGCACCTATTTTTCGATATAGTCACGTTCTCAAAAAACGGAATTCACGATGTTTTGGGTTGTCATGGTACTCGTATAAACTTTCGCACTTACCACTGGGCACACACTTATCTAGACTCAGTTACGCATACAATTCTCGTCCAACACGTCTTCGGATACTTTCCCTCTGTCCTGGTTTAAAGAGTTGTTTATTGTTGTCCAAGTAATCACCTCATGAACCTGACAAGCTTTCAGGTTGTGATTGCTTGCGTTGTCGATGCGCTCCTTTCTCTGTGTAGTCATGTCCCAAAAATGTACTTCATGGTGTTCTAGGTTGATATGGTACTCGTATAACGCTTCGCACTTGTCACCGGGCGCATACTCGTCTAGGCCCAGTTACGCATACGATTCTCGTCCGACACGTCTTCGGATACTTTCCCTCTGTTCTGGTTTAAAGTGTCGTACATTGTTCTCTAAGTAATCACCTCATGAACCTGACACGTTTTCAGGTTGTGATTGCTTGCGTTGTCGGTGCATTCCTTTCTCTGTGTAGTCTCGTTCCTAAAGATGCTCTTCAGGGTGTTCTAGGTTGTTAAGGTACTTGTATAACGTTTCGCACTTGTCACCGGGCACATACTTGTTTAGGTCCAGTCACGTATACAATTCTCATCCGACACGTCTTCGGATACTCTCTCTCTGTCCTGGTGTTAGACGGTCAGCTATGTTATAGATAAATGAGCTTGGCTAGACGGTTAGTTTGGCTGTCCCTACTACATACATTTACTTTCACATGTGCTCCCATTGAAGCAGTCCAGAATATTGCAGCAGATGCCTTATCTAGGAACAACCTGTCACATTTCTTTCAGGTGATGCCAGAAGCCGATTCCATAGGGGGGCAAGTTCCCCCATTCCATTCACTAGTCATGAACTGAACCAGCACCTTCAGATAGCCAAACGTTTGGTCAGTGATTCCTTGTCCGCAAATACACGAAAAATTTATGGTACGGCGTGGAACTCATTCTCCAAATTCAGATCCAAGCACGCCGAAGGCGACAAAATTTCAGTTCCCTTCCTATTAGCATATGTCGGGTTTTGCCATACCACACTGCATTTATCCCACAATACTATTAAGAGTTATCTAGCCGGTATCCAACACCATTTATCCTTGACCAATACCCGTAGTTACTCTATACTCTCTTCTCGCTTGGTGAAGTCCGCTCTGAAGGGCATCCTTAAGAAGGAAGTCCCTTGCAGCCCAGTCAGATAACCAATCACAGGCAACATGTTCAGGCAGTTGTCCGACTTGTTAGACTACGCACCATTGGGTATTCGTGATAGCCTCACATTGATAGCGGCCATGTACCTTGCCTATTATGGGTTTCTCAGACCGGGTGAGTGTACTGCTCGGACTGTCAACGCGCCCTTTCTTAAGGTCAGTCAGCTGTCACATGTCTCTGATCATTTCGAGCTGTCCCTCAGTCAGACCAAGACCTCGTCTCCGGGTCAAACTGTGATTGTCCGGTTTTCCCCACCGTTCACAAATGGTGTCCTGTCACAGTCCTCCGTGAATTGTTCAATGCCTGTGTTAACCTATCAGCTGACGACCCTTTACTCCATTTCAGATCCAACCCGCTAACTACTTCTCAATTCATCAAACATTTACGCATTTTGGTCAGGTCGCTGGGAGGAGACCCGACTTTATTATCCGGTCACTCCTTCCATATTGGCGCAGCTACAGCCGCTTCTAAGCACGGGGTCCCAGCCCACGTAATCATGAAATTAGGATGTTGGAAATGCGGATGCTACATGCAGTATATCCCTAACCCTCGCAAAGAAATGGCTAGCGCATTCCAGTCTCTTGTGTTGTAATCTGCAATAAACAAATGTTTGTTTAAATCCGGGTTTTGCCCTCTTTTCCAGGCATATTCTTTACGCCGCAGTTATGGCACACTTCAGACTGCTTAGTTGAGGTTGATAGGTTATTGGTTACAGTTGGTTGTTAGTATTAGGGTTGTACGCATATCAGTCATGTAGCAACGACCACAAATGGTAAGGCCTGCGCAGCTGGCCTGTAATTGTGGGAGGAGCGGGATGACCATAAGAACCCACGGCTCTCCCCCCTTCAATGACGCTGTGGGTTCTTCGCTCCCACCCGCCCCCCCTTCTTTTCATTTCATCACACTTACCACAGGGTATGCCCTCTTTTCCAGGCATATTCTTTACGCCGCAGTTATGGCACACTTCAGACTGCTTAGTTGAGGTTGATAGGTTATTGGTTACAGTTGGTTGTTAGGTTAGTATTAGGGTTGAACGCATATCAGTCATGTAGCAACGATCACAACAGATATTATAAATATATTTTGGTAACTGTCCAGATAATAGCATTAAAGGTTATGAGGCTACATTCCTCCAGTGTCTAATTTCAGTAGAATTCTGTCCCTACTAACAACTAGATCAGACTTTACAGAAAGTAGGGGTTAAGCTAGTGCTATTTGAAGAGAAAGAGAGCCTAAGAAGTGAGGGAGAGAACCTGAGAATGCATTTGTGGTGTATTTGCAAGCTGTCAGCTCCCGATGATCTATACTCCCTGAAAGGTAAATAAAGGCTTCCCTTTTATGTCTCACCTTCCATAAAGTCCAATGCAGTTGCTACTAGTACAAATACCAGTGTATCTTCTGCTGCATGTGCACAGTGCTGCACTGTAATCCCCCCACCCCCTCCCTTTAGCTCATTAACAGCAGAAGCTAAGTTCTTAGTGTAACCCTTTCCTTGCTGTGTTCCTGCTTCTTTCATTTCTGCTCACATAGCACCTTGAAAACCCAGTGCATCAGTAACCTCTTCTCCCAAACATGCTATATTAGTATAGTACTATGTATATAATCAGTCCAGCAACATGTTTAGTGCACTTTAACCAGCACTTTGCATTGGCATAGCAAAGAGGATTATGCAAAGGGAAGTAAGGGAAAGTAATCCCTTTTTGTGTACTACTGGCAAACAACCAAGTTCTGGTCTCAGTGCCTGAAATGGAGGGGACTCTGATGGGCTCAATAACAGCAGTAGAGCGCGAATACCAGTGAAGTTGCCCTGGACCTTTCATTATTTAGGGAGAAGATGCTGTAGTTCTTCTACTGATATAACATGTTTACCTTTATAGATGGAGGAGGGGAAAGGTATGTAAAAGTGTATTATGGGTAAGAAATAGATGAAGTAAAAGAAGAATGCAACTATATCATATAGATAAGAACAAGCCGTATTGCACCAGACAGCCTACAGCAGATATCTGAAAAGCAGATAACACCACATCCAGAAACAGAATAAGAAATAAATGTACAGTAGATGCCGGAGAGTGTGTCTGCACTTCACTTGGTTGTTTCTACAATTCCCGTAAAGAATGGCAATGCACAATTTTGACTAATGCTAAAGAGAAACAACCTAACATTTGATAGTGTACAAATCTTAAACAGGTACTCCGCTGCTCAGCGTTTGGAACAAACTGTTCCAAACACTGGAGCCGGCGGCGGGAGCTCGTGGCCTCATGACGTCACGCCCCCACCCTCAATGCAAGTCTATGGGAGGGGGTTTCATGGCTACACGCCCCCTCCCATAGACTTGCATTGAAGGGGTGGGGCGTGACATCATAAGGGGGTAGGGCTATGACATCATAAGCTCCCGTCACCAGCTCCAGCGTTCGGAACAGTTTGTTCCAAATGCTGAGAAATGGAGTACCCCTTTAAATATAGGAAAAGCCTCCAGGTTTAGGTTAACACCGTGTTTTCGCATCCTGTTGAAAAGAAATTTTTTCAACAGATTGCAAAAACGCAGTGTGAACAGGGTCTAACTCTTTGTGGTGCGTTGCCCATTCTTGTCTCAGGTGATAAACGTTCAGACTAAACAAAGAGACCATATTGAGATGTCACTGTAAAATTACAAACTCTATTAGATTGATAAACTCCTTTCTTCTTCATGCGTAAATAAAAAAATAAAAGCAGGAATAGCATAATAGATGAAGGAAAACAGTAGAGCGAGCATCAGTAAAGAAACATAAGGGGTGAGAAGAGGAAAACTGAAGGGTATTAACTTGACAGTAACAAATAAATTGTGAAGTGTTAAAGAAAAGGGTAGAGGGCCAAGCAAAATGAAAAATGTCAGGAAATAATTATAGTGCTGAGAAGAACAGTCCGGTGCTAGGAGCATTACAGCAGCGTACAGCACAGGACCATTTATTTATGTTTTGTACATTTGGTTTGTTCAGTTTAGCAAAATTCCGCTGAGACAGCACCATTTACTTCTGCTTAAGGATCAGCCCTCTGGGGTGTAATTGGAAAGCTATAACCTGGAATACTTTATTACAATACTTTTTGGAGAACCTTGTGACATTTCTGTGAACACTTTTTAGCATTGAAATAATCAAGAAAAAAAAAGTTTAAAGTGAACACCTAAACAAAAGATGGCCATTTGGGCCCCTGGGTGGGTGGACAGTTCATAATGGCCTATTTTCTTTTTTATTTGGTGGGGTCTATGGGGGCGGGGTCTCTTGGTACACGGATGTTTGACTCATTGTTTCCCAAGCACCTCTGAGTTATTTTGTGTTCAGTATTGCATGTTGTATTACTATATGTTGCGGTTATTTCTGCCCTAAACCTTTTATTTTTTGATATGCAGTTATGTGCCAAACTGTCTGTAAATGTGATATCTGGGGAGCTTATTTCATCTGCCAGACATGCACTGTGCACCTACACTGCTGTAAGGTTTCTGGCTTCATTAGTCCGCTGTCGGCCAACATGGTCATTCTCTTGTGATTTACAGACAATGGTCATAGAAGTGGCAAACATCTGCCAACTATTTTCTTGTGTATAGTGCAAAGTGGTAAATGATTAGCTGAACTTTGCCAATCTTGCCATACACTTCTGTTTTCAGCTAACCATGGCTGAAAAAAGCAACAACCTGGCACATCACATTTTGAACAGACAATAGTCTGATATCCTCTATCATGAATCACAAAGCTGCTTAAACATGTATCCCTGAAAGCTATCCCCCTGATCCTTCCATACACTAAAATCTCTGCTTGGCGGAATGAGTATGTGTATTTTTAATGAGGAGAAGTGTGTAAGTCACTGCCATCGAAAAAGGATCGGACAGTTAAAATCCTACATGCCCGTTCCTTCTTTCCCCTGACAACTGCTGTTGGGAGAGAATGAGGAGGCCTCATATACATTAGATAGTTGGCCTGTACTGCCAAAATTAGCAAGTTCATCCAACGCATATCCAAAGTGTGTGGCCAGATGAATTTGTAGCTGGATTTTCCAATAATCTGCAGATAAATATCTCATCACGGCTGCCAGCTTAAAGCTGTTTTCCTTATTAATACATATTTGAATTATTATATGCTTTTGAATAGCAACCATTTTTGTTACAAGTATCTACCTGATGGACTGACCATAGGGTGTCCTAGGATCATAGGGATTCCTTTTGAATCCAAACCTGGGTTTCACTTAAAAACCTGTATCAAAAGCTATGATGATGTGTTTCCAAAAAAGCTCTTTGTGTGAAACCCACCCTTACTCAGTATTTGCTAGGAAGAAGGATGTGCAAAGTCACCCATGGTAAAAGATTGGACATCTAGATCGGACAAGCCCCCAACCCCGCCCCTGTCCATCCATACAAGGTCTCACAGCTAATGATGTATATCAGAGCATATGACAATTCATGAGAAGGAAAGAACTGCCTGTAGTGCTCAGAGAAAGTCGTGTGGATACACAGATGTGGAGAAGGGTACCTAAGGCAGCCTCCATAATTCTTAAATGGAAGATGTTTGGAACAACCAGGACTCTCCCTAGAGCTTGCTGCTCCATCCACCAAAGTAAATAATCAGGAGAAAAGGGCCTTGGTAAGATAGGTGACCAAGAACCCAATAGTCACACTGTTGATCCTGTGTACTGTTTTGGGATTACTTTACCATAAAAAAAATTGAATAAAAGGCGATCAAAACATTTTATGGACCCCAAACATGTTAACAATTAAAATGACAGCTTGCCAAACAAAAAACAAGCCCTTCTAAGAGATCCTTAGCCAGGAACCAGGTACAACAGAGAAATGTCTGTCCTCTAGTGTATATAATAATAGAGGACAGCTCAAGGCCTTACGTTGACATTTGTTCAGAATTTACTACTTTAGGTGGTAGCGATCATTATTTATTTATTATTGTTGTGAAATATTTTAGCCAATTTGCTTATTACTTGGGCCAGTATATATAGTATAATAAAAGCTCTGTAAATGATTCATTCTTGCTCAGTGGTCATATTCAAACATCTTTTCTAGTCATAATAAAAAACCCTTTTCAAAAATGCCCAGGTTCCCATAAATCACATTGTGTACTTTATTTCACAGGAAAACACGGCAGCTACATTTAATACAGAAGCAACTCAGGGTTTTTGCCAAATAAGATAAGACAACTGAATATATTTCTACATGATAAAGGGCAGTTTACATTGACAGGAATACACACCAAGTTTGGTCCGGAACACTAGATAGAGAAGAAAATAGAAGATATTCTAGAATAGTTTAGAAAATAAAATGTATTTTATTGATCAAGAATAAAACTTGTAAATTATGATAGTCTGGAAGGCGACAATGTGGTACTTATGTCTTTCCTACCTTGGACTTTCAAAGACGATGTGAATATATATATATATATATATATAAATATATATATATATATATATATATATATATATATATATACATATATTTGTTCTTCTGTCCTTCCCAATCGGAACATGAGTTTGATCACTGTCTGTCTCAGAAACAACTATTAGTTGTTAGTATGGACGCATTAGGGTTTCAAGGGTCTATTTATCAAAGTTGCAAATAGCTTAATGGTTTTCTTCTTGATTTATCACGGTGCAAATGCCAATTTTTGTGCAGCCTATTTATCAAGCCAAGATAGCTACTAACTCTAGGTCAAGAAAAATCATTTAACTGTAACAAGTAAAAGTCTGTAAAGAACTGAGCAGTGACCTATCAATGCTCCTAATAAATATTAATAATATTTTTATTAAAACTAACAAATTACACAGCACTTTACAGTTTTGAGGGTACAAATGAGGACACAATTAAAAAATACAATAATACAAACTGATTGGTCAAACAAGAGGAGTGAGGTCCCTGCTCGTGAGAGCTTACAGTCTAGGAAGAATGGGGTTGAGGCAAATTTAGCAAGTGCTTTTTATATACAAATGTCCAGCCATGTTTTATAAATAAGATATTTTACAAAAAGATTGGGTGAACCAGCCAATCTCTGGGTGTTTAAAGTGCATAGAACATAGGTAGACACTGCTGAATGATAGTGGGGGAGACCAGTTAGGGTATGTTATAGGCTTGCGTAAATAGGCACTGTCATTAAAACTTACATTTGCTATTGAACTAAAATAAATAATCTTTCTAATTTACTTTGTTAAAAAAAATAAGTTTTCTATGTTTTATTTGTGTTTAAAAACGCTGCCACTAGGTGTCTCTTTACTTGTCCAGAGCACATTTCCCCCCATCCCTTGCACAGACTTTGGACTCCTGCTCGCCTGACAGAAGTCCAAAATCAGGAAATGCAGTCTGGAGTGCGGAGCAGGGGGGGGGGGGGTCCAGCCTCAGCCAATCATTGCTCATCTCACACTGAACTGCTCTGGGCTGTGTGTAGCGGAGGAAGGGAGGAAGTGTGAGTGAGGGAGGAAGTTCTCCACTATATGGCTTCAGATGATGTCACAGCCTGCTGGGTAGCACCCCCTACCAGTGTGTGATCTGACTCAGACTGAGCAGAAAATACAGAGAAAAAAACTAACAAATAATAAAAATAAAGGCAGGGGGTGGTTTTCATGATGAGGGCAGTGAACTGAATATGGTTTAGTGATGCTGCTGGGCCTCTGCCTAAAATTTTTTGATGTTAGCACTAGCTAACATACATCTTCTATACAGATTTCAACATTAAAATTTTAATGTTAGGGGTTGTGAAGCCCTCTTGTAAACTCATGCGGATGCCTGCGCCAGGCTAAGTGTTTCAGTAACTACTGTGCTTAGTGATGTTGCTGGGCTTGGGCCTTAAATTCTTTGATTATAGAAGAAGGTAACATACCTCTTCAATAGAGATTTCAACATTGATCTTTCAATGTAAGAGGTTATGAAACCCTCTTCTGTACTACTGATGCCTGCTCCTGACTGTGTTTCAGGAATCACTGGGCTTGGGCCTTAAATTTTTGGATGTTAGCACTAGCTTACATAAATGCTTAATTGAGATTTCAATGTAAGGGGTTATGAAACCCTTTCGTGTACTCCTGCTGCTCACTGCTCCTGTCTGTGTCATTCAGCAACTACAGGGTTTAGTGATGCTGCTGGGCTTGGGCCTTACATTTTTGGATTATAGCACTAGGTAACATGCATCTTCAATAGAGATTTCAACATTCACCTTTTAATGTTAGGGGTTGTGAACCCCTCTTGTGTACTCATGCTGCTGCCTGCTCTTGTATGTGTCATACAGCAACTACATGGTTTAGTGATGCTTCTGGGCCTAGGACATTACCTATATATGTTTATGGTAGCACTAGGTACCATACATCTTCAATGTAAATTTCAAAATTCATCTTTAATTCTTAGAGATTGTGAGGCCCTATTGCCTCCTCATCTGTCGCCAACTCCAGGCTGTGCCATTCAGCCACTATATGGTCTCCTCATGCTTCAGCCAACTCCAGGCTGCGCCATTCAGCCACTATATGGTCTCCTCCTACTGATGCCACCTCCAGGCTCTGTCATTGTGCTGCCATGTGACATCTGACTCCATGTTAGATTTAGTCCTTTGTACCCACAAGCCGGGGCCCGGGACACTAAAACTTGGGAGTTAAAAGTTGACCTCCAAAACCCATAATTTCAATTTAAAAATCTTAAATTTATATTCAAAATTCTTAAACTTCAATGGTCTCCTCATGCTTCTGCCAACTCAGACACTAAATGGTCCCACATGCTCTAGCTACCCAAAATCTTCGGTTTAAATTTCAGAATTCATCTTTTAATCTTAGGGATTGTGAAGGTTTAGTGTCTACTTCTGCTGCTGCCAACTCCTGGTTGTGTCACTCAGCCACTATATGGTCTCTTCATGCTGTCAACACCTCCACGCTGTGTCATTCAGCCACTATATGGTCTTCTCATGCTCTAGCCACATTCAAGCTTTGTCATTCAACCACTATATGGTCTCCTCATGCTGCCAACACCTCCACGCTGTGTCATTCAGCCACTATATGGTCTCCTCATGCTGTCAACACCTCCACGCTGTGTCATTCAGCCACTATATGGTCTCCTCATGCTTCAGCCTCATCCATGCTGTGTCATTCAGCCACTATATGATCTCCTCATGCTTCAGCCTCATCCATGCTGTGTCATTCTGCCACTATATGGTCTCCTCATGCTGCAAACACTTCCACTCTGTGTCATTCAGCCACTATATGGTCTCCTCATACTGATGCCACCTCCAGGCTCTGTCATTGTGCTGCTCTGCGGCAGAGATTCTAAAAGTGATGCCGGTAATCTGCATGTCATTCTGAATAACAGTATTATTTCACTACCCCAGCACACTCCATATGCGTGATAGAACCCAACAAAGTGTTCTATACCCCTATTGAGGCTCTCTGTAGGCCAGAAATAGCTGTTTTTAATATAGATTAAATAAAATGATATACATTCGGATCAAAACTGGCCGAATCAGCCGAATCGACTTTTTCAAAAGTTCACTCATCTCTAGTCTATAGACATATACATTTTCCTGCTCATATTTGATGCCCATAATTTAAAGCTGCAGATTTTAAGCTACAGTATGTTCAGTCATATAGTTTACATTGAACTCTACAGCATATAATCTTCAGCTTCAAATCCTGCACATCGTACAGTAGGTGTGAATAGACTCTTAGGTGAGGGTCACATGTGACGTATTTTGCTGCATATTTTCTGCTGCATATTTTCCTAACTATTAAAGTCAATGAGTAGCAAAATCAGCTGCAGAAAATATGCAGCAAGATATGCAGCAAAATACGGCAAGTGTGACCCTACACTAAATGGGGATATTCCATAAAGCAAAATTGGAAAAACTTTGTTTACTTATACAGTAGGGACTAATGAGTAATATGCAGTTGTACTGATCATCCAACACATAGAAAACAGCATATAGAGATCATATTTACAAAAAGTATTTTATTAACAAATATGCATGAAAGACAAGACAAAGTAAAATCACATAAAAATGGTGCTAGGGTGAGAACTGACAGAAAAAATGGGGGCTATGCCCGCAGGTACAAAATATGCAACATATAAAATAAAACTAAGTGCAAAAGAACCACTTGGAACTAGCAGCATAAATATAAGGCAATGATCCATTAAGAGGAGAACTATAGCAGCAACAGTGGTAAAAGTGCATCAAGAAGGATATGTACACCAGCAAGTAGTTAACAATAGCAGAAAAGCAATAAAGTGCCATATGCAAAGTAAGCAAGCTGATTCATTCAAGGGCATACAGGTACAAACAGGCATATATGTAAATATGGATATAAAGTACACTAATTAGTAGTCATACCAGCAAGTGCAGCGTGAAGGCCTCCACACCAAAACGTTTTTGCTCCTAGTTGCTTGACCAACTCACTGGCCCTCATTTACTATTGCAAACCCGACATGGTTTGTCGGGTTGTGCGCCAGATTCTGCGACAGCAATTCTGTCTGCGCCAGAATTTACGACAGATTTTGTGCCAGAATTGAGAAAAACCTGACAAACTCTCCATTTTACTGAGAAAATCCGAAAAAAGGGGCATGGCCTTCTGGAAAAGGGGGCATGATCACCGAAATGGGGCACGTTCCTAACATTTTTACAAAAACACAACATATTTACTAAGGTTTCCACAGAAAATGTGGTGGATTTGAACTGAGGAAAACCAGACAGATCAGAACATGTGTAAAAAAAAGAAAATGTAGGGAAACCTTAGTAAATACCGTGGAAAATAAATTGTAGGGAATTAAAATCCCCAAAGAAAACTACACAACACTCTTAGTAAATAAGGGCCACTGTGTTCCCTAAGATGGTTTTTACCAAGGGCAACAGGACAAAAAAATGCAGAGAATTTTCAGAAATGCTTTTACATTGTAAATATGTTTGTGTACATAATGCATACGTTTAGATTTATCTTATTAATCTTCATGTTAAAAATGTTCCATTATTATACAATGATCCCTCAACTTACAATGGCCTCAACATACAATAGTTTCAACATAGAATGGTCAGGACAATTGTAACTTGAAACCAGACTCAACATACAATACTACAGACAGTCCAGATCTGTGAAACGTGTCAATGTCTGGAAGATCTGACCAATCAGAATGGGCATTCACTGGTAAAACCCCTGTATGCACTGACTGATGTCTGGTAGCGCCCCCTACAGTACACTTTACCTGTGCCAGGGTTACCTGCTCCTTTGGATATCAGCTGAGGGCGACTCCATGTTACTTTTTTAGGACATTGTGTGTACCCCAAAGAAGCTCCTGTCTTCTACATAGACCAGTGTTTCCCTGCTTGGGAAACACTGACATAGAAAGTGATTTACAGCTCCCAGCAGATCACTGTTACTGCTATATGTAAGGTTTTGTTTTATCTATATTAGTTATCTACTTATTTTTCTTTAATTCTCACTTTTTCCTATTTTTGGATGACATTTTGGTGCCTTTAGAACCAATTACCAGGTTTCCATAGAGTTCTGGTCTCAACATACAATGGTTTCAACATACAATGGTCATCCTGGAACCAATTACTGTAATATTGTAACTTGAGGGACCACTGTAATTGTTTTGTCTGTGAGTTGTTTATTTGCAATGAAGTAAAACTGCTGGGTGACCATCCTCTAAATGTGTTGATTCCATAATTTTTGTCTTGAGTTGTACCAATTCGGACCTTAAAGGGGTACTCTGGCCCTAGACATCTTATCCCCTATCCAAAGGATAGAATATCAGATGTCTGATCGTGGGGGTCCCGCCGCTAGGGACCCCCGCAATCTCCCTGCTGCGCCCAACATTCATTTAGAGCATTGGGTGCAGCGCCAGAGGCTCATGACGTCACAACCGTGCCACACTCGTGACGTCATGGCCATGCCCCCTCAATGCAAGTGTATGGGAGGGGGCATGGCTGCCACCACGCCCCTCCCATAGATTTGCATTTAGGGGGCATGGCCATGACGTCATGAGTGGGGTGTGACAGTGACAACACAAGCCTCTGCCCCGCATTGCCAGTCATCCAGAACGGACCCCCGCGATCAGACATACCCCTTTAACAACTTCCCTACTTGGGCCGTGAGTTGCTGGTTTAGCTTTTTATTGATATTGAGGTGAGCTACTTTATAGCTTCTTTGTCTATTATTGCTGACACTTCTCTATTGACCATATAACCCCTGAACCCCCTATGACGGGAAATAAAATACTCTGCTTGTAGCCTATTTTCCCTTATGTCATGTAGACAGGGAAATATATAGTTGTAAGTAAAAAAGTTTAGTAAATCCATGGGTGCCTCCAGGATACTGTTAACACATTTTTCATGTGATCTTGGCTGGCTTTTGCTCTATATCTAATACGTGATTGCGCAGGGTTGGACCTGATTACTCTATTGTGAGCCATTATAACACATTAATATACATTATGAATAAAATAAAATAAAACTAAATTATTTAGGACAAACTGTGTTAACATAGTCAAAATAAATGAAAGTAAAATAGATGGTGCACAGTAGACTGTAAGACAAGAGTCATTAGAGACATAATTGAAATGAATAGCACGGCAGCTTGTACCTAAACATATTGTATGCTGGCACATTTACAAAAGCTTAAGAACATTTGCTTCCTTGGCTTTCCTTTCCCTGGGATGACTTTCCTATGACCAGTGATAATACTGTCCATTTACAATTGATTGATCAGCCGGGCTGGGACAAGCATTAGTATGTGCAATGCAATACATGTAAATCATGTCCTCCCCCAGAGTAAGCCGCCAATACAAGTCATGGTGGACAGAGTACTTTCTAAAATGTAGACTAGGTGAACAGACGAAGGAGTAAATTGAAGTTTTAGGGCTTTAATGCAAAATATATCACAGGCTTCTACCCTGACACCATACTAATTTCAATAATTCAATAATTCCACCATGTAGGTCATGTGCATATGTCTTAATATGCTAATCAATGCAGCAGGTGACCGTTTTGCTCTCTGTGCGCTCACCTGCATCCTTCATTAGCATAATAATTACAGGGAACAGCCTGGAGAATATGGAGGAGGCAGGGGAGCTGGGCAAGCCGGCGCCCCGCCTCCCTTGTGCAGTGGAGAAGCGGGAAGATTACAATGCTAGAACTCTGCATATACTGAACGGATTTAAGTAAGTGCCTTGTCTCTGTAAAGCTGTCCACCAGCACTATAACCCAGTATATTGGGTTTAGTGTGCATGAACAGGGTGTCAGATTTTCTCTAAGCAAGAAGGTCATTGTGATACTGAAACATATGTAGGGGCTGGTACTCCTGTGGTTCTTTCACAAACATTATATTTAGAGATGAGCGAATCGAACTTGACAAACCCGAATTCGTTACGAATTTCATGAAACATTTGATTCACAACGAATACGAATATCGCCGCGATTCTATCGCACAAATCGCTTCATTAAACTCCATTTTACAGCATTCCAGGCTATTGTATAGCTAAGATGGCGGATCCACATGTGAGTACATGTGCACGGGATTATGGGAGGGTGGGAAACAGCGGCGGGAATGAAGGTAGGCGGGTTGACCCTGAACCACATGTGAGATGCAGCCTATCAGTGTTCACTGACCCCTGTGATGTCACTTGCCTCTCTTCATTTCATCTATGCACTGAGATGGAGAGGACGGGACTGCGTGTGTGTGAATAGCTCATACCACAGCGTTACACTGCAACTGCTAGTCCCATCAGCATTAGGGAAAGGCAGGCGTGCAGAGTGCTGTGCTGTTACACTGAGAAGGATCATTGATAGCTAAACCTCCTATTCACGTTATTGAGCATTGCAGCAGAGAGGGGCAGATAGCTGTCAGCTGCCTCATACAGATCTCCATGCTGCCTGAACATTCTGAAGCATCTTATCTCCTCATTTTTCAGCTCTATTGAGGTTTTTTTTCTCCACAAATCTCCTGCTGCTCAGAATTGTGTGACAGAGTGCAATTTAGGGTTTAATCCCTGGATTTTTTTTTTTGGTGGTGCACTGTTGGGTCCTGCTGCTGTTCAGAAATAAGTCATATTAGTGTGAACTTTAGTGCCTTTTTACCATTTTTCACCATTTACTCTGTCTCTGTGCTAAATTCAGTGTTATACCACACGTTATACACCTGACGGTGTATTAAAGAAATTTTTTTTTTCCTGAGTACAAATACTCTTTTTCAGTGGCCTTATCATTGCAAAGGGCCTATATACAAGCAAATAGCATACCATATACTACCTTTTTTTCTGTCTCTGTGCTAAATTTAGTGTTATACCACACGTTATACACCTGCCGGTGTATAAAAAAAAAAAAAAATTCCTGAGTAAAAATATGCTTAACAGTGGCCTTATCATTGCAAAGGGCCTAAATAAAAGCAAATAGCATGCCATATACTACCTTTTTTTTTCTGTCTCTGTGCTAAATTCAGTGTTATACCACACGTTATACACCTGCCGGTGTATTAAAGATTTTTTTTTTTCCTGAGTACAAATACGCTTAACAGTGGCCTTATCATTGCAAAGGGCCTAAATACAAGCAAATAGCGTGCCATATACTACCTTTTTTTTTCTGTCTCTGTGCTAAATTCAGTGTTATACCACACGTTATACACCTGCCGGTGTATTAAAGAAAATAAATGTTTTCCTGAGTAAAAATACGCTTAACAGTGGCCTTATCATTGCAAAGGGCCTAAATACAAGCAAATAGCGTACTATTTAGTACCTGTATTTCTGTTTTATACCACACGTTATACACCTGCTGGTGTATTAAAGAAAAAAAAGATTTTCCTGCTTAAAAATACACTTTTTCAGTGGCCTTATCATTGCAAAGGGCCTAAATTCAAGCAAATAGTGTACCATATACCACCTTTTTTTCTGTCTCTGTGCTAAATTAAGTGTTATACCACACGTTATACACCTGACGGTGTATTAAAGAAAAAAAAAAGGTTTTCCTGCGTACAAATATGCTTAACAGTGCGCTCATCATTGCAAAGGGCATACATACAACCAAGTAGTGTACTATTTAGTACCTCAATTTCTGTCTCGGTGCTAAATTCAGTGCTATTCCACACATTAGTATACACTGGCTAGTGTATACAACAAAAAAAGAGTTTTTTTCTGCGTATAAATTCGTTTAACAGTGCGCTCATCATTGCAAAGGGCATACATACAACAAAGGAGTGTACTATTTAGTAACTGTTATTCTGTCTAGGGCCTATATACTTTGAAAGGACAGCCGTAAGTAATCGCCTGCTGCTGTTCTATACCCTCATAAACGCACTAAGTATGTCAGACAGGGAAGTGCCAGGACGTGCACAGAGAAGGGGCAGATGCCTACATACGTCAGGCAGAGTTGGCAGCAGACTTGGGGTGAGTGGCAGCAGGAGTCGCAGCAATAGGCCTGAGCTCCCGTTAACACCCAGCGGTCGTGTTGTCGGCCCATCTATCTTCGTCAATTGGTTTGCACACTCATCCCCATCATCACAAGCGACATCTGACAACCCCAGTCAAGAGTTGGTGGGTTCCTCAGACACAATCCTCAGTTGGCATGGCCCGGGAGCAGTCCCTGTAATCCCATTGCCTTTGTCCTATGCTCTTCCCTCTCCCAAAGAAGTATCTCATGCTTTGGGTTCAGCTCCACTATTTAGCGAGGACGATGTAATAGAGGACAGTCAGTCTAATGGGCAGCCAAGAATGTGAGGAGACATGCGTCCCTTGCTCCGCAAGGAGGCCAAGTAGTGATGTGGAGAGTGACGTGGGAGGCGGTGTTTCAATTGCTCAGGGTCCTGAGGCAGACACTGTTGTGGAACACGAGGAGGACATCAGTGACGTGCACACATCTTTTGATGATGATGAAGCCGATCGCAATTGGGAGCCGGGTGCAGAAGCCGGGGCTTCATCATCATCAGGAGAAGAGATTTGCTCTTTGTCTATGAGGCAGCAAGGCGGTAGCACGGTTGGCAATCAGCATACTGGTGGCAGTAGTGGAAATTCAGGAGCCAAACGTGCCAGGGGGAGACCACCTGCTTTGTGGCAAGACGGCGCCAATAGCAGTAAAATAGTGCAAACTACGGGTGGTAAAATCAGCTACTCTGCGGTGTGGTTGTTCTTCATAAAGAATCCGGAGGACCTTAGTGTAGTCACATGCAAAATCTGTGGGCAGAAAGTGAAGCGTGGCCAGGGTCCCAATCTCGGCACCACGGCCCTGCGTCAACACATGATTCGCCACCATAAAGCGGCCTGGGATAACCGTGGTTCCGAGGTAGTGGTCCAGCCTGCCGCATCACCCAGTGGCCATCCGCTCCCTCCATCATCCAGCTAAGGCTCCACCACCTCAGCCGAAGGGAGCATTGTGTCAAACCATCCTTCTTGCGCTCCTGCTTCCTCCGCTCGTAGTCAGCCATTCCGCCAACAATCGATCGGCGAAGCCATGTCCAAGAGACAACAGTATGCGCCCACTCATCCAACGGCGCAGAAGTTGAATGTGCTCCTGTCCAAGTTGCTGGTGTTGCAGTCCCTCCCTTTCCAACTGGTGGACTCTGCAGCTTTCAGGGAATTGATGGCTTGTGCCGAGCCGAGGTGGAGAGTCCCAAGCCATCATTTCTTTGCGAAGAAGGCAGTACCAGCCCTGAATAAGTTTGTACAAGAGAAGGTGAGCCAGTCCTTGAGCCTGTCCGTGTGTTCAAAAGTGCACGGCAGCGCCGGCGTGTGGAGCTGTAACTACGGGCAGGGACAATACATGTCTTTTACGGCCCACTGGTAAATGTTGTTCTTGCACAGCCACAGCAGCAACTTGGACAGGTCACATCGCTTCCTCCTCCACGCTCTCGCTCCCAGGCAGTTGGTCCTTTTACAGTGTGCGCCTCCTCCTCCTCCATGTCCTCGGCCTCCACTGCACATCCAAATCTCGGTGGCCCTTCAACGTACCACGTGTGTAGGGCACAGCGGTGTCAAGCCGTCTGTCACATGGTTTGCCTTGGTGAACAGAGTCACACAGGGGAGGAACTGCTGAAGTTCATTAGGGAAGAAATCCGAGTATGGCTTACTCCACGAAATCTGGAAATGGGAACCATGGTGACCGACAATGCGAAGAACATTGTGGCTGCGCTGCGACAAGGAAGTGTGAACCATTCGCCCTGCATGGCACACGTGTTGAATCTGGTTGTCAAGAAGTTCATCAAGTCTTCACCCCATTTGCAAGATGTCCTGACAATGGCAAGGAAACTGTGCATGCACTTCAGCCACTCGTACACCGCCAAGCACACTGTGCTTGAGCTGCAGCGTCAGAACGGTATCCCACAACATAGTCTCATTTGTGAAGTTGCCACATGTTGGAATTCCACCCTCCATATGTTGGACAGACTATACGAACAAAGAAAAGCCATCACAGATTTTTGGATGATACAGGCAGATAGGAGTACTCCCCTGTGTAACTTCAATGTGAACAAGTGGCAGCTCATACATGACACCTGCCGTTTGCTGAGGCTCTTTGAGGAAGCAACATTTTTTGTTAGTCACTCGAATTACGCCATGAACGACGCAATTCCACTCCTACATTTACTCCAAAAAATGATTGAAAACATGGCTGGTCACGGCAATGGAGATGTTGCACCTACATCAGAAGGCTACATGAGTCCTGTGGGGGATGAACTGGAGGAGGATGATGAGGGGCAGAGCGGAACACAGTTTACGGTGGATGAGATGGCCAGTGTTTCTGGTCATTGGACAGGAGAGGAGGAGCAGGAGCAGCCAGAGGAGCTGGAGGGTTATTACGAGGGAGGCGAGACAGAGGACCCAGACACACCATGGCAATATGCAGTGGAGATGGAGGCAGGTAGTCCCAGTGAGTCACTGTCACAAATGGCACGATGCATGCTGAGTTGCTTGCGTAGTGGCCCCCGAATTGTCAAAATTCGTCAGTGCGATGACTTCTAGATCTCTACCTTATTAGACCCTCGCTACCGGCCCAGAATGGGGGCCTTTTTTACACCCACTGAGAGGGAGGACTTCAGGGAGTTTCTACGTAGTCGGTTGGCCGATGCCTATCGGCCACATGGTCCATCCACTCGCAGGTCTGACTCGGGGGGCCCTCTGCGCTCACCTTCCACTGCCACGGCTGCTGGGGAGGGGAGGGGTGGCAGGAGCAGTACCGGCTCAATCAGCAGCAGCCTGAGTCTACAGTCGCTGATGAGTAGCTTCCTTCAGCCGCATAGTGAAGCTACTCATCAGCAGCAGGTGGACATGGAGCAGGACCTGAACCAGCAGGTGATGGCTTACTTCGACATGACCCTGCCAACAACCGTTGAAGATCCGCTGGACTTCTGGGCAGCCAAACTCGATTTATGGCCGCAACTAGCGGAGTTTGCCCTGGAAAAGCTGTTATGCCCGGCCAGTAGTGTGTCATCAGAGCGGGTGTTTAGTGCGGCCGGGGTCATAGTCACCCCAAGGCGAACTCGTCTGTCCACTAAAAATGTGGAGAGACTGACGTTTGTCAAGATGAATCAGGGATGGATCAGCCAGGATTTCCAGCCACCAATGACAGATGGGTCTGAGTAGATTGACCATGCTCCTACAACAAAATTTTCTCTATTGTGGTTGGTTATGAAACCCTCTGGGGCAGACCTGGGGATTGTACGGCCCGCTTGACACATACGGCCCTTTGATTGGCTCTGACCGGCCCGCGCTGATTGGGGGACAACTATGCTGCCTAATCTGGGGGACATCTATGCTCCTAATCTAAGGGACATCTATGCTGCTTAATCTGGGTGACATCTATGCTGCCTACTCTGGGGGATAACTATGCTCCTAATCTGGGGGACATCTATGCTGCCTAATCTGGGGGACAAGTATGCTCCTAATCTGGGGGACATCTATGCTGCCTACTCTGGGGGACATCTATGCTGCCTAATCTGGGTGACATCTATGCTGCCTAATCTGGGGGACAACTATGGTCCTAATCTGGGGGACATCTATGCTGCCTAATCTGGGGGACAACTATGCTCCTAATATGGGGAAAACAGAAGCTTCTGGCCTTGGGCCTATAATTTTTTGAAGTTTAGCAGTAGCTAAATACATGCTTAATGCATATGTCAACATTGATCTTTAAATGTAAGGGGTTATGAAACCCTCTTGGGTATACTGCGAATGACTGCTCCAGACTCATTCTGTGTCTTTCACAAACTACTGGCCTCCCTGGTGCCTCAGGCCTTGGGCCTATAATTTTTTGAAGTTTAGCAGTAGCTAAATACATGCTTAATGAAAATGTAAACATTGATCTTTAAATGTAAGGGGTTATGAAAATCTCTTGGGTACTGCAAATGCATGCTCCAGACTCATTCTGTGTCTTTCAGGAACTACATGCCTCCCCGGTGCCTCTGGCCTTGGGCCTTAAATTTTTGGATGTTTAGCAGTAGCTAAATACATGCTTAATGCAAATTTCAACAATGATCGTTAAATTCATCAGTCAACTCCAGTCTGTGTCCGTTAGGCAATATATGGGTTACTGATGCAGCAGAGGTGGGGCCTTGGTCTTGGAATTTCAATTATTTAAAAAAATTGAACATATTGTGTGGTTTATTATATTATAGAAGAATGTCTTTGGGTGGTCCACCGTCCTGCATTATAGAGTCTTCTGAACTGCTGTATATGCGCTTGTTTTAACAAAAAGGTATTTTGTCAGACAATTTTAAAAAAAATCGCGTTTTTTTTGGGGTGGATTGTGAAGCTCGGGTGTGTGCTCGTGCATCAGCCAAATCCAGGCTGTGTCTTTCAGGCAATCTATGGGTTACTGATGCA
Source organism: Hyla sarda (assembly GCF_029499605.1). Lineage (NCBI taxonomy): Eukaryota > Metazoa > Chordata > Amphibia > Anura > Hylidae > Hyla > Hyla sarda. The sequence continues at coordinate 322,834,133 of NC_079193.1, forward strand.
GCTGAGGTGGGGCCTGGGTCTAGGAATTTCAATTTTTTTTAAAAAAATTCAACAATTGTGTGGTTCATTATTTTTGAGAAGAAAGTCTTTGGGTGGTCCACCGTCCTGCCTTATAGAGTCTTCTGAAATGTTGGATATGTGCTTGTGCTTACACAAAGTTGTGAATGAAAAAAAACCATTTATACAATTTTGTTGATTTTGGGCCGGATTGTGAAGCCCTGTGTGTACTGGTGCATCATCCAACTCCAGGCTTTGTCCTTCAGGCAATAAATGATTCCTGATGCCGCAGAGGTGGGTCCTGGGTCTGGGAATTTAAAATTTTTGGATTGCGGGTGCTACAAAAAAAGATGGACACATCCTAATCCATTCAGTGGAGCACGCCTGCAGCCCCGGACATCTGACGGCTTAACACACCTATTATTGCTCGATCTCAGGAGAAGGGGGTTCATCATTGGGAGAAGAGAGTTGCAGGTTGCCCTTGAGTCAGCAAGGCGGTAGCACGGTTGGCAGTCAGCGTGGTGTGGCAGTAATGGGAATTCTGGAGCCAAACGTGCACGGGGGAGACCACCTGCTTCGCGGCAGCTTACCTTTTCGGGAGTAAGCGGGTTACCAGCACCGGTCGATGATAGAGACACGCTAATTCGTTCAGTGGAGCGCGCCTGCGGCCCCGGAAATCTAAGGGCATAACACACCTGGTATTGCTCGATCTCGCAATTGATCGTGCAAAGGTAGGGGGTTATTAAAGCCTCTTGGGTACTGCTGAGGCCTACTCTTGACTGCTCCTGGTGCAATGTATGGGTTAATTAAACTCTCTTGGGTAGTGTTTTTTTTTTAAATTTACTGATAATTTTATCAGTAATAAAATTGAATTTTCCAGAATGCTAATCGTTACACAACAGAACGCTTGTTGCAGGGATTAACTCTGCTTCATCATTTTGGGCGAAAAAAGTCCTTTGGTGATCTGATCTTTTGGAGACAGATGCACTTACACACATATTATATTAGTTTTTTTTTTAAATTTCAAACACTGTGTGGTTTATTATTTTTGAGAAGAATGTCTTTGGGTGGTCCACCGTCCTGCATTATAGAGTCTTGTGAACTGTTGGATATGCACTTGTTCTTACACAAAGGTATTTCTTTAAAACATTTCTAAAATGTTGTTGTTTTTTGGAGGGGATTGTGAAGCCCGGGTGTGTACTGGTGCATCAGCCAACTCCAGGCTGTGTCCTTCAGGCAACATATGGGTTCCTGATGACGCAGAGGTGGGGCCTGGGTCTAGAAATTTCAAATTTTTTGATAGCGGGTGCTACCAATGAGAAATCTTTGACACAAATTTCATATATTGTGTTGGTTTTTTGGGGGGGATTGTGTAGCCCTGGTGTGTACTCTTGCATCAGCCAAATCCAGGCTGTGTCATGCAGGCAATATATGGGTTACTGATGCCGCAGGGGTGGGGCCTGGTTCTGGAAATTTAAAATTTTTGGATAGCGGGTGCTACCAATGAGAAATCTTTGACAAAAATGTCATATATTGTGTTGGTTTTTTGGGGGGGATTGTGAAGCCCTGGTGTGTACTCTTGCATCAGCCAACTCCAGGCTGTGTCATGCAGGCAATGTATGGGTTACTGATGCCACAGTGGTGGGGCCTGGTTCTGGAAATTTCAAATTTTTTGATAGCGTGTGCTACCAATGAGAAATCTTTGACAAAAATTTTTCATTGTGTTGATTTTGGAGGGGGGATTGTGAAGCCTGGTGTGTACTGGTGCATCAGCCAACTCCAGGCTGTGTCCTACAGGCAATATATGGGTTACTGATGCCGCAGAGGTGGGGCCTGGGTCTGGAAATTTCTAATTTTTGGATAGCGGGTGCTACCAATGAGAAATCTTTGTCAAAAATTTCATATATTGTGTAGTTTTTTTTGGGGGGGGGGTTGTGAAGCCTTGGTGTGTAGTGTACTAGTGCATCAGCCAACTCCACGCTGTGCCATTCAGCCACTAAATGGTCTCCTCTTGCTGCCAACATGTCCACGCTATGTCATTCAGTCACTATATGGTCTCCTGACACTGATGCCACCACCAGGCTCTGTCATTGTGCTGCTGTGCGGCAGTGATTCTAAGAGCGATGCCGGTAATCTGCATGTTATTCTGAATAACAGTATTATTTCACTACCCCAGCACACTCCATATGCGTTTTAGGACACAACAAAGTGTTCTATACCCCTATAGAGGCTGTATGTAGTAGCCTTTTTTAACATCGATTCGCCGCCAATAAATTCGGATCGAAACTAACTTTTCGGGAAAATTTGGCGAATCGGCTGAATTGAATTTTTGAAAAGTTCGCTCATCTCTAATTACATTGATGGTATACACTGTTATTTATGGTATTATACTGTTTGCACTTTGCACTTTATGTTTTCTTAAAGCCTGAGTTTGTAGTTTAATGCCATCACAAGTTTTGTACTTCCTACCTATCTGATGATGTGTATTGTTCACTCTAGGACGTGAGAGTGAAGAAATTAGAATATTCATCAGACGGGTGGGCATACGGCTGTGTATTGTGGAGACAGGCCGTCTTCTCGCCTCCATTGTGCACAGCAGCCCTATAGCAGAGCCGCAAACCGGAAAGGATAACTTTTGATCTGCGAGACAGAATTATGTAAGCAGCCCCTCTTTTTATCGCAGTTCACCCACACTATAACCCAGTGTATTATCTTTAACCCCTTCTTGACCTGGGATTTTTCCATTTTTTTCCTCCTTACCTTTAAAAAAACATAACTCTTTTGCACCTAAAAATCCATATGTGGCTTATTTTTTGCACCACCAATTCTGCTTTGTAATGACATCAGTCATTTTACCCAAAAATCTACAGCAAAACGGAAAAAAAATCATTGTGCGACAAAATTGAAGAAAAAACACAATCTTGTGGGGGATTCCGTTTCTACGCAGTATGTTTGTCAGTAAAAATGACACCTTATCTTACTTCTGCAGGTCCATACGATAAAAATTATACCTTACTTACGGTATTTAGGTTTGATTTTGTCATACTTTTGTAAAAAATCATAACTACATGCAGGAAAATTTATATGTTTAACCCCTTAAGGACCGGGGGGTTTTCCGTTTTTGCATTTTCGTTTAAAAAAAATCATAACTCTTTCAATTTTGCACCTAAAAATCCATATGATGGCTTATTTTTTGCGCCACCAATTCTACTTTGTAATGATGTCAGTCATTTTGCCCAAAAATCTATGGTGAAACGGGAAAAAAAATCATTGTGCGACAAAATTGAAAAAAAAAAAACGCTGTTTTGTAACTTTTGGGGGCTTCCGTTTCTACGTAGTACATTTTTCGGTAAAAATGACACCTGATCTTTATTCTGTAGGTCCATACGATTAAAATGATATCCTACTTATATAGGTTTGATTTTGTCGGACTTCTGGAAAAAATCATAACTACATGCAGAAAAATTAATACGTTTAAAATTGTCATATTCTGACCCCTATAACTTTTTTTATTTTTCCGTGTATGGGGCGGTATGAGGGCTCATTTTTTGTGCCGTGATCTGAAGTTTATAGCGGTACAATTGTTGTATTGATTGGACCTTTTCATAGTTTTTTATTCATTTTTTCATGATATAAAAAGTGACCAAAATAGGAGGAAACGGGAGGGTGGACTGGCGTTACTGGACTTTCCCTCCTACTATCTAGCAACAATTCTCACTAGGGTGATAGACGGCTTCCATAACAGGTCCGTGAAACAATAGGTGACATTCGAATGTAGAGCTTCGAGGACTGATATAAAATCCTTGCTGTGGTTGCCTAAACATGCATTACCTAGGAGTATGTCACCAGATATACCCCCGGTTACAGCCTCCTTACTCACAGTATATAAAACCACTGAACCGCTTACCCCTTTTCTCTTCCTCTGGCCCTCTTACTCCACTCTTTGGCAATCCAGCCTTCCCACCAGCTCAACAAACATCATCATTCCTATCCTTCCGCCGGGAAGATGCGCCCACCTTTCGAGACCTGACGGCCCCGTGTGGCTTAAAACCCCTTCCCGATCTCCTTCACAAGTCTCCTCCCCCAACCACCCATATATTCCAATACTCACAATGTAATCATTTCTATAAGACTCATAAAGATCGCCTAGCACACCATAGGTACCTTACAACCTTTGAGCGCCTCTGCACCTCCACCTCTCCAATGTGTAAAACCATTAGTACAGTTTGTGCTCATTTCTTAAAGGTTTTCACAACTGAATCTATGTCCTTCTGTTCAGCATGGGAAAGGGAATTGCACTGTTCTTTCTCGGATGAGGAATGGAGACAGGCCTTCTCATGGTGCCACCAGTCCTCCACCTCATGCAAAGCTCATGAAACCAATTACAAAATTATGACGAGATTGTATCGCTTTCCCTCGTTACTCACTCGCATCTATCCGAATGTCTCTGTCTCTTGTTGGCATTGTGGGAACCCTGGTGGCACCATGACCCACATCTGGCTGGATCGCCCAGCTCTGACCGCTTTTTGGACTCAGACTCCGGACATAATGTCCAGGCTGACATCCTTCCTGATCTCTAAAGCACCTAAACCAATTCTCTTATCTATCCTCCCGAGACACTTACCCAGGTCCTCTGCACGATTACTCCACTTCCTGTTATTAGCGGCCAGAACTGTGATCCCCAGGTTATGGAAGTCATCGACATCCCCTCTGTCTCGTTCTGGCTTCGTGAGGTTTCCCACCTTCATAGGTTGAAGGAACTGTTGGCTAATTCCCAGAACCAATTAGATAGATTTCATAGCATTTGGAGGCCCTGGATGGAGTTTATGTCCTCAAATGACTTTGAAACACTACACCTAGATGGTTAATCTTCACTCCCATATATTCACCTGTTCCTTCCCTGCCGGTGTTCATGCTCTTAGTGCCTGGGGATCCCAGGATTCATCCGCAGCGAGGGGTAAATGCTGACCTTATCATAGACCTTTCTCTCTCTCTTTCTCCTACTTCTATTCGTATTTCTCCCCTACACCTTTTCTTTTCTAGCCTTCTTGTCGGTCTGTCTTTCACGTATATCTGATGCTCCCCCCGGGGTACGGTGCAAGCTATTTGTCTTAATTATCCGCCCCCCCCCCCCCCATTACTGTCATGGAGCCCTCAACAGTCCGTTTGTTCTCCTTTGTATCTCAAGCAGCGCAAAAGCGCGTCCCTGGACTCTATTTGCTCTCTTCAGTAGTGAATGTCGAGCAGTTTTTCATGGGATAGCTGATGTTTATGTTCACCAGTGTTACGACTGTATGCTTAATGAGATTGTCACCTGTTTGCCTTGTCGGGTCTCCGACTCCTTGGGGGCTGCACCTGACCACATGCCCTTTGCACTTTCATGACAATTATGTTATGTTTGCTGGAAAAACTTAATAAAGACATACTTTTGAAAAAAAAAAGTGACCAAAAATACGCTATTTTGGACTTTTGAATTTTTTTGCGCGTACGCCATTGACCGTGTGGTTTAATTAACTATATATTTTTATAATTTGGACATTTCCACACGAAGTGATAACATATGTTTATTCATATTTTTATTTACACAGTTGTTTTTTTTTAAATGGGAAAATGGGGGTGATTAAAACTTTTATTAGGGAAGGGGTTAAATGATCTTTATTAACTTTTTATTTTCACTTTTTTTTGCAGTGTTATAGCCCCCATGGGGGACTATAACATGCAGTACATTGATCTCTCACACTGTTCAATGCTTTGCCATAGCATAGCATTGATCAGTGTTTCTGCCGCTTGACTGCTCCTGCCTAGATCTCCGGAGCATGGAGGAAGGAGGTATCAACTTTGAATGCTGCATCTAAAGGGTTAATAGCGCGTGGCACTGCAATCAGTGCCGCGCACTATTAGCCACAGGTCCTGGCCATTGCTTGGTGCCGGGCTCGACCCACTATGACGCCGTGGCCCTGCGTTATAGAAAGGGAAAGAACCCAGGACGTACCGATACGTCCTGGGTTGGGAAGGGGTTAAAGTACTCCGGTGGAAAACAATTTATTTTTTAAATCAACTGGTGCCAGAAAGTTAAACAGATTTGTAAAATACTTCTATTAAAAAATCTTAATCCTTTCAGTACTTATCAGCTGCTGTATGCTCCAGAGGAAGTTCTTTTATTTTTGGATTATTTCCTGTCAGACCACAGTGCTCTCTGCTGACACCTCTGTCCATGTCAGGAACTGTCTGAAGCCGGAGAGGTTTGCTATGGGGATTTGCTCCTACTCTGGATAGTTCCTGACATGGACAGAGGTGTCAGCTGTAAGAACCCGAAGGGTTAAACATTCCTGAAGTTTTTTTTAGTTTGGTTGCTGTGGCTATGCCTTGCTAGCTGGGCTGGTCAGCTGACCTTGTTTGTGCGTTTAGTCTATGCCTATTAAAGAAGTTTCTTCCAGTAACCAGCAATATTATTCTCTGTATTTTTGGCTATTGATTCCGGCTCTGCTTTGTGACCCCTCTCTTGCTTACTGATTTTGTACTTCGTATTTTCTTGTTACCTGTCTGACCTTGCTCTTCTGTGTGTTTGTTTAGTTTTCATTTTGTTAGTTGTGTTCCTCCAGCTGTTTCCCAACCTTGTCAGTTTTTGTAGTTTATTATTTTGAATTTTGCCTGTCCCTCACTTATTTAGGAAGGGACCCTCACCGTGGTTGTGGACCCATTGTCTAGGGCGGGTACGCAGTAGGCAGGGATAGAGGGATTGGGCAAGATCAGGGCTGCACACTCTATCCCTGCCCAACAGGACATTTTCACTGGTAAATTACCTGCATTTGCGTTTCTCCTGTATCTTGGAAGCTATGCCTGCTCTGGTGGAGAAAATGCATGGTCTCACTCAGCTGGTCCAGGATTTAGCTGAGAGACTTTAGCAGCATGAGTTTTCTCAGTCTCAATCAAGTTTAGTCCAGTCCTTGACTCAGAGGCTGCAAGACCAGGAGCAGCTTATCCAGAGCTTGCTAGCCAGAATCCAGGAACTGGAGTCTGGCCATACTCAGGTGCCATCTGTTCCTGTTTCAGCTCCTGGGAAGCCACAAGTTAGTCTCCCAGATCGTTTCTCTGGTAAGTGGAAAACGTTGAAAACCTTCTGTGAAAGTTGTAAGTTGTACTTTCGTTTGAGACCTTACTCTTCTGGCACTGAGGCCCAGAGAGGGGTAATTATGTTGTCCCTTCTGCAAGGGGGTCCCCTAGAGTGGGGGATCTCCCTTGATCCTGATGACCCTAAGTTATCCTCAGTGGATTCTTTGTTTGCGGGTTTGGGATATTTGTATGCTAAACCTGACCGAGCTGCCTATGCTGAGTCTCAGTTGCGCACATTAAAACAGGGAGGGAGACCTGTCGAAGAATATTGTGCAGAATTTTCGAAAGCAGTGTGTGGCCTCCAAATGGAACACCCCAGCTTTGATTTGTCAGTTTAGACTGGGGTTATCTGACACCTTAAAGGACATGTTAATAACTTATCCCTCTCCTGACACCCTTAACCAAGCAATGACGTTAGCTGTGCATTTGGATAGATGTCTGCTAGAACGTAAATGGAAGTGTTCTTCTTCCTCTTCCTCTTCTTTCCTGCTGACTTCTCTCCTATCTCTAATAATCAACTTGTGCCTGAGGATGAACCCATGCAGATAGGGTCCATTCGTACCCCGGAGGAGAGCAGGAGATGTAGTCAACTCTTCGGTTTGTATTTCTATTGTGGAGAAGACACACACTTCATCAGATCCTGTTTCAAGCCTCAGCGTCCAAGTGGTAATTGTGGTGGTTACTTGGGTGCACAGGTATTTTGTGCCCCACAGAGAACTACGCCTGGCAAAGTTCATCTGGGGGGCATTGTTCCATCTACTGTTCAAACTGATTTTACATCTAAGAGTGTTTTTAAGCCAGTTTTTCACCTGAATCAGTGTGTTGTGATGACATGGGCAATAAGTGTTTTGAGAAGGCTCATATGGACTTGGAGTCAGAAAAAAGTAGTGAGGATTTGGAGGATGATTGTGCGGACACCAACAAGTGGTGTGACATAGAGGACGAGGATACAGATGAGGATATTGATGGTCCATCTGTATCCAAGCTAGTACCGGGGTACTCCCAGGTTGTGAAGGGTCCACTGGGCACTCTTAAAAGGGAGGCACTGTAAGAACCTGAAGGGTTAAACATCCCTGAGCTTTTGTATAGTTTGGTCGCTGTGGCAGCTGACCTAGTTTAGCCTGCACCTGTGTAGCTGCTTATTTAAACCTCAGTGTGCCTTTAGTCTTTGCCAGTGAAAGAAGTTTCTTCCATTAACCAGCAATATTATTCTCTGTATTTTTGGCTTTTGATTCTGGCTTTGCCTTGTGGTGACCCCTCTCTTTCTCAGGGATTTTGTATTTCGTATTTTCTTGTTACCGACTCTTCTGTGTTTGTTTAGTTTTTTTATGGTTAGTTGTGTGCCTCCAGCTGTTTTTCGACCTTGTCAGTTTTGGAGTTTATTATTTTGACTTTTGTCTGTCCCTCAATTATTTAGGAAGGTACCGTCACCGTGGTTGTAGACAGAGGGAGTGGGCAAGATCAGGGCTGCACTCTATCCCTGCCCGACGTGACATCAGCAGAGAGCACTGTGGTCAGACAGAAAAGAAATCCAAAAATAAAAGAACTTACTCTGGAGCATACAGCAGCTGATAAGTACTGGAAGGGTTAAGATTTTTAAATAGAAATAATTTACAAATCTGTTTAACTTTTTGGCACCAAAAAAAAAATCCACTGGAGTGTTCCTTTAATGTGGGTACACAGGAGGTCAGTTTCCCTTTAAATAAATTTAAAGGGCCACATGAATGATCCAGTGATCTATATGTGGCCCAGCCATACAATTCATCAAGCCTTGTAAAGCAAATTAACGTCAATCAGCAGGATTAGTTCTTGTTGTTTGCAATCAGTTGGTCCCTTAGATTACAGCTAGCTATCTGCAGGATCAGCCAAGCATCTGATGTGTATGATGGCCCGCTGACTCCCAAAATGCCAGATGTCAGGGGAGAAAAGTGTTGGGCATACCGGATTTTAAGGTGTCTTGGGGAATTAATCTCCCATCAAAAGTAATGTCGTAGAGGATTGTTTTCCACTCAACATATTCAAACCAAGCATACACATGGATGAAGAGGTCATTTTTAGCTGTATGAGCATTCAGTTGTGTCTAAAATGTGTGGTCAACTTAAAATTTCAATAAAATTTTAATTAGTTTTTTTACACATTACTACACACTCTGCTGGTTTAACTTGAAGGGCATATGTACTATGCAGTGGTGTATTGAAGACCACAGGGGCAGTTGCCCCCCAAATCCATCCTTGCAAATGCCTCTTACTATTGTAAGTGTACAAGAAGGGAAGGGTGCAACAGCTATCAGCATGCCCATGTGAGACTATTCTGCACCCCTTATTCTTATACTCAGACAGGCAGCTCTGCCCATACTTTGTAGAATGGTATACATACTAAAGTACTGTATGCTGTACTGTATTTTCTTGTTTGGATTCTTCTTTCTGTAATATCTTGATCAAATTGATTTTGTTATTCTGTTTGACAAAAAGCATTCTTCCCATCGGGATTTATCATTTAAGAAGTCATCTGGGGAAGTGAAATGCTAATTGCATCAGTAAGTGAAACTGCTTTCAGACAGCTTAAAATCACTTTCCTCTGATAGCAGACATTATCTTGATGAGCATCGCGTTTCAAGGTCTGCCCTTCACTTTAAAGATAAAATGTACCAAAGGCTAAAATTGCCGCTTTCTGAAAAGCAGTGCTTTCATGTATTTTGTAATCATGTAATAATGATTGTGTCGCCGAAGACTGGGCGAATTTCTACAAGTACATTTAACAAACAACTTGTTTTAATTTCAGCTTTGACCTTGTCACTTTTACACAAAATGTTTTTATTTTCCGCTGATGATGTTTAACATGTAAATGTCGCCTTTGATTTACATGATTTTAAGGCAATGAAAATATCCTAATCTAAACCTCCAGCAAAAGGCAGCGGAAGCAATTACTCGCTGGTTTATTTATGTGAGCAGGTGCTAGAGTTGTGCGCAAACAGCAAGAGACACAGGAAATGATAGGTTACAAGCCAATGTTTTTTTTCTTTTTCTGGAAATACTGAGTAAACAAAAACATTAAAGATCCAGTGCTGACTCTTTGAAGTTCTATGTAACATCTACAACTACAATGTAACTTCTGAAGCCAGTTAATCTTAAATTCCCTATCTCAAGTGTTTGGGTGTTTGCGAGAGGGGGGGGGGGGGGGGTAGAGAAAAGGGAAGGCTGAGTTAAATAAATTTAATTTACTTAAATCAGTACTTACCTCACTGATTACTCACCTAACAACAGACCTCAAGGGCAGGATCTGCTCCCCCAGCATAAATGCACAACTACATGGGGTTGAACATGTCCAGCCATTTGAGACCACGTCTTTGTTGTTGTTGTTTAAATTTTATACTTGGAAACTCCATATGTAATGTGCCTTGAACACTTTCTAGGCAGCATTAAGGTTCACCTGTGAGGCCATGCAACTATATCAGCCAACTTGGGTGTGGCTTATAGTCTGCCTCCCTCCTCCCATTGTATGTGTGCCCAGCCACACTGGAGGTTACCTGGGAGGAGGCTGTGAGTCGGCCTAATGCTGCCGTAATTGCCCACTGGCCCCTGATTTTGCTTATCACGCACAGGCAGGTTAGTGTTAGGTCCCGTGCCACTTGAGAAACCTTGGCGTTGGTGTGTGGGCTCAGGTATGTCTTTCATATAAGGATATACTGGCTAATGTCTCAATTTTAACATCAGTGTTGAGGGTTAGCCAATGTCATTATTTAATTCTACCAAAGTAGTGCACCTAAATTCCTGTATTATTCTAATTGTTACACATCCCCACCGTCTATCTGGTGTAGGATTCTATTGTGGCACTTGTAGTCTGCTGCAGGCATCCCCCATTGTATGCATTTTTATGGTGGGGATTGCCCCTAGCAACAGACCACAAGGGCAGGATCTGCTCCCCCCAGCATGAATGCACAACTGCATTTGGGGTTTAGCATCTCCTGCCATTTGAGACCACGTCTTTGTTGTTGCTTACCTCACTGATCACTCGCCACTGTCATTCCAACAGTGCCCAGCACCCAACTGAAGCCCAGTTCCTGTTTCTATGAGTATTACAAAAAACTAGGGTAGAACATTTTGAATAAAAACTAATTGTTCATTTATAGTAATTTAAAATACACCTATATCCCCACAAGTAACAGTACAACACATGAAACACTGGAAAAAAAACTGTCCTGCTCTCATTCATGTATTGTTCAAAAGGAAGTAGAGCAATGATTGAGCATCGAAAACAATAGATAAAAGTGCATAGCAAAATAGATTCCAGGTACACACGTAGATGATAAATATCAGGGAAATCAATAGACCATACCAAAAGATCCCACATAAACAGCCAAGATGGATCAGGGCAAAGGGAACAGTGGGTCACCAAGTTAGGTGGGGGACCTTAGTCCTACTTGTCCCTACATTACCTACAAAGCCCTGCCTGTGCTGTGACTGACCCCTATAAACACTCACCCTGACTGGTGGCATGTAGCTGGGGCAGCCCCCATGCCTCAGGAACATAACCCCTAGCCTGTAATGCCCTGCAGTGTACAATAAGGGAGTTACATTAACATTGGGTATCAAAGGTCATGCTAATGCACAGAGATATCACAAAGATAAACAAGACAGGAAAACCTTTCCTCCAGTTCCTGTTCCTATCCCAACCACTGGCTAAGGGTGCATTTAAATCTCAGATTGTAAATCCGGCAGCCAGATAGGGTGGGCAAATTTCAAAACCACCTCCTGCCTTGTTGCTCCTGGATCCGAGCCATACCCCAATGAGTCAATGAGCCGCCTGAAGTAAGGAAGTGTCTTCACTTTCAAAGGAAAAAAAAGAATTTTTATACAGCTCACCCGCAAAAGGTAATACACCTCCATGTCTTTGTTTGGCCCATTTTCTGACCGCAAGCAGTTTTTGAACTAGACTGAAAAGCACAGTAGACCATGGTTAAAAAAAAAAATGTATTAGGTTGGAAAATGAACCAACTGGAGTCAGCACCTGAGTCAAGCTCATTGAAATCAATGGGGGCAGCAATACGGCAGAAGGTAGTTTTGAAATTCTCCTGTTGTATTCGGCTGATGTGAATACTCCCTAAGACATGTCACTGCAATGACCAGAGATTGGCTTAGCAATGTGGGGTGGCATTTCTTTTGGGGGGCTGCACAGCCCTCCATGTGCTTGCCAGATGTAATGGCCTTATTGCCATTAGGGCATTGTGTTGTTCAGTCTTCATTGTGGGGTGTTACTTTTTGACTAGAAGAAAACTAAAGTCAGGGCCTTGAAAAGTCCTGAACTATTAGAGATAATTCAAGACTCATCTTCGGAATATTTAAGTCTCTTTATCATTTGCTTTGATTGATTGTGACTCTTTTACCAGGGCTTGTGTATTCTGCTCTTATCTTCTTTCTTCTTTTCAATGGTCTTGATAATACCTGCTCATCTATCAATACAGTGGTTTCCCAGCGTACAAATAACCTTTTTACATGGAAGTAACATTAACGAAAGGACATTTGTTGTTGTAAAGCTTGCATAGGTATAGTCTTATGAAATAAACCATACAAGACACTTGGTACAATAAGTATTTTAAAAGGTAACTCTCATTAAAATACATTTTTGCTATTGCACTCCTTATGGTAAATAAAAAATATTTCTAACATACTTTGTTAAAAAAAAAGTTTTCTATGTTTTATTTGTGCTTAAAAAAAAGCTCAAAAGCACATTTTCCCCCCATCACAGACTTAGGACCAAGGTCCAAACACAGAAAGTGCAGCCTGGGGTGCTGAGGGGGGTGTGTCCAGCCTCATCCAATCATAGCTCCTCTCACACTTAACTCCCATATGCTGCTGGTTGGACACAATCCCCTCAGCACTCCTGGCTGCACTTCCTGTGTTTGCGCTTCAGTCCTAAGTCTGTGTATACAATGGGGGAAAATGTGCTCTTGAGCTTTTTTAAGCACAAATAAAACATAGAAAACTTCATTTTTATAACCAAGGTATATTAGAAATCTTTTTTATTTACCATAAGGAGTGAAATAGCAAAAATTAGTTTTAGTGAGAGTTACCATTTAAGCTCAAGTTGTATTAAAGGGGTACTCCCGTGGAAAACTTTTATTTTTATTTTTTAAATCAACTGGTGCCATAAAGTTAAACAGATTTGTAAATCACTTCTATTAAAAAAAAATAATCTTAATCCTTCCAGTACTTTTTAAGGGCTATATGCTACAGAGGAAATGCTTTACTTTTTAGATGTCATGACCACAGTGCTCTCTGCTGACCTCTGCTGTCCATTTTAGGAACTGTCCAGAGCAGTAGAAAATCCCCATAGCAAACATATCCTGCTCTGGACAGTTCCTAAAATGGACAGCAGAGGTCAGCAGAGAGCGACATAAGAGAAATCTAAAAAGTAAAGCATTTACTCTGTAGTATATAGCCCCTAAAAAGTACTGGAGGGATTAAGATTTTTTAATAGAAATAATTTACAAATCTGTTTAACTTTCTGGCACCAGTTGATTTAAAAAAAAAAGTATGTATATTATATGATTATTTCTACATGTCTTTTTACCTTGGTGTATTGAAAATTCTAAGGGGAGCACATAGATAAATTTGACTGATATGAGTCTCATTTCAAGATTACATGTACACATCTTTTAAGTAGAGATCTAATATGAAGAGCTGAACAAATAAGCTCGAAGCCACCATACCTAATGAGGTGTTTCAGCCACATCTATTGCAACTAGGTACAGAAAAACAAGCACAATAAGGCTGCATACACTTTACGTTTGCACTATACAGCTGCCATGTCCATCTATGCCCCTATTGATGAACCCCATGATTTTATTTGATTTGGCAGCAGCTGCCCGACACTGGTCACTACAGCTAAATTTACTATTAACTAAGACTCCCAGGTCCTTTTCCACGTCAGGCGTCCCAAGTGTGCTCCCATTTAATACATAATCCCAGCCTGGATTTTTCCTCCCCATGTGCATTACCTTACATTTATCAGTGTTGAACCTCATCTCCCACTTCCCAGCCCAAACCTCCAACCTATCCAGATCCATTTGTAACAGTGCACTGTCCTCTATAGTGTTTACCGCTTTACAGAGTTTAGTATCATCTGCAAATATTGCTACTTTACTATTCAACCCCTCTACAAGGTCATTAATGAATATATTAAATAGAACATGACCCAAGACTGACCCCTGTGGTACCCCACTAGTAACAGTCACCCAATCAGAATAAGTACCATTAATAACCACCCTCTTTTTCCTATCACTGAGCCAGCTACTGACCCACTTACACACATTTTCCCCCAGCCCCATCCTTCTCATTTTATGCACCAACCTTTTATGTGGCACCGTATCAAACGCTTTGGAAAAATCCAGATATACAACATCCAGCAATTGCCCCTGGTCCAGTCTGGAGCTCACCTCTTCATAAAAGCTGATCAGGTTAGTTTGACAGGACCAATCCCTCATAAAGCCATGCTGATATGTAGTCATACATTTATTTTTTATCAAGGTACTCCAAAATAGCATCTCTTAGAAAACCCTCAAACAATTTGCATATAACAGAGGTTAAACTAACTGGTCTATAATTCACGGGGTCAACTTTTGACCCCTTTTTAAATATTGCCACCACATTTGTCATGTGCCAGTCCTGGGGAACAGTCCCTGTTACTATAGAGTCCCTGAAAATTGAAAATAGGGGTCTTTCTATTACATTACTTAATTCCTTTAGAACACAGGGGTGAATGACATCTGGACTTGGCGAATTGTCTATTTTGATTTTTTGTAGTTCCTGTACTTCCTCCTGGGTTAGACAGGTGACCTGTACTGGCTGTACCTTATCTCGCTGTATTTCACCTGGCATTTCATTTTCCTCAGTGAATACAGTGGAGAATAATTTGTTTAATATATTTGCTTTTTGTTGATCCCCGTTTATAATTTCATCCTCCACATTTTTTTAAAGGGTCTACACTTTTTACCTATTTGCTATTTATATAGTTAAAGAACATTTTGGGTTAGTTTTACTCTCTTTGGCAAAAATTTGGCTCATTCAAATGAAGGAGATGGGGGCCGGGTCCGTCTGAGATATGGGTGCGCCCGGTTTTCCCATGCCCCAGCCGGATCCGGTCCCCGTGTAGAAAAATGTAGTGTGAACCCAGCCTTAATGAGCTATGGTAGTGGTACTGGTTGTACTAAAGAGCAGAAGTGGAAGCATCTAGGAATAACAACTCAAGACTCAAAGACTAGACTATCACTCAAGGCTGCAGAATGACAAGCACCTCTGGAGACCATGTGACTTATGACATTGTCTCTGGCCACATCGATTGCTAGGAAAAGTCAGAGACTTGTACTACAGCACTTTTGGGTGTGGGTCACAAGCATGAAAACAAGAAAAAGTGGGACATGGCGGTAATAGAAACAAAATACACAGTATTATAACTTGGCATCATGGGCTTAAAGGCTGAAGAAAAAAAATTGAAAATACCCCTTTAAGTTTTTGTAAAACTTTGATCATCTATAAAATAAAAAAAACGCCCCCCCCCAAAAAAAAAATAAATAAATAAAGTTTGTTTCCTGTTTCTTTTCAGTTTATTTATTTCTTTTTTTAGTTTACGGAATATTTTTACTGCCAGTGCATCATTTTTGAGTTGTTGATCATAAAGCAGAAAATGTGTCTCTTCTAGGCATGAAGGAGCTCTTAAAAATGAATGACAAAGCCCATGTGGTGGAACAATTACAACTCAATGACAGTGAAACCTTAGATTTGTGTTATGTATGTATCTCTCAAATGTACTGTTATTTGGACAGAAAAATATACCGTAGATGAGAACAATGAAGGTCGGTATTATGGTATTGGTTGAACTGAAGGTCAGGCTGCAAGGCTTCAAGCAGCCTCATGATATAATTGATTGTGAAGTGGAAAAGCTTTAGATGAATAACACATCTAAGACTGATGCCAGATACAATCAGATCTCAGTCCGTTAGCAAATAAGTTGCTTTCCTCCTTGTTGGAAACCATCCAGATATCTAGCAGTTTTTCTTCAAATGTCAAAGCTGCTATTCATCCTGATCAGGGTTCGATCGGATTTGTATTAGCTGATTGCAGAAAGCATCAAGTATGGCAGGATAACAGCAATTTACCTGCATCCTTTTTGTTGGATGCCTTACTGCTGAATAGACGGCTGCACGGAGATAACACTGGAGTTTCCTCATGTGACAGGATATCAATACATAAAGAGGGAAGGATTTGAGATTTAGGAATACACTTACCGCATTTACAGCAGACAAGTCATGTATACGTGGAAGAGCAGTCACCAGAAGAACACCCAAGCGGGACCACTTTTATTACTGGTCCACACAGTTATTGCATTTACAGTGGTCCCTCAACATACAATGGTAATTGGTTCCAGGCGGACCATCGGATGTTGAAACCATCGTATGTTGAGTACATGGATGCTCAATGATAATCACATGTCCCTGCCGATCCAGTCTGTCAGTTCACTACTCCAGCCCGTCACTTCACCGCTCCTCTGCTGCCGCATCACTATGTCGCCGCTGCCCTGCGTGGTTGCTCTCCAACGGAGAAAGGTGATGCAGGGCAGCAGCGATGTAGTGATGCGGCAGCAAAGGAGTAGCAAACTGATGAGCCGGAGTGGCGGGGACATCTGAGCATGATTGAGCGAGGCACATGATGCACAATTTTTTTAAAATTTATTATTATAATTTTTAAAATTTTTATTGAAGTTTGCAAGAATTAACAAAATTTCAATATTGGAATAGGAACATACAAAATAAGAACAAAGTTCCAGGCAGAGTGACAGTTCAAAGAGAAACAGGAGTTACGTGTACAGATATCTATACATGGGTCGAATAACGTAATAAGCAAACATTACATCACCATTCCAGCAATAGTGCAACAGTGACTCCCTGCTGGCTACTAACGGATACTATGAACAAATATTCAATTATTAACTTGAAAAGTATACAGAAGTGCTCCATCTATGCCACAACCGGAAAACTTTAAGAGAATTCATGCCATCATTTATAGCTATAATCTTCTCATACTTGCAAGCCATATTTATCAAAAAGATAGTTTCAGTGACACTAGGAGGGACTAACAATTTTCAATGATGAGTCACCACTAATTTAGCTATAACAAAAATTTTACAAAGCAGGGGTCTAAACTCAGCAGGAAAATCCTGCACCCAAACCAGCAAAAGGGCCAATTTAAGTGTCAATTCCAGCATGGGGGAACAGATGGAGCGCAGGACATCCTCAATGGCAGACCAATAGCCTGACAACTTAGGGCAAAACCACAGCACATGGGAAATAGAGCCTCTTTGACAACATTGTCTCAAACACAGAGGCGAAGAATTGGAATACATAGCATGTAATCTAGTTGGCGGGTAATACCAACAGAGTCTTGTTTTAACTCCAGCTTCAACATGAGAAATTCTACGGTAAGTACTGAATATCCACTTAGAGGCCTGTGTCCATTCCGATGCTGAAATATCCACTGCTAGTTCCCTCTCCCACCTAGTGAAAGGGGGTTTGGTATATGATATTGGCTCTGTGTCTAACAGTTGGTAAGTGGATTTTAAACCTTTAACTGTAAGACACAACAAGCGCAATAAATCCTCTGAGAAAAAACATTCCTCTGTACCCATAGAGCCAATAAAATACCGGATCTGTAAATACTTGTACAAATCAGAATTGTGAATGCCATATCGCTCTCACAGGTGTGCAAATGTGTGTAAATGTACCCCCTCATACAACTGTGAAACAGTGGTAATGCCCTTATCTGCCCAGGATTGTAGTTGAACATTTGGAATACCCCAAGACAGTACGTGAATAGGTGTATTTCAAGGAAATGTTTGTTGAATATGGGATTTATTCAGATGAAACGAGGACCAGCATGAGAGGCCTGCAATAGTTAATGGGGACAAATTGTGGGGGAGGGGTATACACCAGAGGTGGAGAAACAGTAACGACCTAGGATAGGGAACTCCACCTAGCGAGCTTTCAATATGTACCCAGGGCATAGTGGGGCTCTCCACCCAGAAGGCTTTCAAAAGTGTAATCAATGTAGCCGAGTGGTACCTGCGTAAATCTGGAAATTCCTCCATTCGTTCTATCTCTCATCAGAAGGGATTGTGAGATCCTCGGTTTCCTACCGCCCCACACATATTTTAAAAGTATGGAATGGGCCCTTTTAAAGAAACCAGAAGGTAAGCCAAATGGTAGTGTGCAGTATAAGTAGAGCAATTTCGTTAACACTAACATTTTAAACGCTGCAATTCTTCCCAGCCATGAGAGCTCACACCTCCCCAACCCATCCAACTCCAACTGTAATGTCTGTAAGAAGGGGATATAGCTATATTTGTAAAGCATACTAAAGGACCGAGTCATTTTAACCCCAAGATATGTGATGATATCCTTCTGCAAATCTAATTTGAAGGTGATAGATAGTCGGTCATGTGATGCTGTTGGAAGTTGAATGGGTGGGATCTGGGATTTGGACACATTTAGTTTGTAATAAGACAATACCCCAAATTTGTTTAGTAAGTCCAAAGTTCTCGGCAGAGAATGCTCAGGGGCAGATAATGTGAATAACATCATCAGCATATAATGAAATGAGATGTTCGCGGTCACCCACCCGTATACGTGTTATATTGGGATCAAGTCTCAGAGCTTGAGCCAAAGACTCCATGCAAAGCACAAATATCAGTGGGGAGAGCGGGCACCCCTGCCGAGTTCCGCCAGTGATAGAAAACTCCTCTGACAAAGCTCCGTTTGTGAACACTCTCGCATTGGGGAAAGTGTAGAGAGCTTTAATAGCGCCCAAGAAGGCGGCTTGTATACCCACTTGGCCCAAAACTGAAAAGGCAAAGTTCCAGTTAATGCGATCGAATGACTTTTCAAAGTCAAGGGACAAGAATAGGTAGTCCCCTTTTCTCTACAATATGTAAAATATTTAGAACCCCTTCTAGTGTTCTCATATGCTTGCCTCTTTTGTACAAAACCCACTTGGTCTACTTCAATTAGTCGGGGAAGGATGGGGGCCAAACGGAGCGCCTACATTGAGTAGCAAAATAGGGCAGAAATTACCGGTGGTGTCTGCAGATTTACCTGGTTTTTGCAAGTTATTATCAGGGCCGCTTGGTTTTCTTTAGGTAAGGAACACGTATCAAACACGTCCATTAGGAAACCGTGCAAGTGTGGAGCAAGAATAAGTAGGAACCGCTTATAATAAGATGTGGAAAGGCCATCCGGGCCCGGCGCTTTGCCAGCTGGGAGGGAAGCTATTATTTTATGTATTTTTCCTAAGGTAATTGGTGTATTCAGAGCAATTAGTTGGGGTTCAGATATAGAAGGGAGATTTAAAGTATGTAGAAACTCTGCCATATTCTGTTCAGTGAGTTGAGGGATCTGGGAGTCTGAAGCTAAATTATAAAGGGATTCGTAATATTTCATAAATGTATTGGCTATAGCTTAAGGGTGGTATAGTCTATCATTCGGGCCATCACCCTTAAGATATGGAATACGTGCTTTAACATGTTTGCCTTTCAGGCGTGCAGCCAACAACTTCCCCGCCCTATTGTCGGCGGCATAGAACCTCGACTTGTTCTTTACTAAAGACTTTGCGTAATTTTTGTACGGACTTCCATCAATTCTGTGGCTAACTGAGGGGAAGGATGTGTCTTATTCTGTAGTTCCAATTGACATTGTGTATGTAGGACGTCATTAAGAATCGCTTTTTCTTGTGTACATGTCCCTGCTTTATAAAAGTACCCCTAATGTAGGCTTTGTGGGCATTCCAAATGGTAGTGGACGTAACCAAAGGGGTCACATTAATGAGGAAGTAAGATCTCTTTCTATCTCACCCCCATATTGAGTATGATACATCAAAAATTTATTACAACGCCACAAATATGTCGGAGACATAGAGTCGATTTCGTCTAATTCTAATAAAATTGGCGAATGGTCTGACCAAGTGGCATCTAAGATCGAGGCAGACTTCAATAAATTCAGAAGGGAGTGACTAGTTACAAAAAGATCTATTCGTGAATCGGTATTATGCGTTGTGGAATAAAACGTATAGTCCCAACGTGTGTAAAATACTCAAGGCCTCAAAAAGTTCCTCCCTATGGAGAAGATCCGAGAGAGATACCGGCTTGTGACTACTAGTAGATGAGGAATCCACTCAGGGATCCAGTACAGCATTAAAATCTCCACACAGGAGAATATGACCCTGTTTATATTTGTTGACAATTCTAAACACCTTATGAAGAAAATGAAGCTGGCCCTTGTTAGAGGCATAACCAGATACCAGTTTAGGTCACATTATTACAAGAGCACACTAAAACAATGTATCTTCCATTTACATCTATATGGGCAGAAATTTCTCGGAAGGCCACTGATCTATTAAAGGCTAACAACATACTACGAGATTTAGTCTCATAGTGGGATTGATACAAAACCGGAAAGGACGAGCTGCGTTCCGGAATGCGTCAGATTGAATTGAATGTGTCTCTTGTGCGCAAAGGATGTCACACATCATCCTCCTAGCTTCAGAGCAAAGGGAAGCCCTCTTTTGGGGGGTGTTTAGACTATTGCTATTAATGGATAAAACCTTCAGGACCATTGGAACGTATAATCAAAGCTTTGCACCACAGTCGCTCTTTCATGTGATGTAGGAAACAGCACACTTCTCCAAAACGTAGCACCCATGCGTCGAATACTTGTCACTCTGCACCTGGAAACAAGCACAAACAAACAAAACAGAAGGAGCTCCCACAGGAACCAGAGCCAGGAACAGGTAGAAAAGGAATATTGACATGTAGACATCCATAGATGGAGGGGGGGATGGGGGGGGAAGACAGTTCCTTGTAAGCCATTCTAGAGACGGCACAGGTAGAAAGCAGCAAAAAGGTGATCTGAGCTGTAGAGTCGGGAACAATCAGCAGTGCTCACGTTGTGCAGAATTAGACACTTGCCAGTTCGGTGGTATACGGTGGTTCGCAGGTCGGTTGCTTTCCATCACTACCTTAATCGGAATTATCCATTGTTGCAGTAGTTTAGTACCTTTGTCAACTGAATGAACAACATGTATGCCATCATGATATTGAATGAGAAGGCGGGTGGGATATCCCCATTTATAGGGATCAGGCTACGTCTTAGCTGGAGTGTCACTGCGTATAAGTCTGCATAGATGGATACTCCATAGAATCTAGCCGGGAGTGATTCTTCATTTCTAGTGCGAAGCATAAAGGTGTCTTTGACGTGATAGAAATGGATGCGTGCTAGAACATCACAAGGAACATTGTCAGGTAGATGTTCAGGTTTGGGTACCCTATCCGCTCTATCAATGAGCAAGTCCCTTTGTGAGCAGTCCGGCAGAACCGCTTTAATAAGATCCTGAATATATGGAACCAGTTCCTTAGAAGGAAATCTTCAGGGACTCCCCTAAATTTAATATTGTTCCTGCAGGAACGATCTTCAATATCTGCTATTTTTGCACGCAGGTTATGCTCTTCTTCCTCAAGCTCATAATAAACATCTATGAGGGAATTGTGGGAGCCTGTAAGTTCTGATATTTTCATTTCAGAATGATCCATTCTGGATTCCATCTCAGTAATGGACGACTGCATGGATTGCAAGGTAAGGAGTAGGCTACTGTGGATGGAGGTATGCAGCGCTTGAAGCATGTGTTTGAGAGAACTTTCTGTTACAGGCACCTCAGAGGTGGCGAGGTGCAGGAACGGGTCAGGTAGAGTCAAAGGCTTCCTGAGTTTGAGCAGTGGAGGAAAGTCGGGGTCGTTGTTTAGCAGAGCTGCCCAAGAGTGAGGGTGCAGGGGACGCTGGGCTAAGGGCACGCACCTGTGAATCCATTGCTCCGGTACCAGCCTCTCCTGCCAGGAGCGAGAAGGAGCTCCGGGTCACTCCATCTTCCACTGTTGGGAGAGAGTTGCTGCGGGCCCTCCGAGTGAAGGAACCATCTTCCTGAGGTGAGTGCTGGCCTCCGCTAACAGGAGAAGGCGGGGAAGAGCTGTCCTGTGGCGGCGCCATCTTGGGGTGTGCGCGGCTCCTGGGGGCATGATAGAAGTGGGTAAATTTCTTCGGTCTCCCCGTCGTTCTGGTCCTCCTTCTGGTGGCCATAGCTGCTAAGGTTGTTCCGGTACCTTTTGATGGCTAACATTATTCACTGAATGGGATAAATAATGTAATTTTTTACAATTATGCACATGACGATAAAAAAATAAAAAATAAAAAATAAATATATATATATATATATATATATATATATATATATATATTATCTTCCACAAACAAACAGGTGCCATTCAGCAAAGAAAATCAGGCACTGCTCCTCCATAAGGGTGCGTTCCCACAGGGTGTATAGGCAGCATATTTGATGCTGTGCAAAATTTACGGCAGCAGCAGGAAATACGCTGCGTATTCCTTGCTCACTATACACACAGGGCTTTCCAGCGGCAGCCCTATGTGTGTAGTTAGTTTTGGAGGCGGAGTCGCTCGTCACAGACGCCGGCACATGGCCCTGCCTCCAAAACTCCCGCTGCTGCCATACATTTTGTGCAGCGTCAACGCACCCTAAGAAACTTACAAAAGTTGAGCTTCGGCTCTCTGACTTCCCGCATGGACTCCTCTGCTTTTCATTTATATTCTTTATAGAAAAGGGAAAAAAAAAAAAAGATCTGGACCTCCATGTCGGTGAGTGCAACTGTGTGCATCTTTTTGTTTGCATTGTTTTATTTTTAATTTTGTTTATAATATTTTATGGAAAATGGGAAAAGAGGGTGATTCAAACTTTTAATATGAAAGTGGTTAATGTGTGTTTTTTTAAACCTTTATGACATTTTTTAGCATGCTTGTAGTATCCTCTGTGCAGACCAATACAAAAACTACAAGCTCCATACTGCACCGCATAGTGATAAGTTTACATAGGTTAAGCATCAGTTGTGTATGGTCGCATCCCAACAACCTATCTCATGGCGCGAGGCCGCTTTTTTCCATACACAACTTCACAGCAATCCGGATCTGAGGAAGGTCACAGGTTGACCGAAACGTTATCTGTTTAATGGATTGCAAATGAAATAAAATTCATAATATTGAAACGAGTGCCAAGTTGTCATGTGCTTGGGACTATAACAAGAGAGAGTGGTCTACTGTGTGAAAGGCAAAGGAGAGGTCAAGGAGAAGGAGAACAGAGTATTGGCGTTCGGCTTTTGTGGTCAACAGATCATTGGCCACCTTGGTTAGGGCGGTTTCAGTAGAATGGTGAGGATGGAAGCCAGATTGCAGGTAGTCAAAGAGTGAGGTGGATAAGAGGTGGGAGGACAGTTCAAGATAGACATGTTGTTCAAGGAGTTTTGAAGCAAAAGGAAGAAGTGAGATGGGGTGGTAGCTGGAAAGAAAGGATAGGTCAAGAGATGTTTTTTTTTGAGGATGGGTGTGATAGTTGCATGTTTGAACTGTATGGGGACGGGGAGGAGAAGGGGAGTCATCTTCGACCTCTAGGTCCACGCTACGCGCCTTAGCGCTCACCATAAGCGCTTATGGCGGCGCCCAGTTAGGGAGATCGGTGGGGTCCCAGCGGTCGGACCCCCGCGATCAAACACTTATCCCCTATCCTGTGGATAGGGGATAAGTGTAATGCCGCTGCAGTTGTCCTTTAAAGGGGTACTCCAGTGGAAAACAATTTTTTTTTATCAACTATTAAAAATCTTAATCCTTCCAGTACTTATCAGCTTCTGTATGCTCTAGAGGAAGTTGCAAAGTTCATTTTTTTTGTCTGACCACAGTCCATATCAGGAACTGTTAAGAGTAGGAGCAAATCCCCATAGCAAACCTATCCTGCTCTGGACAGTTCCTGACAGGGACAGAGGTGGCAGCAGAGAGCACTGTGGCCAGAGAGGAAAAAATTACACAACTTCCTCTGTAGTATACAACAGCTGATAAGTACTGAAAGGCTTACGATTTTTAAATAGAAGTAATTAAAAAAAAATCTGTTTAACTTTCTGCCACTAGTTCATTAGAAAAAAATTTTTTCCTCCGGAGTACCCCTTTAAAGAACTTAACCCTTTTTTGCTGTAAGAGTTCAGAGTTTGTCAGAACAGATTTTTCATTTCTCCTTTTAAGCCTTATAGTTTTAGGAGCAAGTGAGGATTCTTAAATAGTGTTACACAGAGTGTTTTTTCAATTCACGATCACTGTTTATCCATGTATCCACGATGTAAGTATGTGCCCCTGTGGGCCAGTTTCATGTATCCTTGCCTACCATTGTACGTGGAGATTTTGGAGTTTACCATGAGAATGGGTTTTACAATGGAGAATTTGCAGAAACTCATTTGATTATGTCAGTTGTTTGAGAAAAGACTTTTCTGGGAATTCATTCAAAACTAAATGATGAAATGTGTGGAATAAAACATATGCCTTTGTTTTGGTTACATACAGATTTTACTTTGCTGATTCATTTGATCACGTTCATTGGAGGTGAAAGAAAAGTGTTATGATTATATCACACAAATGCTTGTTTTTTTATGCCAAGTTTCCTATGTGATATTAAGAGTGAACATGAGTCAAGTAAGGGAAAATATCAAATTATAGACATAAGTGCACATTGGATGATCACATATTAAAATATGGCAGTGTACAGGAAAAACAATGCTAAAAAAAATATATAACCTGGAGAAAAACAAGCTGGAATAACAAATGATTTATACAATTTAAATTTCACAACAGAAATGTATACAATTATTCTCATTGACTTACAAATCATAATGGCTCATCCTAGCAAGTTTACAGGAACTCCAACGATTCACGGCCAATGTAAAATTAAAACCAGAGCCTGTGGTCTAAAATTGTTATAGGATAAGATAAAGTTTTCTACTTGTTCATTATTGTTTTTTATCTTACAAGAACAGATTGATGGGGGCTGATCAGTATAAGCAGTGTGCTCTCTGACTCTGGAGACAGATATTAACTATGTTAACTGAGAAAACCCACTTTTTTTTTTTTTTGCTGCACAGGGTTTAAATGGTGGATTCACCGAGTCTGCTATAGTCAACAGAGGATGGTGGTCATGGTGGTGGTTGGGTTCCTCTTTAACTTAGTCTAAATGAGTTGGATCCAAAAAGGAATGATGCCCAGAAAATTGTATTTTGTTCACATCATTTGCACTAGACACCTGATGATGGCCGACACACTTGATGGTCCATTAAGCTCAGTAGTTGCATAAAACGGTACAAAAACGGCCAATGGTACAAAAAATTGTACAAAAACCTAATTTCTGAGAGGTCCAAATGGTCCCCCACAGTTGAGTTGCCCCCAAAGTGACTTCTTCTTCCTCTTCTTCCATTCTACAGTGCTGCAGAAAGCCTTTGAAAGGCTACAATCTACACCATCTAGGAATTTTACATGGCCTTCCACCAGTCACCCTGTTTAGATCTGCCTTTGTTGGTCCTCATAACCATTACAATTTTTTGCTTTCACGGATTGCCAAACCACAGGACACCCCACAATATGTCCTACAGCAGTATGGTCCCAAGTACTTTGTAGTGAGGGACATTATGGGGGATAATTATCAATGGATTTAGACTGTTTTTTACTGTCTAAATTTGTCGCACAGAAAGTCGCAGTCTAAATATGTGCTACTTTTTTGCGACTTTTGCTTTAGAGGATTTTTAGAACATGCTGCATTCTAGTCTATTTTAGACTGAAAAATGCATTGGTGCTGAATTTATCAAAAGCGACTTTTTAGCGACACGTCGCATCGACTGAAAGTAAGTTGAAATGTCAGACCATGCTGGAGCCGCGGCAGCAATGGACGCCACACAGCACCAAACCAGTGTGAACAAGGTGTAAAAGCTCACTTACCATGCGCTCCCAGTCAAACTGGGAGGCTGCCAGAAAGTAGCTACCTGCTACTTAAATAGGGTTGGGCTGAGGGGGTGGGGCGGAGTGCTGACACAAGTGAAAAAAAACAAAAAAGTAGGGGATAGAAAACACAATGTGAATTCAAGTAGAGAAGACAGACATGGTCGCACATCCACAAATTGTATTTAGATCTAATTGCTTCTCAGCATAAATTCAAAAACTAACAGGTTGTTAGTATACATTTTGATCAAAAGGTACAAGCCCACTCGCCACGTGAAGTCCACCTATTTAGAGCGGCACTGTGTCTGAGGGGAGGTGCGGCCCAGGGACTGGTTTGAGTGGGCACTGGGTGGCGACCACCACCACCGGGGAACGACCCACTGGCAGAGCGGCCCCAATGCCACTCAAACCAGTCCCTGGGCCGCACTTCCCCTCAGTCACAGCGCTGCAGCAGCAATGGACGCCACACAGCACCACACCACCAGAGGGAACAAGGTGTTTGATCTAAATGTATACTAACAACCTGTTAGTTTTTGAAATTATGCTGAGAAGCAATTAGATCAAAATACAAAATTGTGGATGTGCGGCCATGTCTGTTTTTTTGTACCTGGACTCACATTGTGTATTCTATCCCATGCTTTTTTGTTTTTTCCACTTGGCCTGCACTCTGCCCCACCCCCTCAGCCTAACCCTATATAAGTAGCAGGTAGCTACACAAGGCCCTTTCATTTTCTAGCAGCCTCCCGGTCTGACTGGGAGCACATGGTGAGTGAGCTTTTACACCTTGTTAACACTGGTGTGGTGCTGTACGGCCTCCGTGTCCGTGGCTCCGTGTCTTTGGGGGGGGTGCGGCCCAGAGACTGGTTTGAGTGGCATTGGGGCCACTCTGCCAGGTGGTCGTTCCCCCTGTGGGCACTGGTGTCATGGCGGTGGTGGACGCCGCCCAGTGCCGCACCATTTTATGCTAGGGATGTTAGGCACCCACTCTTAATAGGTGGCCTTGACTTGGCGAGTGGGCTTGTACCTTTTGATCAAAATGTATACTAACAAACTGTTAGTTTTTGAAATTATGCTGAGAAGCAATTAGATCAAAATACAAAATTGTGGATGTGCGGCCATGTCTGTTTTTTCTACCTGGATTCAAACAAATATATTGATATAGATTAAAACATATAATTTGTGCAATTAACCACTTAAGGACCAAGCCAATTTTCACTGTAGGACCCGGTCATTTTTTGCACATCTGACCACTGTCACTTTGGATGCTTTTACCTTTCATTCTGATTCCGAGATAGTTTTTTCGTGACATAGTCTACGTTATAGTAGTGGTAAAATTTTGTCGATACTTTTCTTGGTGAAAAATTCCAAAATTTGATGAAAAAATTTAACATTTTGCATTTTCTTTTATTTGAGGCTCTCTGCTTATAAGGAAAATGGATATTCCAAAAAATATATATATATTGATTCACATATAAAATATGTCTACTTTATATTTGCATCATGAAGTTGACATGTTTTTACTTTTGGAAGACATCAGAGGGCTTCAAAGTTCAGCAGCAATTTTCAAATTTTTCACAAAATTTTCAAAATCAAAATTTTTCAGGGACCAGTTTAGATTTTAAGTGGATTTGAAGGGCCTTCTTATTAGAAATATCCCATACATGACCCCATTATAAATACTGCACCCGGCAAAGTATTCAAAATGACATTCAAAAGTTTTGTTAACCCTTTAGGTGTTTCACAGGAATAGCAGCAAATTGAACGAGAAAATTCAAAATCTTCATTTTTTACACTGGCATGTTCTTGTAGACCCAGTTTTTGAATTTTTGTAAGGAGTAATAGGAGAAAAAGCCCCCCCCCGAAATTTATAACACAATTTCTCTCGAGTAAGGAAATACCTCATATGTGCATGTCAAGTGTTCGGCGGGAGCAGTAGAGGGCTCAGACGGGAAGGAGTGACAGTGGGATTTTGGAGAGTGAATTTTGCTGAAATGGTTTTTGGGGGGCATGTCGCATTTAGGAAGCCCCTATGGTGCCAGAACAGCAGAAAACCCCCACATGGCGTACCATTTTGGAAACTACACCCCTCAAGACACATAACAAGGGGTACAATGAGCCTTAAAACCCCACAGGTGTTTGACGACTTTCCGTTAAAGTCGGAGGTGTAAATAAAAAAAAATATGCTCACTAAAGTGCAGTTTTTTTTCTCAAATTTACCATTTTTACAAAAGATAATGGGAGAAAATGCCCCCCAAAATGTGTAACCCCATCTCTTCTGAGTGTGGAAATACCCCATGCTAGGATGTAAAATGCTCTGCGGGCGAACTACAATGCTCAGAAGAAAAGGAGTCACATTTGGATTTTGGAAATCAAATTTTGCTGAAATGGTTTTTTTGGTGGCCATGTTGCCACAACAGCAAAAAAAAACACATGTCATACTATTTTGGAAACTTCTCCCCTCTAGGAATGTAACAAAGGGTACAGTGAGCCTTAACACCTCACAGGTGTTTCACAACTTTTTGTTAAAGTTGGATGTGTAAATGAAAAAAAAAATTTTTCACTAAAATGCTGGGGGTAATAATAGAAAATGACCCCCAAAATTTGTAACCCCATTTCTTCTGAGTATGGAAATACCCCATGTGTGGACGTCAAGTGCTCTGCTGGCGCACTACAATGCTCAGAAGAGAAGGAGCGCAATTGAGCTTTTGTATAGTTAATTTGTTTGGAATGGAAGTCAGGGGCCATGTGCGTTTACAAAGCCCCCCGTGGGTCCAGAACAGTGGACCTCCCCCATATGTGACCCCATTTTGGAAACTACACCCCTCACAGAATTTACTAAGGGTGCAGTGAGCATTTACACCCAACTGGCGTTTGACAGATCTTTGGGACAATGGGCTGTGCATGTGGAGTGTAAATGCTCACTGCACCCCTTATAACATTCTGTGAGGGGTGTAGTTTCCAACATGGGGTCACATGTGGGTATTTATTTTATTGTGTTTATGTCAGAACCGCTGTAAAATCAGCCACCCCTGTGCAAATCACCAATTTATGCCTCAAATGTACATAGTGCACTCTCACTCCTGAGCCTTGTTGTGCGCCCGAAGAGCATTTTACGTCCACGTATAAGGTATTTCCGTACTCAGAAGAAATTGCGTTACAAATTTTGCCGGTCTTTTTTTTCCTTTTACCACTTGTGAAAATAAAAAGTATGGGGCAACACCAGAATGTTAGTGTAAATTACACTTTTTACACTAACAGGCTGGTGTAGCTCCCAACTTTTCCTTTTCATAAGGGGTAAAAGGAGAAAAAGCCCCCAAAAATGTGTAGTGCAATTTCTCCTGAGTACGGAAATACCCCATATGTGGCCCTAAACTGTTTCCTTGAAATACAACAGGGCTCCGAAGAGAGAGCGCACCATGCGCATTTGAGGACTACATTAGGGATTGCATAGGGGTGGACATAGGGGTATTCTACACCAGTGATTCCCAAACAGGGTCCCCCCAGATGTTGCTAAACTCTTAGTATGCCTGGACAGTCAGTGGCTGTCCGGAAATGCTGGGAGTTGTTGTTTTGCTATAGCTGGAGGCTGCGTTTTGGAAACACTGCTGTACAATACGTTTTTCATTTTTATTGGGGGGGACAGTGTAAGGGAGTGTATATGAAGTGTTTTACTCTTTATTATGTGTTAGTGTAGTGTAGTGTTTTTTAGGGTACATTCGCACTGGTGGGTTACAGTGAGTTTCCCGCTAGGAGTTTGCACTGCGGCGAAAAATTTGCCACAGCTCAAACTTCAAGAGACTTACTGTAAACCTGCCAGTGTGAATGTACCCTGTACATTCACATGGGGGGGGGGGGGGGGGAAACCTCCAGCTGTTTAAAAACTGCGACTCCCAGCATGTACAGACAGACCGTGCGTGCTGGGAGTTGCACTTTTGCAACAGCTGGAGAAACACTGGTTGGAAAACTTTCAGTATTTTTCAACCAGTGTGCCTCCAGCTGTTGCAAAACTACAACTCCCAGCATGTACTGCTCGCCGAAGGGCATGCTGGGAGATGTAGCTATGCATCAGCTGGATGTACGCAACTACAACTCCCTGCATGCCGAGACAGCTGTTTGGGCATGCTGGGATTTGTAGTTTTGTAACATCTGGAGAGCTACATTTTAGAGGCCACTGCACAGTGATCTCCAAACTGTGGCCCTCCAGATGTTGCTGCAAAACTACAAATCCCAGCACGCCCAGACAGCAAACAGCTGTCTCGGCATGCTGGGAGTTGTAGTTGAATCTTCCGGCTTCCGTAGAATCCAGGGAGCTGCATCGCCGCCCTCTTCTGCTGCTGATCTCAGTCACCGATCGTCACTCTGCTGCCACGGATGGGTAAGTGGACTTCGGTGCCAGTCCCTGTCGGTTTCGCCGTTCTGCCCTACAGTGGGTGGGCAGAACAGGGAAACCGAAAGTTAACCCCCCGCCCCCGATCTGCTATTGGTCTTCGCATCTATACGACCAATTGCAGGGATAGGAGGGGTGGCACCCCTGCCACCTCACTCCTATCCCTTCAGGGGGACCAGGGGTGTCTTGGACAACCCCGATCTCCCTAATTTTTTGGGTCACCATAGACCCGTATGACCCGGAATTGCGCAAATCACAGATGTGAATTCACCTCTGATTTTCCGCACTCGCCGACATGGGGGGTCTCATGACCCCCCTGGGCATTTGCACGGCGGGTGCCGGAATTCTCTATGATGTGCGTCGGGGACCGGAATTCTCCATGACATACGCGTACCTCATGGGTCCTTAAATGGGCACTGTTACCAACTTTATTTTTTGATATGTTGTAGTACTTATGTACTACAACATATCTCTAATATACTTTTATAATTTTTTTTTCATTAAAAAGGTTTCATTTACATTTAAAAACCGACCACTGAAAAAGGACTCATTTTGGAGTGGCAATCAGTCCTTTTTCAGTTAGGCTGCACTCGCTCCCTGCCTATCAATCAGACAGGTGGGAGCGAGCGCATTTGCTCCCCAGCCACTGGCTGGGAGGCTACTCCTCCCGCACATCGCCGCCGCCACCTCGTTGCCGCCGCTGTCCCTGCACGCCCGCTGCCGGACTCTGCAGTAACTGTACCGTAGCGCGCGCGGGGGGGGGGGAACGGGCTAGCGGGAAAAAAAATAGGATGGTGGGAGCTACCCTTTAAGTACCAGGGTGTCATGACGTACGCGTACGTCAAGGGTCCTTAAGGGGTTAAAATACACATATAAGGGAGAATCTCCAGTCAGTGGAAAAAAGGCATCACTCCAGAAGGTCCACATCACAAATACATGTACAGAATATGGGACTCAGATACCCCTATTGCACAATCCCCATGTGAAAAAATACCCACTATTATAAGGTGCAAACGCAAGAGATCAGATGCATACCAACAGAGAATATTACAAAATATAGTGAACCACTGGAGAGACGCCACCCCAAAGCACGTTTCTTGATGTCCTTCCCCCAGACGAAGGACATCCCAAATCGTGCGTTAGAGTGGCGTCTCTCCAGCGGTTCACAAAATGTTTTAATATTCTCTGTTGGTATGTATCTGATCTCTTGCATTTGCACCTTATTATAGTGGGTATTTTTCACCATGGGGATTGTGCAATAGGGGGATCTGAGCCCCATATTATGTTTGGATGTATAGGGAGAGGTATAAGCAGTAGAAAGACGGAAGTGCTCATGCCGCTGTACAGAACACTGGTGAGACCTCACTTGAAGTATTGTGCACAGTACTGGAGGCCGTATCTCCAAAAGGATATAGATTCTCTAGATAGAGTTCAGAGAAGATACTAAACTAGTACATGGATTGCAGGATAAAACCTACCAGGAAAGGTTAAAGGACCTTAATGTGTATAGAAGAAAGACGAGACAGAGGGGATATGATGGAAATGTTTATATGCATAAAGGGAATCAACACTGTAAAGGAGGAGAGCATATTTAACCCCTTCAGGACGGAGCCCATTTTGGCCTTAAGGACCGGAGCGTTTTTTGCACATCTGACCACTGTCACTTTAAACATTAATAACTCTGGAATGCTTTTAGTTATCATTCTGATTCCGAGATTGTTTTTTCGTGACATATTCTACTTTAACATAGTGGTAAATTTTTGTCGATACTTGCATCCTTTCTTGGTGAAAAATCCGTAAATTTGATGAAAAATTTGAAAATTTAGCATTTTTCTAACTTTGAAGCTCTCTGCTTGTAAGGAAAATGGATATTACGAATACATTTTTTTTTGGTTCACATATACAATATGTCTACTTTATGTTTGCATCATAAAATTGACGTGTTTTTACTTTTGGAAGACACCAGAGGGCTTCAACGGTCAGCAGCAATTTTCCGATTTTTCACAAAATTTTCAAACTCAGTATTTTTCAGGGACCAGTTCAGGTTTGAAGTGGATTTGAAGGGTCTTCATATTAGAAATACCCCATAAATGACCCCATTATAAAAACTACACCCCCCAAAGTATTCAAAATGACATTCAGTCAGCGTTTTAACCCTTTAGGTGTTTCACACGAATAGCAGCAAAGTGAAGGAGAAAATTCACAATCTTCATTTTTTACACTCACATGTTCTTGTAGACCCAATTTTTGAATTTTACGAGGGGTAAAAGGACAACATTTTTACTTGTATTTGTAGCCCAATTTCTCTCGAGTAAGCACATACCTCATATGTCTATGTAAAGTGTTCGGCGGGCGCAGTAGAGGGCTCAGAAGGGAAGGAGCGACAAGGGGATTTTGGAGAGTACGTTTTTCTGAAATGGTTTTTGGGGGGCATGCTACCTTTAGGAAGCCCTTATGGTGCCAGAACAGCAAAAAAAAAACACATGGCATACCATTTTGGAAACTAGACCCCTCGGGGAATGTAACATGGGATAAAGTGAACCTTTATACCCCACAGGTGTTTCACGACTTTTGCAAATGTAAAAAAAAAAAAATTTTTTACCTAAAATGCTTGTTTCCCTTACGTCCTAACCAGCAGCACAAGTGGGGTGTTCTGCCCCTGTGAAGCTGGCAGGACGGTGGAATTTTTAATTCCGCCCAAGCAATTTAAATTAATTAGCCCCCCCATAAAAGGCCTCCTCCCCTAGGCCATCTCGCTTTTTTTCTGTCCTGTGTAAGGACAGCAGGACGGTGCAGGCTCCTTTGGAGCCTGCCTGGATGTCTCCCCTGTATTGGGGAGATATTTTTGGGGCGCAGTACCTTTTTCAACTGCCCCCTGTTTTTTTCTCTTTATATTATCTGGGCCTCCGGCCTGGTTTATCTTAAAACTATTTGTTTTGACTATTTTATTGCTACAAGGATCCGGTGATCCCTCATAGCATTAGGGATGCCGCTGCGGGTTTTTTTTTTTTTCTTACCCGCCTGGCGTCCCACGTGTCTCGGCGCACGCTCGCCTCCATTACACTGTGCGAGCCGTGGACCGGAAGTACGTCATCTGACGACTTCCGGTCCCGGCCTCACTTTCTTCAGCGCTTTGCGCTGCCTTTTAAGTTTTATACTTAGGTGAAAAGTCAGGCGTGAGCCCTTTCCTAGTTAGGGAAGGGCTCAGTGGATAATTTTTATTAAAATTCCCTTCCGGGTGTTTCAGCCTATTGCAGGCTGGTCTTCTCTGAAGGGGGCGGGGCTTCCGGGCCCTTTCCCATATAAAGACAGCTGAGACCTTCATTCAGTCTCTGCTGCCATCATAGCTAGTCCTATTTACAAGCCTAGCATTAGTGGTTAGAGCTCCTATCTGCATTATAGGTATCTCTCCCTCTCTATTTGGCGTTAGGGCGATAATAATTTTGTTTATTATCCCTAACTTATTTTCTTTCTTTCCAGAGTCATGTCTACTCCTTCCTCTAGTGACCCACACTCTGGTGGTCGTAAGGCTAGCGCCAAAGAACGCCATCTAGCTTGCGCCAATTGCGGCACTCCGCTTCCGGACGCTTACGAATATAACAGGTGTCCCGGTTGCCGTCCACCCCCTAATCCAGCTGAACCTACTGTCCAGGACATGTTCATCTGGATGAAGGAGTTTATGGGAAATTCCATATCTGAAATTAAGAGTGCTCTTGTTCCCAAAAGAGCTAGAACTGAATCCACTCCTCCTTCTGTGGCGGAAGAATCCGTTATGTCGATCGATGTATTGGACCAGAGGTCATCTGTACAGTCTGAACAGCCTGTTGAGGTGAAGATGTGTCCGCCTCTTTTCCCTGCGGAAAAGACGCAGAGATTACTTAGGTCCATCCGGTCAAGGGACCAGGATGTTGACCAAGGGGAAGCCTCTGCATCCACCTCTAGAGAACCTTGGGTTTTCAAGGTGAATGATGCACGCAAAAAGATGATGAAGGCTGAGTGGAAGCACCCAGATAAACCTGCGCTTGTCACTCGTACCTTCAAATTGATGTACCCTCCCTCGGACGCGGAATCTGATTCCTGGATGCCACCTCCTAAGGTTGATATGGCAGTAAATAAACTGTCCAAGAGAGTCTTGGTTCCCGCGGATGATGGAAGCAACCTCCAGGACCCGCTTGATAGGAAGGTGGATTCCCTTCTCAGACGCACATATTCAGCAGCATCAGCGTCTGCCTCTGTGGCTATTGCCTCGGGAGAAGTGTCTGACTTCGTGAAGGAGCGTGTGGAGCGCATACAGACTGAGATTGACAACAATGTCCCTAGGGAAGACATCTTGGACAGCTTCAAGACACTCCTCCTTGGTATAGACTTCCTCTGCGAGGCCTCCCAGCAACACCTTAAGCTAGCTGCCAAGTCCATGGCACTCGCTTCTGCTAGCAGACGTCCCTTGTGGTTACGCCCTTGGGTAGCGGACAACACCTCCAAGTTTAACTTGTGTGGGATGCCTTTCGAGCCTACTTGGCTATTTGGTTCTGAGCTGGATCGCATAATGGAAGGTTATGCTGACAAAAAAGGCAGGTGCCTTCCTGTTCAGGCCTTTCGGGGTAAAGGTAGAGCAAGAGGGGGGAAGTCCCAGGGCCCTCCTAGATCCCAGAGACGTCAGTCCTTTCAAAAACGTGGTGGAGGTCGCGGCCGCGGTAAAGACCGGAAGGCCGAGCTATGACTCTCCACTGACATCCACCAACGTTTTCTCTCTCCCTTCCCCTCAAGTGTTTGTTGCAGAGAATCTATCTGCCCATCCTCCTCCAGTAGGAGGACGTTTAAGTTTATTCCTTACAACCTGGATGCAAGAAATCCAGGATCCCTGGGTTCTGAAGGTTATTCAGTCGGGGTACAGGATAGAATTTACCTCCCCTCCCCCAAGGAAGTTTGTCTTAACAAAGTTACTTCCTCAGCCAAAACAGGCTGTCATAGAAACCTCAGTTCTCCAATACTTGGAAAAGCAAGCTTTGGAAGAAGTTCCCCCAGATCAAAGAGGATCTGGCGTCTACTCCCCGATATTTTTGGTTCCCAAACCAAATGGCGACTGGCGCATGATAATAGACCTGCGCTACCTAAACCGATTTATAAGGAAAAGGCGGTTCAGAATGGAAACCATTCGCTCGGTGGTCAGTATCCTGAACCCACAAGATCTCATGGTCACTATAGACTTGAAGGATGCATACCTTCATGTCCCTATATTTCCTGCCCACAGGAAGTTCTTAAGAATCGCCGTCACCATAAAAGGTATGGTAAGGCATTTCCAATTTGCTGTTCTACCGTTCGGCATTACCTCCGCTCCCCACACCTTCACAAAGGTGGTGGCTCCAGTTGTCTCTGCTCTAAGACTAAAAGGCCTAGAGATTGTTCCTTATCTAGACGACTGGCTTTTAAAAGCCGCGACTCTAGACATTCTTCAAGCTCATCTTCAACTGACCCTGGATTTTCTTCAACACCTAGGGTGGCTCATAAATTGGGAAAAATCCGAGATCATCCCATCTACCTCAAGAAGGTTTCTGGGGTTTGTCCTAGACTCCTCTCGGATGACGCTGTCTCTCACCCCAGAAAGGAGAGAGCGCGTCATAAGAGCCGCAGAGTTTTTGTCGGTACCACGCAGAGTGCCCATCAGAACTCTAATGAAGATGTTGGGCCACATGTCAGCGTCTGCAGAAGCAGTCCCCTGGGCCCTGTGGCACCTCCGACCTCTCCAAGATCAGGTCTTGACTGCCTGGAATCGCAACCCCAGTGGGTTGGACAAAAAGTGCACCCTGTCGTCCGAAGTCCGTGCCTCTCTCAGGTGGTGGACGAACCTGACAGATGGGAAGTCCTTGATTCAACCTCTGTGGATCACTCTGACCACAAACGCCTCCCTTCTAGGGTGGGGAGCCCATCTGGACGACCATCCGGTTCAGGGTACCTGGACCCCTCAGGAAAGGTTACTCTCATCCAACATGAGAGAACTGAGAGCAGTTCGTCTTGCGCTCCTCCACTTTGCTCCCCATATCTTAGGGAAAGCAATAAGAGTCCGGTCAGACAACACCACTGTAGTGGCTTATATCAACAGACAGGGTGGCACAAAGTCCCAAGTGCTCCTCAGGGAGACCGGACTTATTCTATCATGGGCAGAGCTCAACCTATCCCACCTTGTTGCAGTCCACATCAAGGGGGATCTCAACGTAGTGGCAGATCGTCTAAGTCGCGGGCTTGCAGTCCAGGGAGAATGGTCTCTCAACGAGAAGATCTTCAGGAGGATAACCCTGAAGTGGGGTACACCAGAAATAGACCTCATGGCAACCCGGCTGAATGCCAAAGTGAGCAAGTTTTGTTCCCTTTACAAGGAGGACAATCCGGTGGCGATAGACGCTCTGTCCATCGCATGGAGGTTCAGGCTGGCCTACATATTCCCTCCACTTTCCATGATACCCAGGGTATTGATGAAAGTAAGGCAAGACCAGACCTCAGTGATTGCCATCATCCCATTCTGGCCGAAGAGGTCTTGGTTCACCCAACTCATGAGGATGAGTCAGGGGTGTTATTGGAGGCTTCCCCACGTGCAGAACCTTGTGTCTCACAACACAGGCTCCTGCCTAGATCTGAGGAGACTCAATCTGACAGCCTGGAGATTGACAGGACCCTACTAAGGAGTGGGCTTCCTGCGGAGGTCTTGAGAACTATTGCACACTCGAGAGCAGAGTCTACAAACAAGGTTTACTCCAGGATAAAGAAGATTTTCCTTCAATGGTGTGCAACGAAAGAGGTAGTTACCTCAGATCCTCCTCTTTCTGCAATACTGCGTTTTCTCCAGGATGGCCTTGACAAGGGTCTTAGCCCATCCACCTTAAAGGTTCAGGTCGCAGCACTCTCTGCCTTCCTAGGCAGGTCTCTATCACAAGAATCACTGGTTAGAAGATTCCTCAAAGGGGCTGAAAGACTTAAACCTACAGTTCTCAGACCTATTCCCAGTTGGGATTTAACCACTGTTCTCAGGGGGTTATGCGCTCCCCCCTTTGAACCTCTGGAAGAAGTAGACTTTAGGTATTTATCCCTTAAAGTCACTTTTTTATTGGCCATAACCTCAGCCAAGAGAGTGGGTGAGCTTCAGGCCCTTTCGGCTTTCGAGCCTTACACTGTTTTTCTACAGGACAGAGTCCTGTTGAGGTTTTTACCTACCTTCCTTCCTAAGGTTCCGACTTTCTCCAATACCAACCAGGTCATTTCTCTTCCAGTTCTACTGCCTAATCCATCCTCTCCTGAAGAAGCGGTTGACCACACTCTGGACATCTCTAGAGCTCTCAGAGTCTATATCTCAAGAACTGGAGAATTCAGGAAGTCGGAACACCTCCTTGTCTCTTTTTCTGGAAAGAACAAGGGCTTGAAAGCCTCTAAACCTACCCTGAGTAGGTGGATTAAGGAGGCAATCCGAGAGACCTTCATAGTCCAGGAGCTAACTCCTCCTGCCTTTGTCACTGCCCATTCCACTAGGGCAGTCTCTACTTCCTTTGCTGAGAAAAGGTCTGTTCCTCTGGAACAGATTTGTGCTGCTGCTTCTTGGAGCACCCACAATACTTTTTTGAGTCATTACAGGGTTAATGCCAAACGATCGGAAGAGTTGGCCTTTGGGCAGTCAATCCTAAGTGCCACTCTGCCGTAGTCCCTCCCTATTTGTGTTGTTACTCGCTAAGTCCCCACTTGTGCTGCTGGTTAGGACGTAAGGGAAGCGTTAATTTTTAACGTAAATTTGTTTTCCCTTAGTCCTAACAGCAGCACACAAATTTCCCGCCCTAAACTTTTTTGTTACTTGTTATTAAGCGAGATGGCCTAGGGGAGGAGGCCTTTTATGGGGGGGCTAATTAATTTAAATTGCTTGGGCGGAATTAAAAATTCCACCGTCCTGCCAGCTTCACAGGGGCAGAACACCCCACTTGTGCTGCTGTTAGGACTAAGGGAAAACAAATTTACGTTAAAAATTAACGCTTTCCCAAAAAATTTTAATTTTTAAAAAGGGTAATAGCAGAAAATACCCATAAAAATTTGAAGCCCAATTTCTCCCGATTCAGAAAACACCCCATATGGGGGTGAAAAGTGCTCTGCTGGCGCACTACAGGTCTCAGAAGAGAAGGAGTCACATTTGGCTTTTTGAACGCAAATTTTTCTCTGGGGGCATGCCGCATTTAGGAAGCCCCTATGGTGCCAGGATAGCAAAAAAAAAACCACATGGCATACCATTTTGGAAACTAGACCCCTCGGGGAACGTAACAAGGGGTTAAGTGAACCTTTATACCCCACAGGTGTTTCACGACTTTTGCATATGTAAAAAAAAATTTTTTTTTTTACCTAAAATGCTTGTTTTCCCAAACATTTTACATTTTTAAAAAGGGTAAAAGCAGAAAATACCCCCCAAAATTTGTAACACAATTTCTCCCGAGTACGGCGATACCCCATATGTGACCCTAAACTGTTGCCTTGCAATACGACCGGGCTCCAAAGTGAGAGCGCCATGCGCATTTGAGGCCTAAATTAGGGATTGCATAGGGGTGGACATAGGGGTATTCTACGCCAGTGATTCCCAAACAGGGTGCCTCCAGCTGTTGCAAAACTCCCAGCATGCCTGGACAGTCAATGGCTGTCCGACAATACTGGGAGTTGTTTTGCAGCAGCTGGAGGCTCCGTTCTGGAAACAGTGGCGTACCAGACGTTTTTCATTTTTATTGGGGAGGGGAGGGGGCTGTATAGGGGTATGTGTATATGTAGTGTTTTTTTACTTTTTATTTTATTTTTTGTGGTAGTGTAGTGTTTTTAGGGTACAGTCGCACGGGCGGGGGTTCACAGTAGTTTCTCGCTGGCAATTTGAGCTGCAGCAGAAAGTTTGCGGCAGCTCAAATTTGCAGCCAGATACTTACTGTAATCCTCCGCCCATGTGAGTGTACCCTGTACGTTCACATTGGGGGGGACATCCAGCTGTTGCATAACTACAACTCCCAGCATGCCCGTTGGCTGTCGGTGACTGCTGAGAGTTGCAGTTTTGCAACAACTGTAGGCACACTGGTTATGTATCACTGAGTTTGTGACCTAACTCAGTGTTTCACAACCAGTGTGCCTCCAGCTGTTGCAAAACTACAACTCCCAGCATGTACGGTGCATGGTGTACGGTGACTGCTGAGAGTTGTAGTTTGCAACAGCTGGAGGCACACCGGTCGTGAAACACTGAGTTAGGTAAAAAAAAACTCTGAGTTTCACAACCAGTGTGCCTTCAGCTGTTGCAAAACTACAACTCTCAGCAGTCACCGACAGCCAACGGGCATGCTGGGAGTTGTAGTTATGCAACCAGCAGATGCACCACTACAACTCCCAGCATGCACTTTAGCTGTTTGTGCAAGCTGGGAGTTGTAGTTAGACAACAGCTGAAGGTACACTTTTCCATAGAAAGAATGTGCCTCCAGCTGTTGCAAAACCATAAGTCCCAGCATGCCCATAAGGGAATGCTGGGAGTTGTGGTGGTCTGCCTCCTGCTGTTGCATAACTACAGCTCCCAGCATGCCCTTTTTGCATGCTGGGAGCTGTTGCTAAGCAACAGCAGGAGGCTGTCACTCACCTCCAACGATCCAGACGCTGCAGGTCAGTCCCTCGTCGTCTCCGCCGCCGCAGCTGCTCCTGGGGCCCCGATCCCAACAGGAGCGCCGGGGATCGGGGTCCCCAGCACCCGGGGTGCACGTCCCGCACCCGCTCACGTCCTCCAGAAGAGGGGCGGAGCGGGTGCGGGAGTGACACCCGCAGCAGGCGCCCTGATTGGTCGGCCGGTAATCCGGCCGACGAATCAGGGCGATCGTGAGGTGGCACCAGTGCCACCTCACCCCTGCAGGCTCTGGCTGTTCGGGGCCGTCAGAGACGGCCCCGAACAGCCAGTAATTCCGGGTCATCGGGTCACTGGAGACCCGATTGACCCGGAATCGCCGCAGATCGCTGGACTGAATTGTCCAGCGATCTGCGGCGATCGCCGACATGGGGGGCATAATGACCCCCCTGGGCGATATGCCGGGATGCCTGCTGAACGATTTCAGCAGGCATCCGGCTCTGGTCCCCAACCGGCTAGCGGTGGGGGCCGGAATTCCCACGGGCGTATGGATACGCCCTCGGTCCTTAAGGACTCGGGATTCAGGGCGTATCCATACGCCCTATGTCCTGAAGAGGTTAAAAGAAGAAAAACTACCACAAGAGGACATAGTTTTAAATTAGAGGGGCAAAGGTTAAAAAGTAAGATCAGGAAGTATTACTTTACTGAGAGAGTAGTGGATGCATGGAATAGCCTTCCTGCAGAAGTGGTCGCTGCAAATACAGTGAAGGAGTTTAAACATGCATGGGATAAGCATAAGGCTATCCTTCATATAAGATAGGGACAGGGACTATTGATAGGATTCAGATTATTGGGCAGACTAGATGGGCCAAATGGTTCTTATCTGCAGACACATTCTATGTTTCTATGTTTCTGTACATGTATTTGTGATGTGGACCTTCTGGAGTGACGCCTTTTTTCCACTCAGTGGAGATTCTCCCTTATATGTGTATTTTAATTGCACAAATTATATGTTTTAATGTATATCAATACATTTGTTTGTTTTTATGAGTGACAAGTGACTCCGTTCCAGTTCTTTGATATTTCTCAATTGCATTGGAGTGCACAGTGGGCCTATACATTTATTAATGCAAAATATAGTGCATTTACCCTTTATATATTTAACAAATAGTTCTTTTGCCCTTATTTGTATGCACACATGAACAATGAAAATAAGAAATATAAAAAAAGTTGTAGGCTTCCAAAAAATAAGAGACAGTTTTTTTCCTTGCTGTTCAATATTTTATTTCATTTCTTATGACACATATGTGGTGGCGGTGAGAGGAACACTGTCTTGTGCAAGTGTAGGGTGTTTAGGGTGTCGTTGTGCAGGATAATTAAGGGCGCTGTTAACCCTCTTCACTCGTGACGCCAGGCCTATTGCCACCCTTCCCAAAAGCAATAGGTGATGCAGAAATAAAGGATTGTCCACAACCGCTGATAACCGA
Source organism: Hyla sarda (assembly GCF_029499605.1). Classification (NCBI taxonomy): domain Eukaryota; kingdom Metazoa; phylum Chordata; class Amphibia; order Anura; family Hylidae; genus Hyla; species Hyla sarda. Next base: position 322,875,634 of record NC_079193.1, read on the forward strand.
AAACTTGCATGAACTTTTACTGAGGAGTTTCTGAGCATGAAGTAACAGTAACAGTCCAGATAGCAGAGTCTCTTTTCATCAGGCTTGAGCAGAGATTGACAGTCAGTTGGGATCATATAAGCCCAATTTGGCTTGGGAAGAATTTATAGCAGAGATCGGCTGAATTTACGGGAATATTGAGGTCCAGTGATCCTGCGATGAGTAGCGGGGAATTGCTTAGTATATCCGCTATGCTATAGGCCTAGGCCGCAAGGCTTTGGCCTAGTAATTAGTCTTGTAAGCTGCGGAGGTCCTACCTCTTCCAGAGTCAGCAACCCAAGAGAGGGATAAAGATGGCGCGGGTCCCTTATATGGGCAGGGGCTGGCCATTTTGGATTGGTCCGTAACGACTGTCACTCACCGTTACAGTGCATTATGGGTGAATACGTCACGGGAACCTCCAAAGGTCCTGAGGCAAAACCATAGAGTTTCTACCTAATCACGTGACCCGCAGGTCCTGCTATGCTCCAAACAGGTAGATAACTAAATATATACATTTTTATACTTATAATTATAGAAATATTAAATAGAACTGCTATGTACTTATTGACTAAGTGAGAGGTGACAAGGGGAGATCTACAAAAGAGGGACCCCGACATCCTAGGGACTTTGGCTATGGGGACCTCTTACACAGGTAACGTATATAATACGATATCGGGACACCACACATATACACACAAAAGCAAAATAAAATAAATTTTTTTTTTTTTTTTCTTTGAAACAGTTATGTGGTCAGGTCAGGTAAATGTGTCCGGTGTCATCACTGATTATAATTGAGCACAATGAATCAGAAAAAAATCATTAAATGGAGTTTAACTTATGGCCGAGGTAAGGGTTAAAGAGCTTTTCCCATCGCTCAAAGTGATGACATATTGGCAGAATAGGCCAACACTTTGTGACTATTGTGTGTTCCATTGCCAAGTTCCTCATTGATTCTTACAATGAAGGGGCTGCAGCGCTGGTTTGCTGCTATCAAAGAGTTCCATGTACAGGAGGGCTCATGGCCTTGTGAACAACCCTTTTTACTTTAATGGAGTTGTGCCCCAGTTCCCTGTAGTGCCATTGGCAGGAAACCATGTGCAGGGGAAGTTATCATATATAGCCCTAAACCAGCGCTTCAGCCCTTCCTTCCCAGAATCAGCAGATAGACCCCCACTAATCACTATCCAAAAGTTATCTCAGCAATATGTTGTTACATCACATGTGACCTGTGTAGCTAGGGTGGTGCATTCTTACATGTGCAGGACTGTGTTCTTATGGTAGCAGAAACAAAAATATAGCTAAAAAATTGCACTTCTATCCAACATACAATCAAAATAGCAATACGAAAATGTAAAATGAACTCCTCAGGTGTACATGGAAGGTCAGGGGATTCCCCTCTGTGACCCACCATAAACACCTTAGAGCCAAGAAAGCTTCAAGTATATGGAACATACACTAACCAAATTAAATTTTCAGCCCCCCCCCCCCCCATGCTCGAGTGAAAGTCAACGGTACTTTATCCCCACCTTTTCTAATAAAAAATGGTACACACCAGGGCTTTGCCCTCTCACCCTTTTTATTTGTTTTACGGTGGAGACGCTCCTCCAGGGTTTCCAACAGGATTCTGATATCTCTAGTTTTAAAATAGGCTCCCACACATATTTAGCCTCAGCTTTTGTGGATGATATCCGGCTCTTGCTTAAAAACCGGTAAACATCTGTGCCTGGGGTTCTTTGGGTCCTGTTGGCATTCAGAGAGATGTCCAACTTTAAAGTGAGCAACTTGAAGTCTGAAATGCTAATTGTCTCTGTACCTATTAAACTAGCTGCAAAATTGAAAACACTTTCATTTACATGGCCTCCAACCTCTGTGAAATACCTAGGAATACAATTTCCCAGGTCCCTATTGTTGCTGTGTGATTTGAATGAAGCCCTTCTTTTAAGCAAACTAACGGATACCCTACACTCCTATGATCTGCCCTACCTGTCATGGATGGGCCGGAAAAATCTCTCACAAACTTATATTCTCCCTATGTATTTATACACTTTGGGGGAGATTTATCAAAACCTATCTAAAGGAAAAGTTGCTGAGTTGCCCATCGCAACCAATCAGATCGTTTTTTTTATTTTTTAAAAAGCCTCTGAAAAATAAAAGGAGCGATCTGATTGGTTGCTATGGGCAACTCAGCAACTTTTCCTCTGGACAGGTTTTGATAAATCTCCCCACTTATCCCTATTTCCAATTCACCTCCCTAAATCATTCTTCCACAAAATGAGATGCCTGTTTTCTAATTTTCTTTGGAAGCAGGGTAAGCCACGACTAGCACATTCCCTATGGATTTGCAAAAAGTATTTAAATGGTCTTAGGCCTGCCGGAGGCAGAGTTGTACTATAAGGCTGCACACTTAATGCGTTGGGTGGAACTGGTTACGGGCAGATGACTTTTGCAAGGCTCAGACTTAGAAACTAAAAATTACATGTGTTCTTTATTCTTTGGGTCAATACGATTAAAATGATACCCATGATAACATACTTTTCTATTACTGTTGCATTTTAAAAAAAATCGCAAACTTTATAACCAAATTAGTACATTTAAAATCCCCCTATTTTGAAGACCTATAACTTTTTCATTTTTCTGTATAAGCGGCGGTATGAGGGCTCATTTTTTGCGCCGTGATCTTTACTTTTTACTGATACCATATTTGCTTATATAGAACTTTTAATCCATTTTTTATAAATTTTTTTGGGAATAAAATGTTATAAAAAAGCATCTATTTTGGACTTTTTTTTATTTTTCCGTTCACGCCGTTCACCGTACAGTATCATTAACATTTTATTTTAATAGTTCAGATATTTATGCATGCGGCGATACCAAATATGTAATTAAAAATATTTTTTTTTTAACTTTTTCGGGGTGAAATAGGGAAAATGGGACAATTTACGTTTTCATTGGGGGAGGGGTTTTTTCAAAATTTTTTTTACTTAATTTTTTTTAACTTTTTTTACATTTATTTTTACACTTTAATAGTCCACATAGGGACTATTTATAGCAATCACTCAATTGCTAATACTGTTCAGTGCTATGTATAGGACACAGCACTGGTCTGCGGGAAGGCAGATAAGAGCAGAAGACGCTGGGAAGGCAGCAGAGCCAGGTGAGGGGACCTCCGTCTGCCGTGCTGGATGATCGGATTGCCGCCACAGCAGCGCTGCGGGCGATCCAATCATCCATTTTAATGACCGTGATGCTGCAGATGCCGTGATCTGTATTGTTCACGGCATCTGAGGGGTTAATGGCGGGCATCCACAGGATCGCAGATGTCCGCCATTACGGGCAGGTCCATGGCTGCGATCAGCAGCCGGGATCTGCCGCGCATGATCCGGGCATCGATCCGATGCTCGCAGTAAAGCTTAGGACGTAAATGTACATTTACGTCCTCCGTTGTTAAGGGGTTAAAAGGAACCTTACTTGCTAGAATTTTCTAATAGTAAACAGAATCTACAAGCAGTATCTCCCATTGCGTCAGCCTCCCTGATACCACAAGCACTGAGCACACCAATAGGTAAGACCAATCCTCTTTAGTCCTCATTGGCCTCAATCACACTTACTGATTTCCTTGCAAACAATACAGCGCATGACACAGAAGTACTCCAGTCTCTGGTGCGCTCTCATCCCTCTTCAGCAATTCATGTTTATTCTGCAAGACAGTTGTCTCTGGCGTTCCTCATGGAATTTTCTATTGCCAAGTCCATTTCACGGTTGGAAGAGCTTTGCGTCCATGGGGTAAACTTAAACTGTCCACGTTTTATAAACATTTAGTTTGTGACGGGTCTACTAGTCCCCCTCTCTACCTACTTTCCTGGGAACAATAACTAGTTATTCATCTCAATGATGATCTCCAGTGTCATATACTTCGATGCTCCCACAGCTTTTCCCATTGTGTTAAACTGCAGGAGAACCATTTCAAATTACTCATGGATGGTATAAAACTCCGGAAGCGCTCTTCCGGTTTTACCTAACTTCAAGGAATGCTGGAGATGCCATGCGTGGACTTGCCCTATTATCCAACCCTTTTGGAAGGATGTGTAGGACACTATAAACTTGGTGTGTGGGCTCCATTCCTCTCTATATGGATCTCATTGCTCTAGCGCTTCCAACCTCATCACTGAAACCCTCCCCCAAGTCTTTACCCACCCACATGCTGCTAAGACACTTATTCCTCTATTATGGCGGCAGACGACCCCACCCACCAAAACCCAATGGATAGAGTTAACAAGCTGGCATTCTCTTTCTTATGAACACTTTGATACTCTATGGGGTGTATGGATCTCTCACAAACGAATCACTGCCACTCAGCCTGCTAGTACCAATTACCCCTAATTTTAGAAATGTGACTACTAGATCCCTACAACAAAGAAGCTTCTCCAACCTCTCTAACGATACTCCCCCTAATCTGTCCAGGTGAGGAACAGTATTTTTACTTTTCTGCTTATGACCATAATTTTGAACTGTACTTGTTTCTTTTTTTGTTTTGTTACCTGTTTTATATGAAAACTTGATGCATTTACAATATACTTCCATTCTTATTATGCTGCAATTGTATGATGCGCAACATGGATTATAACCCATCTGAATGTATGCATATATGGTACTTGCTTTTTCTCAATATATCTTCTTCATTGTTTGTTACATACTCAGTAAAAATAGATTTGTTAAAAAAAGAAAGCTTCATGTATATAATCTCCTCTTTTATTGGTATTAATATCCACATCTATGGAGGGCACGAGAACAATCCCAGATCACATATATATGGTCAAACAAAAGGAATCCAACGCTCAAATGGTGTTGGGCAAGTAACACATAGAGATGACCACTTACTCTATTGTGGGGGGACGTGTATTTTAATCTACCCTTCCCCACTCCATGTTCTCCTTGTATAATTTACTTCACGAACCCACAGCCTGCTACCTCTACTTCCAATTCAGGTACTCCAAACAGTGCTATCCAGAGTTCCATAGAATTTAATACTTTCATTACATATGTAACTTGTTTCTGAGGTAAAAACTAACACCTTCATAATGCATAACAAAACAATAAAAGTACACACAATACATAAATTCATACATAGACTTTTATCAGTGTTATCAGTGCTTTGCTTTATCAGCCTGACAAAGTAGGCTGGAGATTCAGAAAGTATTTCAAATGGCTTGGAGGCAGGCGGGGATCCTCTGGTCGCCATGTAAGTTGATCGGGGCCCTGAAATTGCACTGCTGTGACCCCAATCAGCTTAAAGGGGTACTCCAAAAGGATAGGGGATACGATGTCTCATCGCGGGGGTCCTGCCGCTGGGGAACCCCGGGATCTCGGCTGCATTACCTCTCTGTCATTACTGCAGAGAGCAAACTTGGTCTGTGCGTCATGACGGGCGATACATGATCTGGAGCATCGGGACGTCACGGCTCCGCCCCTCATTACATCACGGCCCTCCCCTTAATGCAAGTCTATTGGAGGGGGTGACACCTTAATGCAAGTCTATGGGAGGGGGCGTGGCAGCTGTCACGCCTCCTCCCATAGACTTGCATTAAGGTGTCCCCCCCTCCCATAGACTTGTATTGAGGGGGCCGCCGTTATGTCACGAGGGGCAGAGCCGTGAGGTCACGATGCTCCAGATCCTGTATATCCTTTGGATGGGGGATAAGATGTCTAGGGGCAGAGTACCCCTTTAAGCAAAGGACCAGCATATTTTAATGGCCCTAGGTCCCCTGATCACCTTTGATCGAGGGGACCAAAGGGTTAATAGTCATGCAGTGGCTGCCCCTGGCTATCAATTTAAGCCAGGGGCCGCCCATTACAGAGAAGGATTACATCAGAATACTGCTCCAAAGCCAGTCGCCCCAGGACAAAAACGATTCACCCTGGGGAGGGAAGGAGTTAACCCTTTAACGACCAAGCGTTTTTCCGTTTTTGCACTTTCGTTTTTTCCTCCTTACCTTTTAAAAATCATAACCCTTTCAATTTTGCACCTAAAAATTCATATGATGGCTTATTTTTTGCACAACCAATTCTACTTTGTAATGACATCAGTCATTTTACCCAAAAATCTACAGCAAAACGGAAAAAAATCATTGTGTGACAAAATTGAAGAACAAACTAAATTTAGTAAATTTTGGGGGCTTCCGTTTATACACAGTAAATTTTTCTGTAAAAATGACACCTTATCTTTATTCTGTATGTCCATACAACTAAAACGATACCCTACTTAGATAGGTTTGACTTTGTTGTACTTCTGGAAAAAATCATAACTACATGCAGGAAAATTAATATGTTTAAAAATGTCCTCTTCTGACCCCTATAAACTTTTTTATTTTTCCGCGTATGGGGCGGTATAAGGGCTCATACTTTGCACAGTGATCTGAAGTTTTTATTAGTACCATTTTTGTTTTGATCGGATTTTTTGATTGCTTTTTAAAAAAATGTTTATGGTATAAAAAGTGACCAAAAATACGCTATTTTGGACTTTGGAATATTTTTTACGCATACGTCATTGACCGTGCAGTTTAATTAATGATATATTTTTATAGTTCGGACATGGAAATACCACATATATTTGAAATTTTTTATTTTTTTTATGGGAAAAGGGGGAGATTCAGACTTTTATTAGGGAAGGGGTTAAATCCCATTTATTAACTCTTTTTTTACACTTTTTTTTACGGTTATAGCTCCCATAGGGGGTTACAACATGCATTACACCAATTGCCAGCACTGTCCAATGCTGTACCTTAGCATAGCATTGATCAGTGTTATCTGCCTTTGATTGCTCAAGCCTGGATCTCAGGATTGGAGCAATCAAATGCCGATCGAACAGCGTGGAGCCAGATAGGGAGCCTCCTGTTGTTCTCTCAGCTGTTCGGGATGCTGCGGTGAAATTTCACAGTGGCGGTCCTGAACAGCTCTGCTAACCAGCAGCCTATTCTCCTGTTTTAGACGCCGCAATCAACTTTGATTGTGGGGTCTAATGGGTTAATACCTGACATCAGCCAGATCAGCGATGTCCGGTTTTAGCCGTGAGTCCCGGTTGCTGATAGCAACCAGGACCCCGCAGATACAAAGCACGCTCAGCTTCTGAGCGCACTTCACAGATCAGGAGTCGGCCACGGACATAAAATATACGTCTGTGGTCGTTAAGGGGTTAAAGAAGGTCTTGAGTTGAGTGGAATGTAGACCTACATCCCTGAACTGTGACCCTGCTGTTGCCAGGAAACAGAGCCCACACTTTCCCACAATCCCCCTTGCTTACATACACAGTAGAGACCTTTGAGCACTATGCAGTTGCACTGAGCATGTCTGACTGTATGAGTGGATGAAATAAGACTGTTGTAACCAAGGGCAACAGTGCAAAACAATGCAGGCACATGGGGAGGAGTAAGCTTATATCTCAAATAGTACATTTTCAGAAAGTATGTTGGACATATTTCACGTATTGCATCAGTTTAGAGCTATTTATCTTTGTGGTAAAACCCTTTAAGTTTTCAATTTTAAAATGAAACTTTTGGCACCAGTATCGTAAAGCCACTTTCCTGCCTCAGAACAGCAATGCATGCATAGACAAAGAGAGTTTTATTACTGAGGGAAAGAAAATGGATATATTTCAGATATGATCCCAAAAGAAAAAGTTAAAAAATAATGTTTAATAGTAAGCTTTTGAGGCAACTTAGGTCTCAAAGTTTCCAACAGAAAGAGGGGCTATTGTTAGACTTCTGCCAACTTCCTTTCTGCCTGAGAACCAAAGGATCGGGTATGTTGTTAAATTCCAACTGCTCAAGAAATATCTCTCTTGACATGGGGGGGAGTCGGAAGTCTACCATACACCTTTAAATGAGCACTGTAAGATACAAAATCTTTTTATGTGTTGTACACCTCGGCAAAACATTAACCTTTCTAATATACTTCATAAAAAAAAAAATTATTTCCTTTTTATAGAAATCATGGCTCATCAAATCATAGCTTTGTCCAAGCTGAACCACAGGCATGGACAAAGTCCAGTAAGTGAGGGTGGGCTAGTACTCCTCTGTGCTCTCTCCTGTCTGATAGTACTCCTCTGTGCTCTCTCCTGTCTGATAGTACTCCTCTGTGCTCTCTCCTGTCTGCTAGTACTCCTCTGTGCTCTCTCCTGTCTGCTAGTACCCCTCCGTGCTCTCTCCTGTCTGCTAGTACTCCTCTGTGCTCTCTCCTGTCTGCTAGGACTTCTCTGTGCTCTCTCCTGTCTGATAGGACTCCTATGTGCTTTCTCCTGTCTGATAGGACTCCTCTGTGCTCTTTCCTGTCTGATAGGACTCCTCTGTTCTCTCACGTGTCTGATAGGACTTCTCTGTGCTCTCTCCTGTCTGATAGTACTCCTCTGTGGTCAGGGCCAGTTTTAGGCTTAGCGTGGCACTGGGAAAAATCAGGGCCCCAAAAGTCGTAATAGTGCACTAACCAGAATTGCACATTTGACGTCAGTTCAAATACCATAAAAAATTTCTAAAAAGCAATTGAAAAGTCCCATCAAAACAAAAATGGTACCGATAAAAACTACAAATCACAGCACAAAAAAATGACCCTCATACATCCCCATATACAGAAAAAAATAGAGTTAAAGGGATCAGAATAGTACAATTTTACATTTTTGTATAGTTCCCCCACATTAGATTGGCAGCACAGTTCCCCCACATTAAGCTGGCAGTATAAGTCCCCCCCACATTAGTGCAGTATAGTTCCCCCCACATTGGGTGCAGTATAGTTCCCTCCACATTAGGTGCAGTATAGTTCCCCCACAGTAGGTGCAGTATAGTTCCCCCCACATTAGGTGCAGTATAGTTCCCCAACACTAGGTGCAGTATGGTTCCCCCACATTAGGTGCAGTATAGTGTCCCCCCCATTAAGTTGGCAATATAGTTCCCCCTGTATAGTTTTGGTGGGCTTTTTCTCATTTCACACCTTATGAAAATCATGTTATTGTAAAAAAATACATTTTTTACGCTAACATGCTGGTGTTGCCCCATACTTTTCATTTTCACAAGAGGTAAAATGAAAAAAAGACCCCCCAAATTTGTAACACAATTTCTCCTGAGTACAGAAATACCCCATATGTGGATGTAAAATGCTCTGCGGGTGCACAAAAAGGCTCAGGAGTGAGAGTGCCATGTACATTTGAGGTGATTTGCACAGGGGTGGCTGATCGTTACAGCGGTTCTGACATAAAGGCAAAAAAAAAATTACCCTCATGTGACTCCATTTTGGAAACTACACCCCTCAAGGAATGTAACAAGGGGTATAGTGAGCCTTAACACCCCACAGGTGTTTGAAGAATTTTCCTTAAAGTTTGACTTGAAAATTTAAAATTTAAGTGTTATCCCAAATTTTTATTTTTACAAGTGGTAATAGGTAAAAAGCCCCCCCAAAATTTGTAACACCATTTCTTCTGAGTATATAAATACCCCATTTGTGGAAAGTGCTCTCCGGGTGAACTAATTTGCTCAGAAGAGAAGGAGCGCCATTGGGCTTTTGGAGAGAGAATGTGTCTGGAATTGAAAGCCATGTGTGTTTACAAAGCTCCCATGGTGCCAGAACAGTGTACCCCACATGTGACCCCATTTTGGAAACTACATCACTCACGGAATGTAATAAGGGGTACAGTGAGCATTGACACACCTCTGGTGTCTGACAGATTTTTTGAACAGTGGTCCATGAAAATGAAAAATTAAATTTTTCATTTGCACAGCCCACTGTTCCAAAGATCTGTCAAACGTCAGTGGGGTGTAAATGCTCACTGCACCCCTTTTTACATTCTGTGAGGGGTGTAGTTTCCGAAATGGGGTCACATGTGAGGGGGGGGGGTCCACTGTTCTGGCACCATGGGGGCTTTGTAAATGCACATGGCCCCTGAACAAATTCTCTCTCCAAAGGCCCAATAGCACTCCTTCTCTTCTGCATATTGTAGTTTGCCCCGAAGAGCACTTTACATCCACATATGGGGTGTTTTCATATTCACCCCATATGGAGAAATGAGTTAAACATTTTGGGAGGCTTTTTCTCCTATTACCTCTTGTGAAAATGAAAAATTTCTGGTAACACCAGCATTTTAGTGAAAAAAAAATCTAATTTTTCATTTTCACGCCCAACTTTAGCGGAAATGTGTCAAACACTTATGGGGTGTAAAGACTCACTGTACCCCTTGTTATGTTCCTTGAGGGGTGTTGTTTCCCAAATAGTGTGCCATGTGGGGCTTTTTACTGCTGTTCTGGCACCATATGGGCTTCCTAAATGCAACATCCCCCGCCAAAAAGCATTTCAGCAAAATTTGCTTTCAAAAAGCCATATGTGGCTTCTTCTCTTCTGAGCATTGTAGTGCACCCGCAGAGCACTTTACGTCCACAGATGGGTTATTTCCATACTCAGAAGAAATGGGGTTACACATTTTGGGGGGCATTTTCTTCTATTACCTCTTGTAAAAATTGTAAATTTGGGGGGGGGACAGCATTTTTATGAAAAAAATGTCATTTACAAATCCGAATTTAATTACAAAGTTGCCAAACACCTGTGGGGTGTTAAGGTTCACTGTTCCTCTTGTTACGTGCATTGAGGGGTGTAGTTTCCAAAATAGTGTGCCATGTGGGTTTTATTTTATATTTTTGCTCTTCTGGCACCATAGGGGCTTCCTAATTGCGACATGCCCCCAAAAACCATTTCAGCAAAATTCACTCTCCAAAATCATATTGTCGCTCCTTTAATTCTGAGCCTTCTAGTGCACCCACAGAGCCCTTAACATTCACATATGAGGTATTTACTTGAGAGAAATTGAGTTACACATTTTGGGGGCCTATTTCTCCTTTTACCCATGTAAAAATAAAAAAAAACTGGGTCTACAGGAACATGTTAGTGTAAAAAATGGAGATTATTTCTCCTTCACTTTGCTGCTATTCCTGTGAAACACCTAAAGGGTTAAAAAAACTTACTGAATGTCATTTTGTATACTTAGGGGGGGTGCAGTTTTTATAATGGGGTAATTTATTGGGTATTTCTAATATGAAGGCCCTTCAAATCCACTTCAAAACTGAACTGGTCCCTGATAAATTCTGATTTAGAAAATTTGGTGAAAAATCGGAAAATTGCTGCTGAACTTTGAAGCCCTCTGATGTCTTCCAAAAGTAAAAACATGTCAACTTTATGATGCAAATATAAAGTAGACATACTGTATGTCAATCAATATATAATTTATTTGCCATAAATAGATGCCATGATTAAGGGTCCTGCCTGACTCGAAACGCGTTGGTTTTATGTGCTGATCATGTTTCCAAAATAAAGAAATCCTGTTTTGCATCCTACCTCGCTGGACATCAAGTCTTTCTGTTCCCAGTCACAGGCCGGAGGCACTGCCGGCCAGTCCGTGCGGAGTGTGGGGATTGCAGTGGAGGTGAGCCGTCCTGTTCATTTGCTACCTATATAATTTATTTGGTTATGTCTATTTTCCTTACAAACAGAGAGCTTAAGGGTGCGTTCCCACCTGGCGTATACGCAGCGTATTTCACGCTGCGCAAAATTTGCGGCAGCAGCGGGAAATTTGCTGCGTATTCCTCGCTCACTATACACGCAGGGCTTCCCGGCAGCAGCCCTATGCGTGCAGTGAGTTTCGGAGGTGGAGCCGTGCGTCACAGTCACGCCAGCACACGGCCCTGCCTCCAAAACTCACTACACGCGAAGGGCTGCCGCCGGAAAAACACCCTGTGTGTATAGTGAGCGAGGAATACGCAGCATATTTTGTGCAATGTGAAGTATTCTGCGTTTACACCAGGTGGGAACGCACCCTCAAAGTAAAAAAAAAATGCTAAATTTTAAATTTTGCATGCAATTTTTTAATTTTTCACCAAGGAATTATGCAAGTATCTCTGAAAATGTACCACTATGTTAAAGTATAATATGTCACGAAAAAAACTATTTCTGAATCAAAGCATCCCAGATTTATTAATGCTTAAATTGACAGTGGTCAGATGTGCAAATAATGCTATGGTCCTTAAGGGGTTAATCTGATAACCGCTCGGCAATGTTTAGAAAGCCAATAGAGAATGGATAGAGCATTAGCCATACATGCACTATGCCAGTGGTCTTCAACCTGCGGACCTCCAGATGTTGCAAAACTACAACTCCCAGCATGTTGTAGGGAGTTGTAGTTTTGCAACATATGGAGGTCCGCAGGTTGGAGATCACTGCTCTATGCCGACTGCTGGAGACGGCTGCAATGAGGGTGAAGCCCATACGCGAAACGTGCGTTGGGGTGTTGGTGCTTGGTGTTCCTGGCTTGTGGGTATATGACCGGTAGTCTCTTTAGGTATTACTCATCTTGGGTCCCTATTCATGTCTGTTATACTGCATTGCTGCTCCCCATGTTATACTGATGTATGTTAGATGTTATATCTATATTATACTATATTACGAGTTTGCAGCCGTGCCAGTTTTACATTGTATATGCTCTTGACTGAATACCTACATTGCCCATACCAGGTTCACTGGCACTTGTTGTCTCCTGACTAAGGTCATCCTCTGCCTTTTAATTATTTTTAATTGTTTGTTTTATATTGTCTAATAAAGATTGTCATACTTTTTGAAATAATATTAGTATTGTGGGTCTCTTTGTTTTTGGATATATATTGGTACCCCCGGGACCTACATACGGCGCTTAATGTTTGACGTGTTGTTGTTTGGCTAAATTACAACTACAACTCCCAGCATGCCCGGGCAGCCGGCGATGGAACTCTCTGTACGCCAGTGGTCTCCAACCTGCGGACCTCCAGTTGTTGCAAAACTACAACTCCCAGCATGCCCGGACAGCCGGGGAGTGGTAGTTTTGCAACAGCTGGAGGTCCGCAGGTTTGAGACCACTGCTGTACACTGTATACCTATGCCCGGGCTGCAAAAGATACAGAAAATAAACTTAACTCACCCACCTCGGCCGCACGCTGGGGACGGGAACACCGGACAGCCGTCAGCCTATCACCGGCCAGAGCGATGCCCTGCCTTGGCCAGTGATAGGCTAAGCCCACTGTCATGTATGAAGCCAGCTTCTTACATGACAGTGGGCTCAGCCTATCACTGGCAGGGGCAGGGCATCGCTCTGACCGTTGATAGGCTGACGGCTGTCCGGCATTCCCGTCCCCAGCGTGCGGCCGACGTGGGTGAGTATTTTCTGTATCTTTTGCAGCCCGGGCATAGGTATACAGCGTACAGCAGTGGTCTCAAACCTGCGGAAATCCAGCTGTTGCAAAACTACAACTCCCAGCATGCCCGGACAGCCGTTGGCTGTCCGGGCATGCTGGGAGTTGTAGTTTTGCAACAACTGGAGGTCCGCAGGTTGGAGACCACTGGCGTACAGTGAGTTCCATCGCCGGCGGCCCCCAACAAAGAGGAGGAGGGCAGTGCTTGACATATGTGAGTAGTACCCCGCTGGGCTGATCATTAATTGGGGGGAGAAGAACAGTGCTGGCGGGTCACATGATTTTGGGGGGGGGGGGAACCGTTATATACCGTGGAACCGCCGTAAGTTAAAAAAATACCGTGATACACATATATGGTCATACCGCCCAGCCCTAGTTATATGCAGAGCACCCCCCCTCCCCCCTTCCCTATAGGTAAATGCAGAGCACCCCCCCCTCTCCCGGACCTCAGCGGCGGCGGCGGCTGCCCCCCCCCCCTTGGTACGCCACTGAGCGGGTAGCTCCTTCTCATATGCATAGTAATGGGGAGTGAGGAGAACAGCGCCTTGTTCAGAAGTATAGGTTGTACAATTGTCATCTTTCAGTTTTATTAGGGTTATCCTTTAAGGAAAGGATAAAGAGGTTATCAAGGATAAAAAATAAAAAATAAAACAGAACTGATTTTCTCCATAAACAGTACCACACCTGTCCTCAGGTTGTCTGTGATATTGCAGCTCAGTTCTATTGAAATGAAAGGAGTCAAGTTGTAATACCACACCCAACCTGAGGACAGGTGTGGTGCTGTCTTTGAAAGAGATTAACTCTGTTTTTCCATTCCTAGATAACCCCTTTAGTTTCATTGCCACACATTAAAAAGCAATAGTTGACTAAACTCTTAAATCCTAAACAGATAGAAAGGTCCGTGAATATAAATTCATGACAGTCCTTGACGCTTAACCGAGGACTGAACCTGTCTGGAGGATTTATAGACAGTACAACACCTGAGGAATTCACTGGAGACATTGTGGGGGCATCAGGGCTCTGAATTAACATCAATTTAGAGACAATAAAGCCTTCACTCTGCTTATCTGTGTACTCACTGAGGATTTACTGTCCATGATCACTCTGTTGTCACTTTTTCCCACATTATTTTTCACACACACAAAATGTGCAACATATCCTGAAATTAAAAAGTCTTTATTAGGCCGCGTTCACACCTTCAGGTCTGACATGTCCTCCATATATGATGTTCTTGGCTCAGTATTCAATAATTGCAAATAAAAGCCTTAGGCTAAGTTTCCATTTGGTTTTTTCAATGGCAGTTTTTGGAATAATGCCACAGCAATTTTTGAGCCAAAGTCAGAAGTGGATCCATAAGGGAGGAGAAGTGTAAGTCCTTCCTTTATATGTCCTATTCCTTTTGAATACACTTCTGGCTTTGGCTCAAAAACTGCATTGGCAGTTTTCCAAAAACTGCCAGAAAAAAAACAAGTGGAAACTTAGCCTCATTGTGTAAACATATCCTAAGATGACAACTAAGATGTTTACCCAACATTTAAAAATAATAAAACACACAAATCAAATAGGATCCTAAGGTTATTTGTGATCCCACAGTAATACTGCACCACCATTTGTCAAAGAGGGCCAAAATATTAAAGGGGTTATTCAGGTTTTAATTATTTTATTTTACTTAATCCCTTAAAGGAGAACTCCAGAATATAAAAATTGTCCCCCATACTGTTGGCAGTAAAAAAATAAAGATGCTCCCCCCGTGCCTCCGGTAACCGGCTCCGGTCTCCACCGCAATCCTCTTCCTGGTTGCTGGTGGTCGGAGAGTCATACTGCGCTCAGCCAATCACCGGCCGCTGTGAAGTCCCGACTCGGCCAGCGATAGACTGAGCGGCAGTGTGAGAACGTTTCAGTACACAAAATTCTTCACTACACCGGCACCTGCTGCCGGGGCCGAAAACGTCACACTGCCACTCAGCCTATCGCCAGCCAAGCCAGGACTTCACTGCGGCCGGTGATTGGCCGAGCGCAGTATGACTCGCCGACCACCAGCAATCAGGAAGTGGATTGCGGCAGAGACCGGAGCCGATTACCGGAGGCCCCGGGGGAGCGGAGGAAGGTATGTTCATCTTTATTTTTTTACTGCCGGCAGTATGGGGGACAATTTTTATATTCAGGAGTTCTCCTTTAAGGACTTGGACAATTTTCATTTTTTGCACTTTTATTTTTTCCTTCTCCTCTTCTCAAAATCTTAACGCTTAAAATTTTTGCATCACTAATTGTACTTTGTAATTACATCACTTATTTTATAACATAATTAGAAAAATTGGCAAAATTGGCAAAACAAATTGGTAAAATTGGCAAAACAAAAACTTTTTTTGGGGGGGGGGGTAAAATTTAAAAAAAGACATTTTGTAACTTTTGGGGGCTTTCGTTTCTATGCAGTGCACTTTTTGGTAAAAATGACACCTTATCGTTATTCTGTAGGCCCATATGGTTACAAGGATACTACTTGAAAAAAATTATAACTACATGCACCAAAATTAGTATGTTTAGAATTGTCATCTTCTGACTCCTATAACTTTTTATTTTTCTGCATACGGTCTGTAGTTTTATCTATTTTTGTTTTGATGGGACTTTTTGATCGCTTTTTATAAAAAATTTTATGGTATATGAAGTGATCAAAAATGCACAAATTTGGACTTTGGTATTTTTTTACGTGTACACCATTGACCGTGTAGTTTAACTAGCCTTATATTTTAATTGTTCGAACACTTACGCACAAAGCGATACCACATATATTTATGTTTTTTTTATTACATTATTTTATTTGAAAATGAGAAATGGGGTGTGATTCAAACTTTTATTAGGGGAGGGGCTTATTTACATTTATTAACTTTTTTTTTTACACTTTTTACTTTTTTTTGTCTTTATAGGGGGTCTATACCATGCAATCATTAGATTGCATACACTGTTCAATGCTGAGCTTTGACATCACATCTTACTGCATGGTCCTGATCAGCTGTGATTGTGGCATCCAAAGGGTTAATGCTGGGCATTGGCCTGATCCACGATGTCCGGCATTAACCGTGGGTCCTGGCTGCTAAAGCAATCAGGATCCACGAGGCATGAAGCGTGCTCAGCTTATGAGCACACTTCAAACCCCAGTAACAGGACCAGGACGCAAGGGCATACCCATACGCCCTGTGTCCTTAACAGGTTAAGACCCCAAATGCTGTTAAATAACACACTGTTACTTTTACCTCACTTCCAAGTCCATGCTGGCCCCCTATTTAGCCTCCATCAGGCACTCCTGTAATACTGCAGGAGTGGAAGTCGTGTGACTGCTGCAGCCAATCAGCGGCCTTAGTGGCATCACCACTCAGTGATGGGAGCCATAATGTAACACTTAAGTGTTGAACGGTGGCTGAACAGGGGACCAGTGTGTTTTTTTCTTTAAATACCTGTTTAACAGGTCCCGGGAAATCTGTGTGTGCTCTGTGCTGGAGCCTTGCACTCTCCTAAGTAACCGTACCTAGCGTGAGACACAAAGCCATGCAATGTAATGTCTCGAGGTCTTCCACTAGGTATGGTTATAAAGGAGATCAGCATGAGGCTGCAGCATAGAGCTGCAGCATAGAACTCAA
Source organism: Hyla sarda (assembly GCF_029499605.1). Classification (NCBI taxonomy): domain Eukaryota; kingdom Metazoa; phylum Chordata; class Amphibia; order Anura; family Hylidae; genus Hyla; species Hyla sarda. The sequence continues at coordinate 322,892,537 of NC_079193.1, forward strand.
CTCAGTAGGGACTTATTAGGGTTATAGGTTGAACTTTTTCTCAACCTTATGAACTATGTTACTATGTTACTAAGATTTGCTGGGACTGTCTGAAACAGCTCCTTCAAACAGGTAGTCAGAGCGGCATATTAATGGCCATTTTAAAAATAAAACACATTGCTTTTGTGCTATGGGCTGCATAATTGTTTTGATATATATATATATATATATATATATATATATATATATATATATATATATATTAACTAGGATTCTAGATTCTTGGATTGTGTTTTTATTTTTTCCATATCTGTCTTTTCGATGTTTGATAAAAGCCTGATCTTTGGTCTAGCGTTTGCATCCCATGATAAACAATGTAAAAAACTGAAGTCTATAGAAAAGCTAAAGTGAGTTAAATGGTGTAATATCTCTGGTATAAAGAGAGGTTATAAAATTGTTCATGTTCAGCTTTGTTAAAAAAAATATATATAATAATAATAATAATTTATAGGTGACTTATAGAGATGAGCGGACTTTTGAAAAATTCGATTTGGCCGATTTGCCAAATTTTTCCCCCAAATTTGGTTTGATCCGAATTTATTTGCGGTGAATCTATATTAAAAACAGCTATTTCTGGACTACAGAGAGCCTCAATAGGGGTGCAGAACACTTTGCTTTGTTCTAACACGCATATGGAGTGTGCCGCAGAGTGGCGCAATGACAGAGCCTGGAGGTAGCATCAGTATGAGGAGACCATATAGTGGCTGAATGACACAGCGTGGAGGGGTTGGCAGCATGAGGAGACCATATAGTGGCTGAATGGCACAGCGTGGAGGTGTTGGCAGCATGAGGAGACCATATAGTGGCTAAATGACACAACTTGGATGTGGCTGAAGCATGAGGAGACCATATATAGATAGAGAAAAGAACCGATGGGCACCACCTCAATAAAGATAGGGTGCAATAGGCTGCAATGAACTATAAACCCAGAAGAAAAGAGAAAGCTAGCAGCCATATATACATTGCACACCACAAATAGTCAATATGTTCCAAAAAAATATATAAATCTTTATTTCTCTCAAAACAGACAGATGAGTACATACAATTAAAAACAGTTAAAAACACATAATCCAAAAGCGGAGGAATATAATCCTACTACGCCCACCCTGCAGTGGGTACACATTACCCTAAGATGTGAACCAGTCCCGGACTAATAGAGCACAACCAATGTATGCAGCAAATTCTAGAGATTATACCAATAAGTAGCACCTGGCAAATATAAATATAATATGTAGAACGCCTAGCAGCCTGACCAATGTAAATATAATAAAAAATATATGTATGTAAATCACAGTGCATATAAATCTGACCAGTATAAGGTGCAAAGAACTAAAACTCAGTGCATGTAATAAGTATGCCCAATGTAAAGTGCAATACTACGACCTGAGAAAAAGTGCTATGTGTCCATCAAGTCTGGCTGTCAGGCTCAGTGCTAAAGTGCTGCTACCGGGACTCCTCACATCTATTCTCAACCTAATCATGCCCATGAAACCTTGGAAATTGATCAACAAGTTCTACAAGACTTAATGGATTTACTCTCGGATAATGAAGCGTCACAAGGTAATCCTACCCAATTTCCAGCTAGACTGCCCTCCAAATATGCGCCCCCATTTGCGAACTTCCCTACAATACAGGTTTTCTTTAACGTTATGGTTCAAGATATTAAGAAATTACCTGTAGAAAGGGTGGGGGGTCGTAATCTCACCCATGTGGAATCTCGAGCGCTTAAAACCTTGAGTGAGCAATCTATGTTTATTATAAAGGAGGCGGATAAGGGGGGGAATATTGTCTTGTGGCCAATTGACCTTTATCTTGCAGAGGCTAAACGACAACTTCAGAATACTGCGTATTATTTGGAATTGCCATCAGATCCTACGGTGATCTTCAAAAAGAAATTTGAAATGCTATTGGACTCAGCCCGACGTTATGGAATTATCACGGAGAAGGAACATCGCTATATGTTTGTGACCACACCTGTCGTGCCAACCTATTATATGCTACCGAAGGTGCACAAGAATATGACTAATCCCCCAGGTAGGCCCATTGTGGCGGGCATCGGGAGTCTGACTGAAAGAGCGTGCACTTATGTAGATTTTTTTCTACAGCCATTGGTTCTGGATTTGAAATCACATGTGAGGGACTCCATGCATCTAATGGAACGTTTGGAAGATATATTACTACCAAGAGATTTTCTACTAGTAACCTGTGATGTGGAGTCCTTGTACTCGAATATTAGACATGAGGATGGCATTAAAGCAGTCACAGAGATCCTCAACACACAAGGTAACCGTAATAGAATGCATGATTCTCTGGTATTGGATCTCCTTAGTTTTGTTTTACGTCATAATTATTTTCTCTTTGATGGAAAATATTATAAACAGATTTCAGGGACAGCCATGGGGGCGCGTTGTGCCCCCTCTTACGCCAACCTCTTTTTGGGGTGGTGGGAGGGGGCACATGTGTACCCATCCCCACTTTTTAAAAGATACGTCTGTGGCTGGTATCGTTTCATAGACGATATTTTCTTTATTTGGACAGGCTCGGGGACACAATGTCAAGAATTTATTGAGCAGTTGAATGACAACAACCTACAGATTCGTCTTACATCGCAAACCTCGGATACAAGGGTGGAATTCCTGGATTTAAAGTTAATCCGGAACGAAGATAAAATCACCACCTCTCTGCATCGTAAAGAGACAGCCACGAATAATTTGTTGCATTTTGGAAGTTTCCATCCGGGACACACCCGTAGAGGGATACCCACGGGCCAATTTTTAAGATTGAGACGTAACTGTTCACAAATGGAGGACTTCAGGAGACATGCGAGGGATTTAACGGAGCGCTTGAGGGTGAGAGGTTATCCTAAAAAGGTTATATCAAGGGCTTTTCAAAAAGCATTGCACTCTGACAGAAATGAACTATTGAAACCGAGGACACGATTGGAAGACACATCTCTACGCCTCACTACACCATACAACAACCAGTGGAATCAGATACGACAATTGTTACATCAACACTGGACCATTCTGAAATCAGACCTGAAGATTAACCCCTTAATACCAACAACCCCATTACTTACAGCAAAACGGGCACGGAACCTGAAAGATATTCTGACACAGAGTCATTTTGCGAGATCGAGAGGAAAAAGGAACAAAAAGCAAGAATACATTGGCTCATTTCCATGTGGTGAGTGTTCTATTTGCCAATATATGGAACCCACACGAGACTTTGTGGATCTAAGAGGGGGCACTCGGCATCACCTTAAACAATATATCAATTGTAAATCCAGGAATGTTGTGTATGCCATTTTATGTCCCTGTAACCAGGTGCATGTAGGCCAGACGACACAGGAACTGAGGAAACAAATTCAGAAGCATTTTTCCACAATTTCGCTAGCCGATAGAGACTTTAAAAGTGAGAGAACTTTGACATCAGTGGCAGCCCACTACAGAAGACATCATGCAGGTAGGATCAGGGGCACGAGGGTAGTGGGCTTGGAAAAAATAACATGTGGGATACGTGGGGGTGATATCTCGTCCCTATTACTCAGACAAGAAGCTAGATGGATTTTTCAATTGGACACGGTAGCACCACGGGGCCTGAACGAAGAATTAACCTTTACAGGTTTTCTGGGCATTTCATAGACACATACATTATCCATCTTTTTATTTTTCTATGATTATATAAAAAAGTAAAAAAATTATATAAAATTAAAAAAATTTTCCTTTTTTTTTTTTTATTTTTTTTTATTTTTATTTTTATTTTTTTTTTTTTCACAGTTTGCACACAATTACACAGACACATGTAGAGAGTCACTTTCACACATCTATTTACACTTGACACACCACATTCTACAATTTATCATACTTTCACACACTGTTTATTTCATACACATACACACACATATTTCACACATCACCTTGGTATAGTATTATATTGTATTTAGATTTGGTTGAGGTTTTTTTCAATTTTTGGTTTCATTGTATAGTCTTTCACCCATTTTTTACACATTCACCTAATATTTTTTTATAAATATTTTTTATAAAATATTTATTTATATATTTTTTTTTTTTTTTTTTTTTTTTTGTTAAATAACTTGTAATAGGGTAGACTCATAGTTTGGGGGTCCCTTCGGTATGATCATTCGCTGACCTCCTTTAAATCATAATAATGTTTTATTATAATCTACTTTTTCTTTTTCTTTTTCTTTGTTTTGTTGTTTTTTTTTTTTTTTTTTTTTTTCCAATATAGATCGATTTGGACCACTGTGGGGTTTTCATCGGGGATAAGAGCCACACAATCAAATGGAATTCATTCACCGTGTTTTTTTGTTTTTTTGTTTATGCATGTCTCATAAATTGTGAAGAATATGTCCAGGAGACATATTCTAGAAGATGCATCTTCACTAAATGTTATGGTTATTGTGATACATGTTGGTATTGGGTATGATCTAGTTTATGGGGGCATGTGCAGGTTGTATAGGGATATGGTTTAATCATTTGGTCAGTTTCATTTGACATCTGATATTATAATGTTTGGCACCAGATTTGTCCCTACTCCGGTTCTGATTGTATCTCACTTATGTATATATATTTGGGTCGATAGTTAAGTTATTATCATGCCCTTGTATTGTTGGATGGCCCCACTTCCGTCCTTATCCTATTCTATTTTTGCCCCATTTCCGGACAAGCATATACTCAGAATCCCACCTCCCCTGGGTATCGTGTCAGGCTCGATCACGTGACGGGTGGGCGGGGTGCGGCGCCGATCCGGCAGGGCAATATGCCGGGCGCGGTCGTGTATTGCATTGCGGTCTGGGCCTCGCTCTGGTCCGCGGTGCGTGCAGGGCCTCGTTTCGGATATGTGCTGTGGGCGGTGCCTTGCCCCGGGCGCTCGTGCGTTTCGAGCCTCGTTCCCGATCCCATGGAGGGCTAATAGAACCACATGCCAAGCCTCGGTTCCACATACACTGATTAGTTATCAAGCCTCGCTTCTATCCCTGGTCTCGGCCATGTTATGGTAGTCATTGTGGCGCGCCAAGCCTCGCTTTCGCTGATATTCCATAATGAATGCGAGTCAACATGCGGTCCACAGGTATTACTCCAGGTGATTGTAATTTTAATGATTTGGTTGTATACATAAGAACGGCCAAGATGAGTATTTCGTTACTCCTGAGGAAGCCTCCGTAGCTGGAGGCGGAACGCGTGGGGTCAGTTTCTCCCTGCTTTGGATGTGAGGAGTCCCGGTAGCAGCACTTTAGCACTGAGCCTGACAGCCAGACTTGATGGACACATAGCACTTTTTCTCAGGTCGTAGTATTGCACTTTACATTGGGCATACTTATTACATGCACTGAGTTTTAGTTCTTTGCACCTTATACTGGTCAGATTTATATGCACTGTGATTTACATACATATATTTTTTATTATATTTACATTGGTCAGGCTGCTAGGCGTTCTACATATTATATTTATATTTGCCAGGTGCTACTTATTGGTATAATCTCTAGAATTTGCTGCATACATTGGTTGTGCTCTATTAGTCCGGGACTGGTTCACATCTTAGGGTAATGTGTACCCACTGCAGGGTGGGCGTAGTAGGATTATATTCCTCCGCTTTTGGATTATGTGTTTTTAACTGTTTTTAATTGTATGTACTCATCTGTCTGTTTTGAGAGAAATAAAGATTTATATATTTTTTTGGAACATATTGACTATTTGTGGTATGCAATGTATATATGGCTGCTAGCTTTCTCTTTTCTTCTGAGGAGACCATATAGCGGCTAAATGACACAGCCTGGAGTTGGATGAAGCATGAGGAGACCATATAGTGTCTGAATGGCACAGCCTGGAGTTGGTAGAAGCATGAGTAGACACTAGGGCTTCACAATCCCTAAGATTAAAATATGAATTTTGAAATTTAAATTGAAGATTTAGGGTAGCTAGTGCTACCATAAACATTTTTTAGGCCCAGGCCCAGCAGCATCAGTAAACCATATATTGGTTGAATTACACAGCCTGGAGTTGGATGAAGCATGAGACCACCATATAGTGTCTGAATGGCACAGCCTGGAGTTGGCAGAAGCATGAGGAGACCATTGAAATTTAAGATTTTTACATCTAAGATTTTGAAATTGAAATTGAGGATTTTGAAATTGAAATTTTGACTCCCAAGTTTTAGTGTCCCAGGCCCCGACGTGTGGGTACAAAGGACCAAATCTAACAATGAGTCAAATTGAAGATTTAGGGTAGCTAGTTCTACCATAAACATGTTTTAGGCCCAGGCCCAGCAGCATCAGTAAATCATATATTGGCTGAATTACACAGCCTGGAGTTGGATGAAGCATGAGACCACCATATAGTGTCTGAATGGCACAGCCTAGAGTTGACAGAAGCATGAGGAGACCATTGAAATTTAAGATTTTTACATTTAAGATTTTGAAATTGAAATCGAGGATTTTGAAATTGAAATTTTAACTCCCAAGTTTTAGTGTCCCAGGCCCCTGCGTGTGGGTACAAAGGACCAAATCAAGCAATGAGTCACATGTCACATGGCAGCACATTGACAGAGCCTGGAGGTGGCATCAGTATGAGGAGACCATATAATGGCTGAATGAATGCCTGGAGTTTGCGGCAGCATAGGGAGACCATATAGTGTCTGAATGGCACAGCCTGGAGATGGCTGAAGCATGAGGAGACCATAAAGTGTCTGAATGGCAAAGCCTGGAGTTGGTTGAAGCATGAGTAGAATATAGAGTGGCTGAATGGCACAGCCTGGAGT